>NC_031991.1:42822949-42855291 GCF_001879085.1 Nicotiana attenuata | reverse complement strand
CCCAGAAAAATTTCTCTACGCGTTCGCAGCCCCACTATCGCAAACGCAATGCTTCCAGTCCACCCGTCTTCGCGAACGCGACACCTTGGTCGCGAGCGCATAGAACAAAATCGCCCAGCTATAATTTTAAAATTTCAGAATCAGAACCTACAGGATTTATCCAATTTTCTCACGAGCTCTCTTCTCTCCCAAGCTTTAGGAAGCCATTAAAGCCCCCACTCTTCAAGACCACTTGGGTAAGTAATTCCCCACTCATTTCCTTCACTTTTCCTTCATTAATTAGCAAGTTTCTAAGCCTAAATCATGAAATCAAAGTAGAAGTTAGGGGTTTTGGGTAGAGTTAGGGTTTTGAGAATTTTGGGTGATTCAACCTCAATTTGGGGTCGAATCTTAAAACAAATTATATGTTTGGACTCGTGGGGTTATGGGTGACTAGGTTTTGGTCCGAGCCTCGTGCTTGGACCATGTGGGCCCGGTGTCGAATTTTGGTATTTTTGGAAGAATGCTAGGAAATTCATATCTAGGCTATGGGATGTTGCCACTGAGTCTTTATTGATACTATTGAATTAATTATACCTAGATATCATTGTTTCGGAGTCGGATTGTAGAGGAAAGGCGGTATTTGAGGATTGATTGCTATTCTTTGGATTGAGGTAAGTGTTTGATCTAACTTTGGCTTGAGGGAATAGGATTAGAGTGTTATTATTTGCTAATTGCTAAATGAATCGAGTACGGTGTATAGGCATGGTGACGAGTATCTACACACCGGTGTCTAGCATGACCGTGGGCCCTTGTATGTACTTATCCTGATATCGTTATGACCCTTCCATGTTAATTGATGAATTCTATGAAATGTAAAGAGTATGAGGACTAATTATGAATTGTAAATTCTTTGGAGCGTTGGCTCGAACGATAAAAAGACTATTGAGTAAGAAATGAAAGAAATAGAAAGTGATATGATTAATCCCTTGCCGGGATGGTTTGAGTATATTGATTATCTCCTTTGTTGGGATTTAGTTGTTAGTTGTGTAATTCCCTTGCCGGGACATTTCTTATTATTTGTTTATCCCCTCGCCCCGTTTGTTTGTGATTACTGTTTGGGTGAGGAAGAGTGATAATGCACGAAGGGTCATTCCGTGCCATGTTTTGATTATATTTGCACGAAGGGTCATTCCGTGTCATGTTTTGATTATATTTGCACGAAGGGTCATTCCGTGCCATGTTTTGAATATTTATGCACGAAGGGACATTCCGTGCTCTGATTTGATTATAATTGCACGAAGGATCATTCCGTGCCATGATATGAGAGTTACGTGAGGGAAAGCACGAAGGATGATGCCGTGCACTTTATTTGATTGCTTTTGGTGAGAATGAGAGTAAAAGCACGAAGGTTGATGCCGTGCAACTGCTGATTTTCCTGCTCTCATTAATTATTGTTATTGCCCTGTTTCTTACGTAAATTGTCGACTTTATATCCGGACTGTACTCCCCCATAGTATGCTCCCCTCCCTCTTAACTGTTTAATTGCTTTGTTCTTTCCTTTTATTGCATATAGATATTGAACTGCACAGGTTGGTTTGGTAGTCCTGTCTAGCCTCGTCACTACTTTGCCGGGGTTAGGCCAGGCACTTACCAGCACATGGGGTCGGTTGTGTTGATGCTACACTTTTGTGCTCTTTTGCACATTTCACGGTACCGGAGCAGCTTTTGGACCACCGCAGTAGCATATCGATCGGGAGCTGACCTCAGTCCAGGGACTTACGAGGTACCCTAGCCGGCGTTCGCAGGCCGAAGTCCCTTTCCATATTTTCAGTTTGTTTTCATTGTACCGAGACAGACATTATGTATTTTCTATTCAGACTTGTTTGTAGCACTCCTTAGTGGTTCGTGAGATAGCGACTCCAGTCTTGGGTAGAGAAATATTAAACTTCCGCATTTTGGGTTTTCAGTTATTTATGTTTTAAAGACTTCCGCTTATAGTTAAATGACTCGTTAATATTATTATTGTTGGGTTGTTATCGGAAAATGTTTAAATGCTTGGCTTGCCTAGCTCCGGTAGTAGGCGTCATCACGACTCCCGATGGCGGGAATCCGGGTCGTGACATTAAGCCAATTCCCAACCCTTTTCACAAGTTTCCTAAATTTCGACCCCGGGCCCACGTGCCCGGATTCCGATATTTTTCGAAGGAAATTGTTCACTACAAACTAAGGATCAATAATATATCATTTCTAGTTCATTACATAGCAATTTACATGCTTAAATCTTAGTTTTACTAAAACCCTAGGTCTAGCTCTAACCCTTGATTTTTTTTACTTAATTTTAATGCTTAATCTAATTAATGTTCATGTAATTAAACTAAGAATGGAGGGAGATTACTTACCTTACAATACTATGTGAAAATCCACTCTTTGGAAGCACCCAAATCGCCCAAGTATGAAGTAGTGAGTGAAATAATGACCTTGAGCTCGAATTAAAAGAGCTCACTGCCCAGCGGTTTCCGCTTCTGTGGTTTGGGGACCGCATCTGTGGTCCCGCTCCTGCGGAAAGGAGGCTGCATCTGCGGCTCTGGGCTTTAGGCGACTGGAGCGCTTCTGCGGTCTGAAGGGCGCTTCTGCGGAAACCGCTTCTGCGGTTCTGGCCCAATTTGGCTGGACCGCTTCTGCGGTCGAATTTCCGCTAAAGCGAAAGCACTTCTGCGGTTTCATGACTGCTTCTGCGGTTTTCCCTGGGCCTGCCCTTGGCCGCTTCTGCGAAGGCCTGACCGCATCTGCTGTCCCACTTCTGCGGTCCTAGAACCGCAGATGCGGTTATGACAGAAGCAGCAGTTCAGCCTCTTCTTAAATTTTTAACTTCACTCGAGCCTCGATTGTTTGACGCTCGGGGCTCCCGAGCCCCGCCCGAACATACCGGCAAGTTTGAAATCACGAGGCGGACCTACTCTAACCCTTGGAACTCCCAAAACAATGCTAAATCTTGGAATCACCCCCTAAAACCAAATGAATAAAACTATTGAATCTTCAAGTTCTTAATTCTCCCCTAACGGGTCAAAACGCCCTTAAACTACTCGGATTGGCACCAAATTTTACGGGCAAGTCTCGAACGACATTTCGGACCTGTACCCAGCTTCGGAACCAAAATCCGAGCCCGATACTTAGGGAATCAATGATTACTTAGTTTCTTTAGTTCTTTAAAGCCTCAATTAAATAATTTTAAATAAAAATTTATTACTCGGGCTAGGGACCTCGGAATTCGATTCCGGGCATATGCCAGGTCCCATATTTTTCCACGGACCCTCGAAAATTGTCAAATCACGAATTCGGGTCCGTTTTCCCAAAATATTTACCTAAGTCAAACTTGGTCCTTTAAGAAAATATTAAAGAAGCAAATGGACATATTTTTACTCAAAACTCTTCCAACTCCCGAACCAATCGCCGCCACAAGTCGTAAATTTGTTAAAGCAAGTACGGGAGGCTTTATTTAGGGGAACGGGGTTCAAACAGGTAAAACGACCGGTCGGGTCGTTACATGTACAATCCCCGGCAACCGCGCCAAAAATTTGACGAAGCTAGTGTGTATTGAATTTTCTGCTCGTACTTTGTCAAATTCTAATATAGTTTGTGATATCGCCCCATAGAGATTGGAGAATCTAAGCTACATACTTGTAATATTTTAACTGCTATTTGAGAGAATCAAATTGATAAAAGTGTTTGAAATTATAAATTAAAACGAATTACTTCCAAAATATTTATATTCAAAAAGAGTTGGGAATCGTTGAATTCACTTGATATATTATTACAATAAAATATCAGTTTTACATGTATTTCCCTAAAGAATAATTGTTTATTGCTATTGCAATTATATTTTTACATTAATAAATAAATAAATTAATAACACTCCGCAAGGCTATGTTAATTAATTGATTTAAAAACAGTAACAATTAAACTGAAAATATCTTGCCTGAATTGTGCTCACGGCAGTAAAAATTTCATGAGAATATTTTTTCCAGAAAATCAATAGTCTTGCCTTCAGCAATTCCTTCGTGAGAATTAAAGCCGAGGAAGCAAGATTACAGAACTGAAATAATAATCTTACTAAAAATTACTCTCACTCTAATATTCTATTCATTAGTTATTATATATTAATTTCGCTCAATTTACTACAAAGAAAAAGACTAGAGAAAGAGACCAACATTACTCTTCTCTTTTTGTTTAGAAAAGCAGATAGAAAATTGGATACAAAGTGGAATGCCTTTCTTCTATAAACATATGCCTATTTATAGGAGAATTCTTATGAGGCCTTGGTGAGAACTTGCAAGACAATATCAATATATTATATGGCCTTGATGAGAATTTGACATGGCAATTTGTCATGAAATTTTGGTGAGAATCTGCCATAACTTTGTATTTCTTGACTTTGTTTAGACTTTGATGAAGTTGGCATGGATGCATCCTTCTTCCTTGACCATTGGGATCTTTCTTTTTCTCTTTTTCCATGTATTATTTTTCCTGCAAGAATTGTTAGAAAAGTGCGAGAATAGGATATAAATTGGTCATGTTTTATATCTAAAATATTATATTTTTATATTAAATATATGAATAATTTATATCCATCACTAAACAATAAAAAATTAATTTTAATAGAACTACAATTGTATGAATCAAAATTAAAATAACAAAACGACACATTAGAAATTTTTCTAATAAAAGTAAGCATAAAACCAAAGGAAAGAAGTCATAAAGATTTTTAGTTTGTAGAGAGTAGGGCTGCTTATCGAGCAAATTGGGCGGTTATTTACTCTTAACGGTTATCGGTTATCGAATTTTAAATGTATTAATCCGCTAGCCATCCGATAAGATATCGGGCGGATTGGTATCAGTTTAGCTATTATCGGGCGGTTATCAATTTAGTTTCAGTTGATTGAAACTTAACATACTTCAACACAATGTTGGGGAGTACATCCTCGAGACAACAATATAGTCAACATTTTTCATACATATATATCAACTAAATTACACCATGAGGTCATATTACTAGAATCAAATACTGGATATCAAATACTTCTTTTATCTTCTCATACTATATTCAAGTGGATGGTAAGGTATTGAGAAATGCACAACAGAATACATCAACAATATCATTTGAACAGATTTCTTATTGTTTAAGAAGATGACAAACTGTTAAAAAATAAAAACACAACTTGGTTAAGATTGAACCTCATGTGTAAAGTGTAAATGTTAATAGTTTAATACTGATTATTGGTCTCCGGTGGGGAAGGGATTAGGATTTAGGAGAATACATGCGCCAAAGAGACTCAATGGCTAATTAGATACTTTCAAGCAATCAGTACAATTCACTTTGCACTTCGTACAATTGTCCAAAGCAGTAATATAGATAAAAATAAATTTTATATATATACGACAATAACATACCCAGTAATTATCCTACACCGTGGGGTCTGGGAAGGGTAGTGTGTACGCAGACCTTACCCCTACCTTGTGAGGATAGAGAGGCTGTTTCCAATAGACCCTCGGCTCAAGATAGTATAAGTACCACATTAATAAAAATATAGGCCAGAAAAGACAATATCAAAAAGCCATATAAAAGCAGAATAACACAACAAGACAGTAAAGTAATCAGCAATGAAAGAAAACAATGGTTAGTCATAAAAACCTACTACCAACAGAAAATGAGACTGCGTGCCAATACTAAAGTTATGAACACTCTACACTACCTACTCTACTACTCTAATTCTCGACCTCCATACCTTCCTATCAAGAGTTATGTCCTCGGTCAGTTGAAGTTGCGCCATGTCTTGCCTAATCACTTCTCCCCACCTCTTCTTTGCCTCTCCGCAGGCCCTCCAATGTCAACCTCTCATACCTCCTCACCGGGGTGTCTGTGCTTCTCCTCCTCACATGACCAAACCACCTAAGCCGTGCTTCCCGCATCTTGTCCTCAATAGAGGCCGCCCCTACCTTATCGCGGATAACCTCATTTTTTATCTTATATATATATATCCGTTAAGAAATATATATAAAAAAAATTCAGTCTGTTCCCCGTCCCTTAAACCGTTAACCTGATACCAATAAGCCATTAAGCTTTGGTTTCAGTTCGGTTTTCGGTTTCGGTTCGGTTTTGAACACCCCTAGTAGAGAGTTAGTTGAAGAAATTTTTATAGAGCTTGACTTTTACATTATAAAATTTATTTAAGAAATATCTTTTAGTTAAAAAATTACTTTTAAGATTAGTTATTTATTTCTACATAAATTTTAATTTTTAAGAGTTATTTTATCAGGAAATCTTTTAGGCAATCAAATAAACCACATGGTGGATTCTGTTTAGTTTTGGCAGAATTTTAAACCCTCGAATAATATGTCACTTTAAATACCCTAAACTACTGTCTCACTCAACTATATTAACGATATTCAAAATATAATATGTAACTATATAAAGTAATTTAACTTATATATGCAATAAATTTTTGGACGATCCGCTTGACCGTCCTTTGGCATAAGTTGGCTATGTCACTGCACCCAAATAGTTGGATACATCCATCCTTGTACTCCATACTTAAAAATGTCTCATATGTGTTTATTTTATTCTTTAGCAAAGCAAAACTTTTTTATATTTTAGTGATTTATCTGTTCAATTCATTCTATATTCAACTTCTTTACAAAAAAACTGAACGCTTGAAACAACTAAAAATCATTGAAAGCAACAAATAAAATAAATAAAAATTAAAAATCTACGTGATATTGAAAACCATCAATATTTACATTGTAAATACTTACCCACACCGGGTGTTTACACCAAACTATATTAACTCACTATAGTTAATTAATTTAATTAGATGAGAATGCATGTAATTTACCATGCTTAAATGATTGAAGTAATATTTTAGCATGTAAATACTTACCCACACCGGGTGTTTACACCAAACTATATTAACTCATTATGGTTAATTAATTTAATTAGATGAGAATGCATGTAATTTACCAATAGATATACATGTCATATATCTATTGGTTTGGTGTAAACACCCAGTACGGGTAAGTAATATTTTAGCATGGATACAAAACAACAACAATAAACTCATAAGAATGAATAGTAACTTAATATTAATATTAATCAATTCATCCCTAATTAATATACTTTAATCAACTTTATAATTTGAAAAAACATATTAACTTTTAATTTACCAATGTATATGCTTTGCTATGATTGAAAAAGGAGATTTTAAAGAAATGTCCCAAATAAGTCTCAACTTACCAATCTCTAGCCATTAATCATAGAATTGCAAAACTAGCCAAACACGTGATAAAATTTAAAACCCAAATAAACAAGGTTCTTTCTATCCAAAAATCACATGCAAAGATCTCCTTCCATATTTTTAGGCGTGATTAGCAACATTAGATACAAGACGGAAATGAAATTTCATGGATGAGGTATGTATACATCGAAATTTTAACGGATCAAGCAAAATTTTAAATTCAAGATACTACAAGAGGACTCTTGTAATTCTAGGAATCTATTGGGGTTGCTTGGAAGCTACTCTCAAAAATCCTAACTTGGAGGTCACTATATCCTAACCCTAGGTCACTCCTATAATAAGGGTTTACATAATCCCTTAAAAAGATATATCTAAAAAATTGAGGTCATTCCAGCAATTTCATAAACTCTCGGAATATGCACAAAGAAATCAAATATGAGATCTCCGAAATTACATGAAACTCTTGGAATATTCATTAAGAGATCAAAGACGTGTCAAATATGTCTTGCTTAAAGTTATGCGTTCGAGAAATACGCCATTAAAGCCCTCGAATCACGTTGAATAAATCGGAAGGAAGAATCAAGGGATAAACAAAGTTGTAACCTACAATATTTTTCAATAAAATTATTTTTTCTTTATAGTTGTTTGTGATTGTAATTTTATTTTTCTGCACAAATTTATTGCAAACAAATTGACACGCCTAGGGGGGACCACTTCTGCCCTTCACCTCTTCCTCGTGCAAATTGAAAATTACAAGTTTCAAAGTCAACTATTGTGATGGTCTACACAAAGGGCAATGATGTTCCAAGCAATGATGTCACTACAACCGCACCTGTCGATCTCAATCATATTGACATCACGCGATGCTAGATCTGAATACTTTACCTTCTTGGAGATGGCAAAAAAGGGTAGATCACGGATGATGACCGCAATCTTTAGGGGCAATATCTCTTGTTCTCTATCTAAGTAGTTCCTCGTCAGAGCCACAAAATTGTAAGGATAAACACGCAAAGTGATCCTTCACCGAAGCAACAAAATTGCAAGGGTATGCGTCAACACTGCAATTGAAACGCAAAGCTTCAAGAAGCAGTAAGATAGAAGGAAAAGAGATATAAAAAGAAAAGCTTCATTTTCCAATTTTGGATGCATTCGTGGTTGCACTTTGTACCAACAATGAACACTGAAATTAGTCTTCAACAAAGGTCTTGTATAGATACTTGACGATGGTCCTTTTCACAAAATTGGGGAAGTTGCAGTTCTCTTTCGTAATGTACAAGAATTTTCCTATTTAGTGAAAAGGGAAATTCTAAGTTGACAAAAGTTACGATAAAGAATATTAGTTCATTCAAGACTAAATTCGTGAGATGGTCTTGAATTAGAATAAACACCATATATTGTGGTATTCAAATCAAGAGAGATCAATTCTATGCCAATTTGAAATCACGCAGTCAGAATCTTGTTGGCTCAATCCAGTATCCTTCTTTGGGACTCCTGATTCAATAAGGAGATTGAAGTGAGTTCTCTAGTAAAAAACATGGTCAAGCAAATTGTGACGTGCTAGGGAGTTGTTTAGTTACTTGATTAAATGTTTCAACTATGATTGAAATTATTTTGAGAACCGGGCCATCTCAAAAAGGAAACGACCAAGAAGAAGAAAAATATTATCTTTATTGGTACTTCAAGTTTGTCTTTTAAGTTTCGGTAAGCCTACACCCGACAAAACTTGAAGTAGGAGGTATTTGTAGACATCAAAATTTTAATGGATCAAGCAAAATTTTAAATTTAAGATACTACGAGAGGACTCTTGCAATTCTAGGAGTCCATTAGGGTTGTTTGGAGGTTACTCTAAAAAAATCCTAACTTGGAGGCCACTCTATCCTAACCCTAGGTCATTCCTATAAAAAGGGTTTACATAATCCCTTAAAAAGATATATCTCGCAAATTGAGGTCATCTCAGAGAATCCCATAAATTCTCGGATATTCACAAAGGGATCAAGGCATACAATAATGTCGTGATGAAAAGACATGCTTCTTGATCATCAAAAATACATTAGGGAGATGCATATCATGCTATATTCGAGAAATACGCTGGTAAGGCCTCGAATTACGGATAACAAATCGGAGGAAAGAATCAAGGGATAAACAGAGTTGTAACCCGCAATGTTTATCAATAAAAATCCTTTTTACTTTGTAATTGTTTGTGGTTGCAATTATATTTTTCTCCACCAAATTTATTTGCAAACAAGGTAGCAAATAAGGACAAGTGAGGCTTGCTCAGTTGGCATAAGCACCTCCACCCACGATCGTTAGGTCCTGGGTTCGAGTCACGCTGGAGGGGAAGTGTGGAAACACTATAGATCCTCCTTCTAAGCAAAAAGGGACTTTTTTCACTGGGTATGGTTGAAAATTATTGTAAACACATAGATGAGTCAATATACAAATTTAGAGGAAGATTGGAGGTGATTTGGACTGATTTAGTAATTCATAGTTAAAATCGAGTTTAGAAAATTTTTCTGCGACACATGTATTAAACATGTATCACGCATGTATCTCACACACAGATATACATGTGATACAAATTTGATATATATGTGATACACATATCATTTTTTCATGTTCGTCTTCTACTTCGAATTTTCAATTCAAATCACCTCAAAACTCCAATCATCCAAAAGTGAGATTTAAGCTCCTTAAGATGTACCCAATCTATTCTAATAACACTAAAAAAAGACCATTTTTTGGCTACAAATAGATAATTGGCTAATATTGATTATATTTGGCTAATATTAGTAAAATTTTATGAATTAGCCAATTTTATTATAAGCTACTTATAAATAGGCATAGAGCCCCTTTTGATTAGCTGATTGTAAATAGTTGGTAAGCTTGAAGTAGTGAAAAGCTTTTTTAAGTGCTGGAACTTATTTTGAAAATAAGCATTTACGTGTATGAATATAAGTGTTGAAACTGATAATAAGCAGTTGATGTGTTTGATTAAGAAGTGTTGATAAGCTATTCTTTTGTTAAAATGACTAAAATACCCTAGAATTTTTTCAAAAAATTATAAATTAAAAATTTCTTTGTAAAGAAAAGAATTAACAACGAATATGGAAGTGAGAGAAAGTCAAGAAATATATGTTGAAAAAAGTATTTTGTGAATTATAAAATATTATTAAGGATAAACTAGTAAAAATGCTGGTCAAACTAAAAGTGCTTATAAGCTGAAAAGCCATAAGTTGGGGTGACCAGCTTATGAGGGTATTTGGCTAAGCTTATAAGCTGGTCAAACTAGCTTATAAGCACTTTTCGGCTTATCTACGCGTTTGGTAAAGTTAAAAGTGCTTATAAGTAAAAAATAAGCCAAAAGTCATAAGCTGGTCACCCAAGTGTATGAATTTTTAGCTTATAAGCACTTTAAGTTTGACCAAGATTTTTACTATTTTATCCTTAAAATATTCTTTTTTTTTGGAACAAAACTCTTACATCGAACTCACTGCCTCAAGTATTATTTCAACCTACCCCCCCCCCCCCCCTCAATCCCCCCCGCCTCTTCAAGTCTGCAGTACTCATTGACTATTTAAGATAAGTAAATTCTCTATTCCTTTGCATATTTGTATCTATGTGATTGTGTATTAATCTTTGAACTGTATGCAATAAATGAAGACATATTAAATTTTTGGTGGGAAATGTATTGCTTTCTAAGTGTTGTGGTGATGAAGACAATATTTGTTTCTCTTCAAATATTTTGTCTTATTTAGGTTTAGTTTTTACTAGAAACTTTTGTCAATTTATTAATTATTATAACTCATGATTATGTGCTTATTATAAAATAAATTATATTTATCATAAAAGTTATCTTATCTAAACACAGTTGTATTTAAAATAAAATGACAAATGTAATATTTTGTATTTGAATCGATCTGGAATCTAAAATTTTGAAGAAATTACGCCCTTATAGGTGTAAACAGTTCTAAGGTAATTCAAGTCATTTTAACAGAAAAAGAGCTTATCAGCATTTTTTTTTATCAAATACTGCATCAGCTACTTCAAATCAGCTAATCCAAACGGACTCTATGACTTATGGCTGATTTTAACTTATAAGCACTTTGGATATTTACCATAACACGTAGATAAGCAGACCCTTATCTGGTAGAAGTAGTTTCGATTGAAAAAAGGAATTTTTTCCTATCTATACCATATATGAAACCTTATTACCAAATATGTGCATAGTATCTAAATTACCCGCCCTATGCACTGTTTTTCTACAATTTTTATACCATTCATTAATTAGTAATTAATAGTAGTTGAATCTTCCTAATATGGGGCGCTAAAAATCAGGAAAAGAATATCCTAATTGATTTAGCGATCTTCAGCTCAAATTTGAACGCAAAATTCTTTATCTGATCTCTCCCGAATATTTTTCGTAATTCAAAAAAAAAGACTAAAAGCTTCAACAAACTGAAATCAAATCTGTCCTTCATCTTTTTTTTTCTCAATACACAAATCAAAAAAACAATAAAATATAGAACAATACCTCAACAACAGCACTCAATCGTGTCCAAAATCCCAATCATGCTACAATTGAATGGGAAAAATCTGATTATAAAAAATGGGTCTCATCTCTGTATTTTTGGAGAAGAAGAAGGAATGGAGAAGAGGAAGTCTGATTTTATGTTAATATCTACAAAATTCCTACATTTATCTACAAATAAACTACAAATCATTTAAGTATGTATAAAGCAGTATTGTTTTTAAGGGTATTTATAAAATTAATACATTTATACTACAATTAAACTCCGGTCTATGTTGAAAAAAAATGTTGACTACAAAATTCTCTATTCATCTACAAAATTTCTACAAAAAAACTACAAATAAACTACAAATCAGTTTTAGTATTGTATAAAGTTGTATTGTTTTTAAGGATATCTACAAAATTACTACATTTATACTACAATTAAACTACGATCTATGTTGAAAAAAATGTTGACTACAAAATTTTCTCTTGACCTACAAAATTTCTTCAAAAAAACTACAAATAAACTACAAATCAGTTTAAGTATTGTATAAAGCTGTATTGTTTTTAAGAGTATCTACAAAATTACTATATTTATACTACAATTTATATTGAAAAAAAATGTTGACTATAAAAGGTTTCCTATGTGGCATAGTAATGTAAAAATCCCCCAAAAAAATAGGGTTTCAAGATCCATAATACAGCTACTAATAACTAAGACGTGCAGAAACAAAAACAAGAAAAGATGGAGAAACAGAAAGAAGAGAATATCTTGCTTCGAACTTTAAATCAAATGCTTGGATGTCGACTGTAAAGATCTCTTTGGGTTAAAGGCCTTCTTTGCTTCGAACTTGTTAACAAGGCTCAGTGAACATCGGCCATTGGAAGATATGGAACTAAATAATTAACATGCTTGAATATCTTGTGGTTGAGAATATCTTAGGAATTATGGGGATAGATAAACATGGGATATATGGATACCTTTAATTAAGGAGTAAAAACTGCCCATTAATTAGACCCTTAATTAAATATGATATAGGATTGGTAATTTGGTATACGGGTTTGTAATTAAATCAAACCTTAAACATTGAGGGTAATAAGATTTCATATGTGGCATAGGAATGTAAAAATCACTTGAAAAAACAGAAAAGAGCATAAACTAAACAACCGCGAGGCCCATTACTCTAACAGGCCGGCCAAGCTGGAGCCTAGCCCAATTGAAATCTAAAACCCTATCAGCTTCCTATTTAAGTTGAAACCCTACTCTTCATTTCCTCTCTAGTTGGTAACGAAGAAGCGACCTCTACCAGCCGCAGCAGGAGAAGGGGATTAGAGCAGCATCGCCGTCAGCCATGGTAAATCAAAACGTTTGCCTACGATCTATTCCTTTGGTTTTCCTGTCAAATTCAGTGTTAAGTTTTTGTATATGTGAATCTTTTGGTTATTGTAGGTGAAGTATTCGAGGGAACCCGACAACCCTACCAAGTGTGAGTACTGAACAAAATTTTGCTTACAAGTTGTGTAGATTCAATGTTTTCATCTCTGTGTACATTCATGTTTTGGATTTTGCATTATTTATTCTTTCCTGAATTTAATTCGAGATTGGTTCGTGTTCTTACATCAGCCTGCAAAGCCAGGGGCGCGAGTCTCAGAGTTCACTTTAAGGTGCGTGATCTCTTTTTCATAAATAATTGCTGCAGTTTTTTTTTTCCGTATGTGCATATTGGGTTATAAGAATTGGTAGTACCTTATTCCACGAAGATTAATTTTTATTTATCACGTGATAATAAGTATTTAAAACTGGCCCTTTCTTCACCCCACATTCAGCACAGTGTATGGTAACTAAATAAGGTAGCGTATTCATAAACTAACGTTTACAATGATTTTTTCTTCTTTTTATTCCTTTTGTTGGTTTATTCTGCACCTTAAGATTGATGATTTGAACTGTTACTGTTATGGATTGGTAAAAGATGTACATGTTTAGACTCTTTGTCTTGGTGTCTGTCAAAATGTGTGACCGCTGGTATGGATGAATATAAATTTAACAAGTTCAATATTTGTCTTAAGTTGCGTCGGTCCCATGGTAAGAAGTGATTCATATGAAGAAAATACTTCTCCTTGATTGTTGAAGCATGTCTCTGTGCTTGCTATTGATATATGAATGAACTCTTAATCTGTTGCAAGTAGTGAATGCCAAACAAGCATGGTACCATATGATTGATTTTGGAAGAGAGAAGTTCAATTTGAGGTAGAAACATGTCTATGGCCTTGTGTGCAAAATAATGTTTAAAGGCAGTTTTATGCCCTTTGCTTTACGAGGCTTCTCGAAACACTTGCTATTATGACCTCTTGGTCTCTTAGGTTTTCTTTTGCCAATCTTTTGCTAGTTGCAAATTGTTCTAGTACAAGAGGTTCATCTATCCACAGATCAGTTTGCTGTGACTTTGCACTTTTAAGTTTTTTTTGTGCAGATGTTAGCTAAGTTTACCCAACATACATTTTCAGATTCCCTAATGTGTAATATTAGAACTATTTCACTTCAGAATCTTATGTTGCATGTTTTAATCAGTATCTGCAAATATTTTGTTCACTGGAAGCAACAAAGCCTGGTTCTATCAATCATTCATGACAACACAAATTGGTCTGTCTGCTCTTATTGTTTGGACCTGTGATTTATTCTGGTCAGAGGTGGTTACCTGGGATTTTCATTGTTTTTGGATTGTTTTTGCTTCGGCTATTTGTTACCGAGTCTTTGCCATTCTGGTTGACATTTAACTAGTTTGGTCTTTCAGATGTATTTAATATGAGCTTCCCTTCTTTTTATTGAACTTCGGCAAATATGACTGATTTAGCAATATACATTTGTAATTTTATTGAAGTCTTTTATCAAAAAGAGGGGAAAAAGAAATTAATGAGGTATTTGGTGTTAAACCCCAGGTCAAGCACTGACCTTGAGCTGAAGCATGTCTTCTGTAACATAGCAGTTCGCAAATACAACCTTTTCACCCTAAGTTGGACTTCTTTTTAACATCTGAGATTTGTTGTTTGTTCTCTATTATCTACTACAGAATACACGAGAGACAGCCCATGCACTTAGGAAAATGCCTTTGGACAAGGCCAAGAGATATCTGGAAGATGTTCTTGCACACAAACAAGCCATTCCTTTCACACGCTTTTGTGGTGGGGTTGGTCGTACTGCTCAGGTAAAGCATCGCCATTCAAATGGTCAAGGACGCTGGCCAGTCAAATCTGCAAAGATTATTCTGGATTTACTCAAAAATGCTGAGAGCAATGCTGAGGTAATGATTATGATTTGTCTTTTCCTTAATTTTGTTCAGTTTTTTGTTTGTGGTACTTGCCCCTTAAGTGTATCATATTTTGTTTTTTTCCTAAACTAATTTTGTTCCTTTGAACTCCTTTAGGTTAAAGGCTTGGATGTGGATTCACTTTTCATATCTCACATCCAAGTGAACCAAGCACAAAAACAGAGGCGCCGCACGTACCGAGCTCATGGAAGAATAAACCGTAAGAGCTCTTATTTTCTTACTGGCTCTTCTTGTATCTAGTCATTGATATCTTGATCCTATCGTGTTGACCCTTTGCAGCCTACATGTCTCACCCCTGCCATGTTGAGCTGACATTATCTGAAAAGGAAGAATCTGTCAAGAAGGAGGTAAACTATTCCATTGTTCGTCAGGGTTTGTTTTATTACTTGAATATGTTGTGTAATGTTCACCTGCATATAGCTTTTTTTTGTATATCTATTAAAAATTTCCAATTTGTCTTTGCCATGCAAGTCCCTAAGATGTGCCTAAACTTTTTTTCCTGGTGCAGCCTGAGACACAGTTGGCTCCTAGAAAGGCGAAGGCATCCTCTTAATCCGGGCAGTGACTCCAGGAATGCAGATGGTGGGAATGTTTTCCGTGTCCTTGTAGTCTGTTATGAAAAACAATTTTGGCATTTTGAACCATGTTTATCTTTCTCCAGAAATTTGCGGTATTGTTTAGCATATCCTTACTATTTTGAAACTTGAATTGAATATTTACCTTGTTGGTTTATTAGTGGCTGAGACCTTTGAATTTTGCATTGGTTGATCACAAAGTCTTGTGAACTTGCAATTGCATGGATATAATTAAAGGTAGTTTTGACGCCATTGTTGTTTCATGGGTCAAAGCTAAAGAATGATAATTCCCCCGTGCTGTAGCAAGTCTAGTTGTTAGCTTTTCCCGTAATACTCTTTAAGCAGCCTACGCTAATTAAATGTTTGTGCTGATGGTCAATATAATGAAATTGCTCGTGAAATATGTGGTTGCTTTAGTAGGGACTAATGTCAAGTTGATGTATTTTAATCAAAGTTATTTTCCACACGGGATGAGATGGAGGTTGTATATTCTATTCCTACCTAAAGATCCTTGGAAACTCTACCTTTTCAAGGTTGGGTTAAGGTTGAGAATTTAGAATTCCAATTCAACGTGATATTGGTACTAGCACATCCTTGACTGTCGATGTGAAAATTTTACCTCTTGACTGTGTGGCGCTATGCAAGTTCTGTATCTTTGTACCTGCAATCAAATAGTTTCGAAGACTCCAAATGAAGACAATGTAGTGGTATACATGGTTAGGCTCTGAAAAGACATACTTCTACTTTATTTTGTAGATTTATAACGGCTCTAATCAACGTAACAAAAGAACTCCAGATATGTCGAGGTTATTTTCTCTCGTGAGGAAAAAATACTCAAAAAGTTTCAAAACATAAGTGAAACATGAACTTCTTGATATCGACTTAGCTCCCAATATGGTAGCAATTTATGATATTAATTCTGAGCATGTAAAAATAAATTTTGAACTGTATGAGAGATTTGCACCAATCACTTTCATAAGATTTTATAAGTTGTGTACGTGGATGGATCCCGGATTTAAATTTAATGGGTTCAATTTTTAAGATTCTCAGCATTGAACCCATTGTACTATTAAATTATGGGTTCAGATTTAATATTTGTTACAAATTTAGTTGGTTTTTTCATATATGTTTATATTTTGTCTAAAATTATGAATTCAGATGAACCTGTACATAAAAGGCTACCTCCCCTGGCTGTGTTGTTGGTAAAGCTTCAAGAGAATGATTGAATATCAGGAATGGTGTGTACTTGTTTAATCGCCACATATCTCAGTCAGATGCGAGAGATACCTTGGGATAAAAATTGAGTGACTTATCATGTATTATTGCTCAAAATTGCAATTGCAATTATTTTCATTTCAGTAAGAATCAAATTTCTGAGGTTTTAATAACTAATCACAATTGACTGTTTTCAATCATCCAAGAATGAAGTATGAAGTAAAAATTGCACTGGGCGTCCTATTTGGTCGCCCCCATTTAACCTATATTTATTTTTTTTTAAAACTTTTAACTTGTACCCTCTTTTTAAACAACTTCAGCTCCCTTTCTCCTCCTTCTCCTCCTCAAAGTTTATATCCGCCTCTTCTTTCTCAAATTTCTCCTTCTCCCTTTTTTGCAAGAAATCTGTTACCCCTATAGTGAGAATGGATAAGCCAACGAAAGCAACGAAAAGGAGAGCTGATATCTCCTGCCACCACAATTACTGACAACCAATGCTTAGTAAGACGAGAAAAAGTTCACTTAATGCCCCAAGAATGAAGCATGTGCATCTACATTCTGTTATGTGGATTCAATGTCGGCTTCTTTTGACATCAATCTATTCAAATATTAAAAGTCATTTTCAATATTTGGGCCAAAACGGTCCAGTACAGTTGCTACATCTATCCGAATGCAGTTTATAGATTTGAAATTTGTCGCAATTATCCGGTTGTATTAGTATGATATCTTTCTTATTTATAGTATGTTTCCTTTCATCTTTTCTTTATGTGAGACATGATCTAAATTTGTCCATGGGCCATGGCTAATGTTGGAACCAAAGTAAATTGGAGCCAAAGAATACAAGTATTTTCTTTTATTCTTTTTTTTGTTTACTTGAGGATCAAGAATTTTGCCCTAAGAATATAGGTCATCTGTTGTGAACAAGGCTAATGCAGTAAACTTCTGGGCCAAATTTGTTGAACAAGACTGATCCATTTAGGACTATTGGGCCAGGACCTAATTTAAGAGAAAGCCCAAGGATTAAACACCCGAATAGATTATCGGAGAGTTATATTTGGGATCCAGGGGGATATGCCGGGAATGTCTATTGTTGAATGAAATGTCTGCTCCTCCTCATCTTCCTTCTCCCCTGTCTGTATCCTCTCGTCTAAGCTTCTCATTCCTTTTCTCCTTTCTTTGTATTTCAGTTTAGTATCTTGTAATTTCCGATCACTGTTGAAGTAATAGAAGTGTTTGAATAAGTGGTTTGTTACATTGGTGCTTTCATCCAGAGGTCTTCAATGGAGGACCAAAAACTCAAACTCAAGGCTCTCATTGATGCATCTGTGAAGGAAGTGACGAATTCCTTTTCAAAGGATGTCGCTGAGATTCGGAGTATGTTACAAGATGTGGTGGGGAAAGTGGCTCCGACCGCTTATCAGTATCGTTTCGGATTACGTTCGTCAATGGAAGCTCTGCCGGTGAAAATACCCAGATTCAGCGGTGATGATCCTGCGGCGTGGGTATTTCAGGTAGAGCAGTATTTCACACGCTATAATATTGTTCCAGGTCATAAATTGTCATTCGCCTCTTTATATTTGGATGGAGAGGCTTTGGATTGGTATTGCTGGTTATATCGAAACAAACAGCTCACGGATTGGGATCATTTCGTGGAAAAATTGTTTATCCATTATTGAACTCGGAGTCGTGAAGCACCTGACAGTCATTTAGCCTTTCTCCAGAAGCTTACCACAGTGGACTATTGTCCAACACGAGCTGCAGCTATTCCACCATGGAGTGCCATGGCCAAATCGCCCTCGCCTCAATTCTGGAATTCACACTCAAACTGCAACAACCTGAACTCTGCCCACAAGGTGTTTGAAAAACAATAGGATAGGGAAACTAGTGTTGTAGATCATAAAACAACGATACCAACAGCTGATGCTACTAAACCAGAAGTTGAGAATGAAGATGCAGCAGTACACGTCACAATTGATGAAGGCACTAAAGTTTTGCTAACTCAAGCAAAAGAGAAGAAGGACAATTCCGATTTCGATGACAACGATGAGGATTCCCGGCCTCCTGTTATTGCACTTGGGGAAGCAAATCTCCAAAGAGATGAAGCGGGCCAGCAATGCAACCCTAAATTTAATCAAATCCACTCAAAATACAGTGATTGCTTCTTTCTCCATAAGCAAGCAACTGCAGCTCACAGATGCAAGCGCTAATGTTTTGGTAAACAAGGTGCGTAAGCTGTTTGATATTTGTTCTCAAAAAGCAGGGCAGTCATTGATTGACAATGAAGTGGTCAACGAACAAAGCAACACCTTGATTTTGGATGGAACCCAATTGATGCACAAGCATATATTCATACACTGCCCATTTGATCCTGGTGGGTCTGTTCCTCTTTCCATTAAGTTCGAGTACTTGAATATGCATTTAGATACATTGCACTGGCTGCCTATTGCACTGTATTCTGGTGTGTTTGGCCTTGATGGTACAATGGAAGGAGGAAAGCTATTTAATGAAATGTCCAGAAGAAAAATGAAGATACAGACTATTCAACCTCGACCGACATATCCACTTCCAAAACCACCTTTCTCAGCCTTACAATTGGAGTTCCTATCACATGTTGCGTATTCTGTTGAAATAGCGAAGAAACTCAACTTCGATAGGCTTGTCGTAATTGGTGGGTATGGGGTCCAAAATAACTGCTCGTCTTCTCGCTGCAAACTTTTATAGTCAAATGCAGCCTGCAATAACTGCACTTGATGCCATGTTACAGGAATGGAAAGTATTAGAATTGAGGAGTGGATTTAAGATGAAGCTTCAAACTGTGCACCATGTTGGTTACACATTGTATGGTGTCATTGAAATGGTAGAGTTGGCTACACACCATAGATTACATCATGGCTTAAGTGATGCATTAGTTTATGTTATCCTCTTGAACAAGTGTGTGATTGTAGGGCAGGTTATGACTGAACTCAATGTGATAAAGCTGAATTTTCAACTCACCTTTTCAACTCTTCCGTTTGATCCTAGTATACATGATATTCCTCTACCCTATGGCGCCGACGAGATTATGTTTACAGATGGTAGTTTTCCTTTTACTTATATTTTAATAGTTGCATTATAGGGTGAGCAAGTTTGTGGCCTGGGGCTGAAACATGTAAGTATTGATGCATATGAACATTTTAGTAGTTCCCTGGAGGTTCTCTTAGCATTTAAGCTGGTTAGTCTAGTGCGACATATGGGGATAGCGCAGTGCAGTGTGCTACTGGAAGACATGGATCCAAATTGTGCTGACATTATCGAGCTTGAGAAAGCTGGGCAGCGTAGGGGTCTTGAGCTTATCCCTTTAAAGAATTTTACATCACTATTGGTGATGTCAGTAGTTAGATCAACATTGACAATCACATACAGTGAGGGGCATCTCAATACGAGATACTATGAAGGAGACAAGTACATTGACATGGCAGAGAGATTAAATCAAGCATGTGATTCATAAGCTTTAAAAGTTGGTCTTGCCACATGGAGAGTCAATGTTCAGTTGTTAACTGGAACCCCTGCAAATTTTCAAGTGTACGTTGCTTTACTAAAGCCTCATGCAAATTGTACAGCAAATTTTCTTGTTGCTAGGGGAAGTGCTTGTGCTCGCCTCTATAATTATACATGTATCTGCAAGCTATTTAACAAGCAAGAAGTTGTTCTCTTGAGGGACATGGCACATATCAGTGGCTTGATTGCTATTGGGGTCATATATTCTCCTTTCAAATCTGCAAATTTTTTTACATGTGCTAATGATTACACAACATTTGTGTTGGAAAAGATCTTATTTTCCTGTGAGGCATTTGATAGTGAGCAGAACATATTTCTTGTTGTTTCCATATTGCTCGTTGTTGCAAGAAGTATACTGGATCACATGCGATTCTTTGGCAACTTCGGACATTGTGGTTGGGTTGCAATTGGTTGGGACCATGCTTCTTGTGAGCACGTGATTTTTGCCCTATATGAATTACTCCCATAAATTCAAAACAAAATAATTTCTTTCAGTGTTCGCAATTTCGTGGATTTTCGTGGCATTTTCTGTTAATTGTTTGCATTTTGATTGTGCATTTTAATTAGTGAAAAAAGAAAATACAAAAATGTGTTGCATGTGCATTTAGGAGTTAATTTTGCATTTTAGGAATTAATTAGTCATTAATTTTTATAAAAGGGAAAAGTAAAAAAAAATAGTTTATTTATAATTTTGAATTTAGGGTAGTTTGTCCTTTAATTTGGTTTAGTTGATAATAGTAATTAGGAGTTAATTATTTTTTAATTGTTATTTAGGTTTTTTTATTTTTTATTTTTGAAAAAAAAAAGAGAGAAAAGAGAAAAGGAAAAGGAATTTTGGGTAATTTGTCTTAAAATGAAAATGGAATGAATGAGACTAGGAATTGGGCCAATTTTTGGTTTAAAGTGCATAGCCCAGACGGATTTCCCGCCCAAAACCGTTCCTTATCCGACCCAGTCTCTTTGGACAACTAAACGACGTCGTTTCCAGTTAATTGAGTTAAATAGATCCTGGCCTTCCATCCAATTTGATCCAAGGGCTAATGTCAGTTCCCCCAATTCTCTTAAAAGTGTCCGAAATTTCCCATTAACCTAAGACCAAACAGATCCTCTCCTCTCATCTTCTTCACCAAAACTAACGCCGCCCCTGAACGACTCAGCCATGGTCGCCGGCGGCGGGCCTCCAATCTCAACCAAATCTTGACCACAGAACCCCCTCGAACTCCTCTCCCCCAATCTCTAACTAATACCTTTTGAATCACCATGAATTAGAGCCAATCTCAAAAAGGAGCAGAAAAGCAAAAGCAAACTCTCTTGAATTCTGCAAGTTTCCTTGACCAGTTAGAGCGTAAATTGGTGGTTCTCGCTGAGTTTCAACAAGAACTCGCGACTAATACCAATTTCGGCTCCAACTCGGGATAATGGTGGTCCTTTCAAAGTCATGGCAGAAGCCCGTCCACTTTCAATTAGGTATTTCAAGCCTTTTTCGTCCGTTTAACTCATCTTTCATTCCTTTTTCGCTCCCTCTGTTCTTCTCTCCATTATCTTCTTCGGTCCGAGTCGGTTATAATTGCATGTTTTCATCTAGAAATTGTAAATTCGTGGTTGTTTAAGTTCTTAATTCCTTTATTTTTATTTCGTTTTGTTTGCAAAGGAAAAAATTCTGATTTGGTGGGGGAAAGGGCAGTTTAGTTTCAACTGGTGGTTTCTGGGCTCAATTGTGAATTGGTTTGTGAAAATCAAAAGACCAGGAGAGGGAATTAGTCAGGAATGACGGGCCCAAGGTTTGGGTTTGATGCTCGGGTCAATTCGACCCAGGTTGATCTTTTTAGGGGTAAATAACTGAGGCTTAAGGGGTACTGTGGGTAATTGAGTAAGAGAATCTTGCAATAACAGAAATAGAAGCTCCTAGAAACTTCTAGGGTGGGGTTTTAATTTCATTTTCTAGTTTTGGGTAGCATAACTTGGAAAACAAGTCAATAACTAGAGGGTCTCTAAGCTAAAATAAGAAATTAGAAAGGGACCTAAGGGGTAAACTAAATTCAGCAGGGTTGCCCTATTTGCTTGCCTATAAAGGCACATTAAATTTGCCTTTGAAGGCAGAGATGAAGAACTGAAAATCTAGAAAATACACAGGCTGCATATAATTTTACTGTTTTGAATTCTTTTCAATCTCTGAAACAATCTGGACTCATCTGAGTATAAAATGGGTTGAAATTGGTCTTCAAAGCTGGTTTAAAGTTTCGCTGGGTTGTCAATCATTTGAACTGGTTATTCTGGGTTACTACACATCATTTCTGGGTTTAAAGTCTGTGTTGCTAGCTGTTTTGCTGCTAATTCCTGCTGTTCTTACTGCTGATTCCTCATCTCTCTTTTCTCCTATTTCCAGGTATGCCTCAGCTTGAATAGCATGTGTGAGATGTAACGGGGGTGTCATACATGACACGGATAATGAACAAAATGGTCTTCATTGTTAAGGGATTGATTATGTGTTTTTATTTGTTTAAATTAGTGCAATTACCGGAGTGTTATTGTACCCAGGCATGGTTTATGTAATCAATTTTAGGACTATGCCAGAGCTTTGGCTTGTTATGTCTATTCTGGTTTAACTACTGCATGCTCAAGTAAGGTGCTGGGACTGTCATGATAGGAACTTGATGAACAATGTTATTAGTCAATTCAATAGCTACTACCTCTTTCTTCATGCTTACTTTTAGGAGATTTAGCCACAATTCACTTTGTAATACTAGGTGAACCTTGGACGTTAGCATTTTTAAATGAATCTGAAGTGATGTTGAAGGTTGTTTAAAGTTATATGTGCAGAAGTTTTTTTTTTTATGTTAGTATGGCCTGTATTTTGATCTGTGTTCCGACTTGGTCTGGGATCTGTGGGGTATTGTCTGGTAAAATTGTGTTCAAGTTGGTTTTGGTTCCAGTAGAATAGGCTTTATCAATACATTATTGCAAGTTAATTAAAAGGTTGGAAAGTTGAGGTCACTTGCCATTGGTTTGCTAAAATTGGACTTTTCAAGTTTTGCTTTTGAAATCTATTTTTTGTCAAAAAGTCTGTGTGGTTGGCTATAGAGGCAATACTGATATTGAACTCGTTTGTGTGCATGGCCATAATTGAAAGTTATATTTCACCATACAACATATGCGATGGTTTCCAGAATGTTTTTTTTTTGCATTTTTACTCAAGGGATATTAGTATTTGTGCAATTACAATTTCTGAATGCTAATTTGTGCTAAAACATGCATTGGGCTACCAGTCTTGGCCCAAACATGTTTGTCTTTCACTCAGTCCGGCTGTTGTCATGGGGGTTCGAAATGAGACTCTTTATGAAGTCTGACTCGAGCGTACCTCGTGAAGGTTGGTTTCTCTTGGGCTCGGACGTGGCTTGTTATGAGGCCCAAGGTTTCGCACCCTGCTAACCCCTTTGAGCTCATGGACTTCATGCTAGGCCTAGTCCATTTTATGAAATTGAGAGTGAGGTCTCACTTAGTATCTTCGCCAATTCATTTTGAAGTTCAACTATAGTATAAAAGACAGTAGGATACTTTCAGCCTCACTTCTTTACTGTTTTCTGGAAATTGGTTAGGGGTGTGCCATGATATAGTACAAATAATTATGGCCCTCGCAAATTAGTATAAAACTTTTAAGTAAAGTAGAATTGAGGTGCGCCGTGCCAAACAAAATGACAAATGCATGGCCTTCATTTAATTAATCTCGTATTGAGCCTTAGAATTCGAGTCGTGCCATTTAGCAAATTCCATGGCCCTCGCAAAGTGCAAACGCGTAGTTGCTATAGGCGCGTGTTTAATAATATTACTTTCCTAAATTCGGGTGCGCATTTATGTGACCCAAATCCAAATCTCAACGATGTTAAAATATGTCAAAAACCACGGGTGCATTTATGTGACGTGGTTCGAGACGTGTTTTAACGACGTTGCAATTCTCTTTAAAAAATAATAATAAAAGCGGTCAAAAGTTAAAATTTGCATATAGGTCCATAATTGTTTAAAATCAGATAATCAAGCCGAATATAACAGTTGAGCGACCGTGCTAGAACCACGGAACCCGGGAATGCCTAACACCTTCTCCCGGGTTAACAGAATTTCTTACTCGGATTTCTGGTGCGCGGACTGTTAAACATAGTCAATCTTTTTCTCGATTCGGGATTCTAAACCGGTGACTTGGGACACCATAAATCTCCCAAGTGGCGACTCTGAATCATTTAATAACGAATCCCGTTTCGATTGTCACTTCAAGTTGGAAATAACTCCCTTTATTATACCCTTCCGGGGGTGTAGAAAGAAGGAGGTGTGACAGCTCTGGCGACTCTGCTGGGGATAAGGACCCAGAATTTCGGTTCAGGGTTCAGAATTTGAGCTTGGAATAATTGTTGTATTTGGATTTGTTTATTTGATTTTATTACATGTTTGGGACTAATGTGCAAAATGTTGATTTTTACCGCTTTTGATATTATCTGAATTGTATATATAAAACTGTTACGAAACCCCTCTCTTCTCACCTCCGGCGATGTGCTCGCTGGTCGAGACTCCCTATTCTGTTAGTGTCATACCTTAAAGTAAGAAAGAGGCCGGACAAGTTACTAAGCCGGATGGCCTTTTGGTTCCCGGTACGTAGCCGCCTCCTCGACTCAAGTTGTCCGCTTGGGTACACAGTCTAGAACATATACCCAGGTTTTGAACCTAGAATAACTCAGCCTCATGCCGGATCCCTAGTAGGAACGCTCATCTGCATCATGTGCATTTTGACTTAGGGGACTCAACACAGGGGTTGGGTCCGTCTAGGACAGGTGTACCTAGAATAATGGACCATCCTGATGCATCCTACTTGTGCATTTATCTATTTTGGATTTGCATGCTGACCGGCTTTTAAATGAAAGGGGAGAGTTTGGGAAAGAAAATAGCGGTGTGAGGGTTGAGAGAAGTAATTACCCGTTTTGAAAAAAAAAACCAATGTCCAAGTGGTACGGAAACTCTGCCGATTTTTTTTGGGAAAATGAAAAAATGAAAAGGTTTTGTTTAGTTTTATTTGCCCGAACTACGCCAGTTTGATTCCCACAGGGTGTGGGATACGTAGGCAACCCTCATCGGGTCCAACTTCCCTTTTGCAAAACTAGCCCAAAAAGAATAAAATTTTATGGTAAATAAGTAAGGTGATGCCATTCTTGTCAAAAATAGCCGAATGTCCCTAAAAGGGCGCCGGAAGGCTATTTTTGCAAGAACAGCCACCTTTGGTCACTTTTAAATTTTTTGGCCGGTTAGCGAACACAGTCTTAAAGTCTTCTTCCTCGAGGTGCTGAAAGGCCGTATTGGCAAAGCTGGATATTTTTATGAAAATTTTGAAAAAATAGTGATAACCTTTTGAGTCAAAACGAGTCTTGATTTTCCTCCTGTTAGTTTATTTTTTTGAGCCTGTTGGTTATTACGGTAAAAATTCAGTAGGATGAGTCGTTGTAATCAAAACATTTTATCTAAAAATCCCAAAATATTTTTGTTATTTATTTTTCATTTATGTCCCCCAGAACTACGCTCGGTCTGATTCATGCGAGGTCATGATACGTAGGCAATATCCATAGGATTCACCAAAAGAAAGAAAAAGAGTGATAAAATGGAAAAAATGAAAAAAGAAAAAAAAAGAGAGAAAAAGAGAGGAAGAAACAATAAGAGAGGGAAATGAGAGAGAAAACAAAGAAAAAGTGATGTTTGGTGATAAATGATGTGCATATTTTTTAGTATATTTGCATATTAATTTTTGTGTGTGTCGCGGGACATTACATGATTTTCGAAGTGAAATATACTTATTATGTGTTTCTTATGTGTAGGAACGAGTTTGGATGCTAAATGATCAAAAGATGACAATTCGACACAAAAAGAAGAAATTAAAGGAGTGGGAGCTCGTCTATTCTCGTGCGTGGCACGAAGTCGGACGCGAAAAAGGAGAAAAGTTAAGGCACAAAACAGCGAAGCGAAGCAAAGGCACGAAGCGCTTCGCGAAATGGAAGAATCTCAAAAGCTGGATCCGCGTCAAAGTCCGCGTCTAGACGCGAAGGCAGACGCGGATCCACGTCAAAGTCCTCTTCTAGACGCGAAGGCAGACGCGGATTCCAGCTCTCCCATCCGAAGTTGGATTGAAGAATTCCGCCCCTCATCAACCCTAGGTCATATAAATACATCCTAAAACACCACTTTGAGAGGGGAGAACGTTTTTGAGAGGAAAACACAAGCACAGAGCCGCCGTGGAGGCCGTTTCATCTTTTCTTCCACCAACTTAGTCTTTTTATGTTTCTTTGTATGATTTGTTGTTTTGCTACCATGTCTATGTGGAGCTAAACTTCACGTTCTAGGGTTGTGGTTCTTTCATGACTATTGTTATTCGGATATTGATTTTGATTGCTTAGTTTATCATATTGATTTATTTATTTAATCCTGCACTTAATTATTTGATTGCTTGATCACCAATTGAATACTATCTACGAATCTTGAATTGAACTCGAAAGTGGGAATTCTAGATTGCATATAGGATTGAGTAGAGCAAGTTCTTGAACCTGGGCATCGGGTAACGGATTCGCAGTTAGGATAGACATATACCTAATTGCCTTGCTTGGTTGATTTACAGGAATTATAAATGCGTTCTTGTTGATTCTAACTCCATAGACATATAGGCGTTAGGTTAGCTTGAATAGGCAAGTATGAACTCGACAGATTCTTATGAGCAATATTAACCCTGTCAACCAATAAACTCGATAAATTAGTTAGTCAATTCAATTGAAGAATACAATAGGAATGTTAGATAGCCCATAACCCTAGATCGTTTTCATTACATTAATATCATAAAAATCTTCTCTTTTTCTGTTTAAAGTTTATTATTTATATTTCTTTATTTAATTAGTTTAGAATCAAATATTTCTAGGTTTAATTCTTGTTTAGATAATTGTGATCGTCTAATTTAGTTAATAGTTAATCACAAGTCCTCGTAGGTTCGACATCCGACTTTTAGTCACTTTATTACTTGACGACCGCGTATACTTGCGTGCGCGTTTGGGAGCAACAAGTTTTTGGCGCCGTTGCCGGGGACTTAGAAATTGACTATTCTACTAGATTAGATTTTTACTTTTTGCCTATTCAAGTTTTTATTTTTTTATTTTTAACTTAGTTTAATATTTTATTATCTTTGTTGACATGGCATCTTGGAATGAGAATTGGTCAAATATTGGTTATTCTTATTATAGTGATCCTTGTCCATATTGTGGAGGACCACACTTGTGGAAAAATTGTGCATCTCAATTTGATGTGTGGAATTTTTGTAATATGTGTGGTGGTCAAGGTGGCCATTGGGATGGTTGTCCTAATTCTTATTATCCTTTTCAGAGTTCTTATTATAATATTTTTAATAATGTTTATGAGTTTGATAGGAGCAAGGAAGTGGAGGATATGGAAAGCATGGCTCATATTATGGAGATGATGAGGCAAGTAGTCGAGCTACAAGATGAAAATCGAAAGGCTGCACAAAGAATTAGTGCAGCAATCATGAGAATGAAGGCCGAGGCGGAGGAAGTGGCTGAAGAGAGCGAGTTCCCACCAGAAAATAATTTTGAAGAAGCAGATATAGTGAGCCAATCTTGGCTAGAGGAACAAGCTCAACTTATAAAATCTCATGAGTTTCTCCGTGATGGTCTTTCAAATATGACAGAACAACTAATAGAAGCAAGAATTGAGCTCAGGCAAGAGATAGACCAATTTGGCTCAGATATCCATGACTTGCATGCTCAATTGAATAAAACGGTTGAGGCGTCTGATGCCCTACAACCAATTTTTGTGGATACTGGCCAGCTTGTGGAGCGGAAAGAGGAATTCCAATTATTCGACCAAAATATTATTAATGATGCCAAGGTTGACGAAGAGCTCAAAATTGAGGATGTCAAAAATAATGCAATTCTGGAGTTGGAGCGTATTGGACCTCATTCTAAACACTTTTCAACATCATGTTTGGTTGGTGACATGGAAATTGATCCATTCGAGCATATGGAGGAGTCAATAGATGAGGATTTATATTATGAAATTTGCCACACCAACGAGACAAAACGACATTTCTCACTTAAAGGCCAAGAAGTGCAAGATGCGATACCTACTACTTGGGTTCTTTATTTTTACACCACCGCCCCATGAACGTGACAGAAAATTTGATGCAAAATTGGGGGCGCAATTTATATCCTCAAAGTGGAAGGAAAAGTGATGAAAGTGTTGGCGTCGTGCTGCGACGTTAAATCAAGCGCTTGTTGGGAGGCAACCCAATTCAATTTTTTTTCCTTTTGTTTATTTTATTGTGTTAATTTTTTTTGTAGTATTATTTTGTATTTTGTAGGAGTAGGAGCATGGAGTCAAAGCCAATAGGCATGTGCTAAAGCGAGCAGGTGGTTGAAACTAAGTGTGAGGTACCCACACAAGGGATCATACCTGGGAGAAGTCTGAGTATCCCGTGAGCTGCTAGTGCTTCGGCCTTTGGCCTACCAGGGAGTTTCCTTTACCCTCTTGTTATGTTCAGTGTGCATTGAGGACATTGCACAATTTTAAGTGTGGGGTGAGGAGATTGTCTGGTGATTTTCTGTGCTATCTTAGTTTAGTTGTAGTGGTTTTTTTTTAAAAATAAAAAGAAAAATGAAAAAAAATTGAAAGATTTGGACTTTTCCCGACGATGGATCACCTAGACAGTTTTCTTGAGGGATTAAAGTCTAAACAAACATCCAAAAATATGTCTTTTATTTTCTTTAGGTAGTAATAATCTCCCGTGGTTTTTCTTTGTGCCTCGGTTCTTTTCCATGGGATGTAGTTTGAACCGGGTAGTAGTATTTTTTATTTTTATTTTTAGAGTAGATTAGAATTTAGGGAATAAATGGAGAAAGAATGATAAACCTAGGCGCCCTTGACTTGTTTGATAGTAGCATATTTAGGCTTTGGCATGTGTAGTACCTTCCCTATGATTTGAAATTATTGATGATGCCTTATATGTTGGATAGCATGTCTTGTGATGCCCATGTCTCGTTTTCTTGACTTATGTTCACTTTGTGCTTCATGCTTAATATCTCGTGGCTCCGTGAATATTTGGTCGGAATGAGACCGTTCTTAGTGAGTCATATGCCATGTGTGGTGAGGTTTTTGTATAGTCTATGTATTGTACTTGTGTCTAGAACTTGCCCGGTATGTGAGTTGAAGCGAAATTTTAGGTGATGTTCGGTTTGAAAAGTGACTTTAGGCTTTCTTTGATTTTTTTTGAACTTTATTGCTTATCACAAATAAAATCTATCCCTAGTTAGCCCTTTTGAGCCTATAGACTTTTTGGCACCCACATTACAAGCCTATACCCTTTTTATTCTTAATTGACATTGTTTTGATACCTTTTCCTCTTAAAGCACTTTAATTGTGAGATGAGCGCTAAAAGAAGTAAGAAGGAACTAAGTGTGGGGTGGCTTTTGAGTGGAACCAATAAAAGGAAGAAAGGTGCACTTGTTTTGTAAAATAATACACCATTAGCAGAAATTGAAAAAAAAAAAGAATAATCTAAAGGAAAAAAAAATATAGAGATGAATACATTGTTGTCTTGTTCCTGCTAGTGGGTATGAATTAATATAGTGCTTAAAGAAAGAGGGAACAATGCTTTTTTAGGCTTTGTCATGTGTAGTATCTTCCCTATGATTTGAAATTATTGATGATGCCTTGCTTACTTGGATAGCATGTCTTGTGATGCCTATGTCTCATTTTCTCGACTTATGTTCACTTTGTGCTTAATATCTCGTGACTCCGTGAATACTTGCATTTGTTTGAGAGTCGGAATGGGATCGTCCTTAGTGAGTCATGTGCCATGTGTGGTGAGGTTTTTGTGTAGTCCATGTATTGTACTTGTGTCTAGAACTTGCCCGGTTTGTGAGTCGAAGCGAAATTTTAGGTGATGCTTGGTTTGAAAAATGATTTTAGGCTTTCTTTGATCTTTTTGAGCTTAGTTGCTTACCACAAATAAAATTTATCCCTAGTAAACCCTTTTGAGCCTATAGGATATATTTAGGAATAGTGACTAATAGGAGGGTTAGTCACTATTCCTAAATATATCCTACCCGTCTTTTAGTCCACATTACAACCATGAAAAAGTCCTAATTGATTTTAGAAGGAGTGAGCCTACATTAGTAGAGATTTACATTAAGGGCAAGCCTATGGTACCAATTACATGCATGTGACTTCTTTTGTGAGGGTGAGCGATTTTCTTTGATATATGTGAGCATGAGATTCGAAAGTGTGGATTGATTTTACTTTCTTTGCTTTGTTTGTGAGGGCACATGGTTTCACGAAGGATAGGTAACATTATTAGACTTCTCTAGGATGTTGGGTGTTCAAGCCATGAGTACATTGTGACATTGAGTCGGTTTGTGAGGCTAGGATTGTTATGAGCATGTTGTCTTTGTTTGAATATTTTTGAAGTTGGCATAAGAAAAAGGGAAGTGTATGTGATTGCATATGCTAATGTTTAATTGTTGCTATCAACCATGGTCATTGGTGTAGTGTGCCTCAATTGTGTAAAAACAAAGTGCACAAGGATAGTGTGAATTGTTAGTTGACTCGAGGACGAGCAACGTTTAAGTGTGGGGTGGTGATGTTTGGTGATAAATGATGAAAAGTGCATATTTTTTAGTATATTTGCATATTAATTTTTGTGTGTGTCGCGGGAGATTACATGATTTTCGAAGTGAAATATATTTATTATGTGTTTCTTATGTGTAGGAACGAGTTTGGATGCTAAATGATCAAAAGATGACAATTCGACACAAAAAGAAGAAATTAAAGGAGTGGGAGCTCGTCTATTCTCGTGCGTGGCACGAAGTCGGACGCGAAAAAGGAGAAAAGTTAAGGCACAAAACAGCGAAGCGAAGCAAAGGCACGAAGCGCTTCGCAAAATGGAAGAATCTCAAAAGCTGGATCCGGGTCAAAGTTCCCGTCTAGACGCGAAGGCAGACGCGGATTCCAGCTCTCCCATCCGAAGTTGGATTGAAGAATTCCGCCCCTCATCAACCCTAGGTCATATAAATACATCCTAAAACACCACTTTGAGAGGGGAGAACGTTTTTGAGAGGAAAACACAAGCACAGAGCCGCCGTGGAGGCCGGTTTCATCTTTTCTTCCACCAACTTAGTCTTTTTATGTTTCTTTGTATGATTTGTTGTTTTGCTACCATGTCTATGTGGAGCTAAACTTCACGTTCTAGGGTTGTGGTTCTTTCATGACTATTGTTATTCGGATATTGATTTTGATTGCTTAGTTTATCATATTGGTTTATTTATTTAATCCTGCACTTAATTATTTGATTGTTTGATCACCAATTGAATACTATCTACGAATCTTGAATTGAACTCGAAAGTGGGAATTCTAGATTGCATATAGGATTGAGTAGAGCAAGTTCTTGAATCTGGGCATCGGGTAACGGATTCGCGGTTAGGATAGACATATACCTAATTGCCTTGCTTGGTTGATTTAGAGGAATTATAAATGCGTTCTTGTTGATTCTAACTCCATAGACATATAGGCGTTAGGTTAGCTTGAATAGGCGAGTAAGAACTCGACAGATTCTTATGAGCAATATTAACCCTGTCAACCAATAAACTCGATAAATTAGTTAGTCAATTCAATTGAAGAATACAATAGGAATGTTAGATAGCCCATAACCCTAGATCGTTTTCATTACATTGATATCATAAAAATCTTCTCTTTTTCTGTTTAAAGTTTATTATTTATATTTCTTTATTTAATTAGTTTAGAATCAAATATTTCTAGGTTTAATTCTTGTTTAGATAATTATGATCGTCTAATTTAGTTAATAGTTAATCACAAGTCCTCGTGG
>NC_031991.1:42818814-42819823 GCF_001879085.1 Nicotiana attenuata | reverse complement strand
GATTCAATTAGGAGTTTTCAGGACCCCTCCCTGAATAATGGGACCAAGTTCTAAAATTTCCATTAGATAGCAAGATGTAGCATAAATTCTGTTGTAGCGTAGTATGATTCAGTCGTAAAAGTGTCAGTCTTTAGGATAAGCCTTGATTTGATTTTCAGGACCTTCCTGGATAATAGGATTAGTTTAAGACCTTTAGATAACAAATGTAGTGGGAGTAATACCTTTAGAAGATATAACTCAGGTTTGTAATTGTTGTTTACTTAGGAGTTGTCAGAACCTCCCTGGATAATAGGACTTAGCTTTCAAATTCTTAATAATAGTTGGTAGAATGATTCAGTTCAACACTCACCCATGTGCCCAGCTACCAAACTGGGGCAGAAATTTTCTTTGTTTTGTCTATTTTGTTGAAGTCAGGAGCCCACCTGGAAAACAGAGGCATACATTTCAAGTTTTAGCAGTCAGGAGCCCGCCTGGAGAACAGAGGTATACATTTCAAATTTTAGCAGTCAGGAGCCCACCTGGAGAACAGAGGCATACATTTCAAGTTTTAGCAGTCAGGAGCCCGCTTGGAGAACAAAGGTATTACAATTCAAGTTTTAGTTTTCAAATTCTTATTAATATCTGATAACGTGATGCCCAGCCACCAAACTGGGGCAGAAGATTTTCTTTGTTTTGTCTATTTCCTCGAAGTCAGGAGCCCGCCTGGAGAACAGAGGCATACATTTCAAGTTTCAGCAGTCAGGAGCCCTCCTGGAGAACAGAGGCACACATTTCAAGATTCAACAGTCAGGAGCCCACCTGGAGAACAAGGGAATACATTTCAAGTTCAGCAATCAGGCGCCCACCTGGAGAACAAGGGAAGTACAATTCAAGTTTTAGCCTCCAAATTTTTAGTAATATTTGGTAACATGATGCGCCCAGCCACCAAACTGGGACAGAAAATTATCTTTGTTTGTCTATTTTGTTGAAGTCAGGAGCCCACATGGAGAACAAGGGAATACATTTCAAG
>NC_031991.1:42807775-42818694 GCF_001879085.1 Nicotiana attenuata | reverse complement strand
TTCAGCAATCAGGAGCCCACCTGGAGAACAAGGGAATACATCAAGTTCAGCAATCAGGCGCCCACCTGGAGAACAAGGGAATACATTTCAAGTTCAGCAATCAGGCGCCCACCTGGAGAACAAGGGAAGTACAATTCAAGTTTTAGCCTCCAAATTTTTAGTAATATTTGGTAACATGATGCGCCCAGCCACCAAACTGGGACAGAAAATTATCTTTGTTTGTCTATTTTGTTGAAGTCAGGAGCCCACATGGAGAACAAGGGAATACATTTCAAGATTCAGCTGTTAGGAGCCTACCTGGAGAACAAGGGAATACATTCCAAGTGCAGCAGTCAGGAGCCCACCTGGAGAACAAGGGAATACATTTCAAGTTCAGTAATCAGGCATTCACCCGGAGAAGGGGAAAACATCTCAGATTACAATTCAAGGCGGCAACAAATGGATTCCACCGGGAGAATACAAGACAACAAGGTAATAAGAAAACAAGATCAAGTTTGAAGACATAGATAGGACTTTTGTAATTCATAGATCATAGCGTAGTCTAGCTTCTTTTCATTTTGACATGGTGTAATAAGGGGGTTCAGTAAGCAGCAGCAGCAGCAACAACAGTGAAACCACAGCTTCATGGTAGTTCCAGCTATCAGACCTTCCCAAACTACACTGACCTGATTCCTTTTTAGCCAAGGATATGTAGGCAACCTCAGAAGCAGGGTGCGGTCAACTCTTTCAAAAATGCTTCACACGGAGTATTCAAACGGCCAAAAATCGCTCGTATCCGCTCACTTATCTTTGCACGAAAACTCTTCGTGTTTCCGAGCAAAGAGGGGCAGCTGTGAGCACGTGATTTTTGCCCTATATGAATTACTCCCATAAATTCAAAACAAAATAATTTTTTTTCAGTGTTCGCAATTTCGTGGATTTTCGTGGCATTTCCTGTTAATTGTTTGCATTTTGATTGTGCATTTTAATTAGTGAAAAAAAAAATACAAAAATGTGTTGCATGTGCATTTAGGAGTTAATTTTGAATTTTAGGAATTAATTAATCATTAATTTTTATAAAAGGGAAAAGTAAAAAAAAATAGTTTATTTGTAATTTTGAATTTAGGGTAGTTTGTCCTTTAATTTGGTTTAGTTGATAATAGTAATTAGGAGTTAATTATTTTTTAATTGTTATTTAGGTTTTTTTATTTTTTATTTTTGAAAAAAAAAGAGAGAAAAGAGAAAAGGAAAAGGAATTTTGGGTAATTTGTCTTAAAATGAAAATGGAATGAATGAGACTAGGAAATGGGCCAATTTTTGGTTTAAAGTGCATAGCCCAGACGGATTTCCCGCCCAAAGCCGTTCCTTACCCGACCCAGTCTCTTTGGACGACCAAACGACGTCGTTTCCAGTTAATTGAGTTAAATAGATCCTGGCCTTCCATCCAATCTGATCCAAGGGCTAATGTCAGTTCCCCCAATTCTCTTAAAAGTGTCCGAAATTTCCCATTAACCTAAGACCAAACAGATCCTCTCCTCTCATCTTCTTCACCAAAACTAACGCCGCCCCTGAACGACTCAGCCATGGTCGCCGGCGGCGGGCTTCCAATCTCAACCAAATCTTGACCACAGAACCCCCTCGAACTGCCCTCCCCCAATCTCTAACTAATACCTTTTGAATCACCACGAATTAGAGCCAATCTCAAATCTCAAAAGGAGCAGAAAAGCAAAAGCAAACTCTCTTGAATTCTGCAAGTTTCCTTGACCAGTTAGAGCGTAAATTGGTGTTTCTCGCTGAGTTTCAACAAGAACTCGCGACTAATACCAATTTCGGCTCCAACTCGGGATAATGGTGGTCCTTTCAAAGTCATGGCAGAAGCCCGTCCACTTTCGATTAGGTATTTCAAGCCTTTTTCGTCCGTTTAACTCATCTTTCATTCCTTTTTCGCTCCCTCTGTTCTTCTCTCCATTATCTTCTTCGGTCCGAGTCGGTTATAATTGCATGTTTTCATCTGGAAATTGTAAATTCGTGGTTGTTTAAGTTCTTAATTCCTTTATTTTTATTTCGTTTTGTTTGCAAAGGAAAAAATTCTGATTTGGTGGGGGAAAGGGCAGTTTAGTTTCAACCGGTGGTTTCTGGGCTCAATTGTGAATTGGTTTGTGAAAATCAAAAGACCAGGAGAGGGAATTAGTCAGGAATGACGGGCCCAAGGTTTAGGTTTGATGCTCGGGTCAATTCGACCCAGGTTGATCTTTTTAGGGGTAAATAACTGAGGCTTAAGGGGTACTGTGGGTAATTGAGTAAGAGAATCTTGCAATAACAGAAATAGAAGCTCCTAGAAACTTCTAGGGTGGGGTTTTAATTTCATTTTCTAGTTTTGGGTAGCATAACTTGGAAAACAAGTCAATAACTAGAGGGTCTCTAAGCTAAAACAAGAAATTAGAAAGGGACCTAAGGGGTAAACTAAATTCAGCAGGGTTGCCCTATTTGCTTGCCTATAAAGGCACATTAAATTTGCCTTTGAAGGCAGAGATGAAGAACTGAAAATCTAGAAAATACACAGGCTGCATATAATTTTACTGTTTTGAATTCTTTTCAATCTCTGAAACAATCTGGACTCATCTGAGTATAAAATGGGTTGAAATTGGTCTTCAAAGCTGGTTTAAAGTTTCGCTGGGTTGTCAATCATTTGAACTGGTTATTCTGGGTTACTACACATCATTTCTGGGTTTAAAGTCTGTGTTGCTAGCTGTTTTGCTGCTAATTCCTGCTGTTCTTACTGTTGATTCCTCATCTCTCTTTTCTCCTATTTCCAGGTATGCCTCAGCTTGAATAGCATGTGTGAGATGTAACGGGGGTGTCATACATGACACGGATAATGAACAAAATGGTCTTCATTGTTAAGGGATTGATTATGTGTTTTTATTTGTTTAAATTAGTGCAATTACCGGAGTGTTATTGTACCCAGGCATGGTTTATGTAATCAATTTTAGGACTATGCCAGAGCTTTGGCTTGTTATGTCTATTCTGGTTTAACTACTGCATGCTCAAGTAAGGTGCTGGGACTGTCATGATAGGAACTTGATGAACAATGTTATTAGTCAATTCAATAGCTACTACCTCTTTCTTCATGCTTACTTTTAGGAGATTTAGCCACAATTCACTTTGTAATACTAGGTGAACCTTGGACGTTAGCATTTTTAAATGAATCTGAAGTGATGTTGAAGGTTGTTTAAAGTTATATGTGCAGAAGTTTTTTTTTTTTAGTATGGCCTGTATTTTGATCTGTGTTCCGACTTGGTCTGGGATCTGTGGGGTATTGTTTGGTCAAATTGTGTTCAAGTTGGTTTTGGTTCCAGTAGAATAGGCTTTATCAATACATTATTGCAAGTTAATTAAAAGGCTGGAAAGTTGAGGTCACTTGCCATTGGTTTGCTAAAATTGGACTTTTCAAGTTTTGCTTTTGAAATCTATTTTTTGTCAAAAAGTCTGTGTGGTTGGCTATAGAGGCAATACTGATATTGAACTCGTTTGTGTGCATGGCCATAATTGAAAGTTATATTTCACCATACAACATATGCGATGGTTTCCAGAATGTTTTTTTTTTTTTTTTTGCATTTTTACTCAAGGGATATTAGTATTTGTGCAATTACAATTTCTGAATGCTAATTTGTGCTAAAGCATGCATTGGGCTACCAGTCTTGGCCCAAACGTGTTTGTCTTTCTCTCAGTCCGGCTGTTGTCATGGGGGTTCGAAATGAGACTCTTTATGAAGTCTGACTCGAGCGTACCTCGTGAAGGTTGGTTTCTCTTGGGCTCGGACGTGGCTTGTTATGAGGCCCAAGGTTTCGCACCCTACTAACCCCTTTGAGCTCATGGACTTCATGCTAGGCCTAGTCCATTTTATGAAATTGAGAGTGAGGTCTCACTTAGTATCATCGCCAATTCATTTTGAAGTTCAACTATAGTATAGAAGACAGTATCCGTGATTCTAGCACGGTCGCTCCTCTCGTCTTAGCTTCTCATCCCTTTTCTCCTTTCTTTGTATTTCAGTTTAGTATCTTGTAATTTTCGATCACTGTTGAAGTAATAGAAGTGTTTGAATAAGTGGTTTGTTACATCATCTTACTTCATTTGAATTATCCGATATTTTGATTAGAAACTCATTATGAGTATTCTTGTAATAGAGAATTTTGTAATATTTCATAGAGTTAGTGATGGGAAACACTTTGAGTGAACCTCTTCTTTGTGAGTGATTGTAGCGGGGTTATTCTCTTGGGATATATTTTAGAATAATTAGATTCTTCTCTAATTTTGTACTCTCTTTTGTGTACCGATTGTTATAGTGAAATTGCTCCTCTTCGCTTGTGGATGTAGGTCACCTAGACCGAACCACGTTACATTTTCTGTCTTCTATATCTTCTTTAATTATTGTTATTATCAACTTATATTGTCTTTGTCTTTGTCATTATAACGTTGTTTGGCTAAATTCTACACCACCCGGGTTCCCGATCCTAACACTTTAACCGAGGGTATACCGGAAACAACCTATTGCCCTCCCAGGTTAGGGATAAGACTACGTACTCATTACCCTCCCCCAAACCCTAGGGGCGAAGCTACATTGTGCTAAGGGTGGTCAATTCCCTTAGTCAAAATATTATACTATGTATATAGGTAAAATATTAGGTTTTAGAGGTATATAACATATATTTTTTTTTTTTGGTAAATAAAGTATTTTATTACCAAGAAAGATATATACAACTCAAAACAAAAGAACTTAGAAAGTAAAGTTGGACACAATCCCAACTTTCCAACATAAGCAACCTACTCCTCCTACCCATCTGGAAACTACTAATGCCTCTAGATATACATCTTTCAAGGATAGAAATTAAGTTGTTGTATTATTTTTGTCAATCTTGGCTTCAAACTTGCTCTGTAAATCACTTCTTGTATAATCTGTTTCACAATTACTCCTCCTTCTCTTTGTTTGTTCTGAAAACTCCTTAGGTTCCTTTCCTGCCATACAAAATATACACACCCTGCAAAGGAAATCTTATAAATTTCAGTTGATGCATTTTTACTCCTTGCATATGTAGATTCCCAACTTAGTTTTTCATGCCACTCCATTGCATGTCAATTACAAATATTTGCCACCCGAGCACATTTAAAAAATAGATGATCGATACTTTCATTCTCGATAATACAGAACGAACAACTTAGACTGTCAATTACACCCCATCTCACCAACCTGTCTCTTGTATGCAATCTGCCATGAGCTGCCATCAATAATATGAATATCCATTTTGGTACTGCTAAGTTATTACATATAAGCTTCCTCCAGAACACCTTCTGATAAGTCCCTCTCATGGTTTTGTACATTTTCCTGATAGTGTAATTTTCAATATTCTGCAATTCTTGAATAGAGACCCCGATATCTTCTAAATATATTCTGGCCTTCAATATTTTCTGGATAACCCATGATGCTTGCTTAGCTTCCACATCTTCTATTGGTCAGCCTTTTATATTGTACATATGTACCCATATAACCAACTTGTCCTTCTTCCTACATAAGTTCCACAATAATTTGATGACTGCTGCTCTGTTCCAAACTGCTATATCAGTGATATTTAGTCCCCCAGCAGATTTGGGACTGCAAATTTTATCCCATGCTAGAAGAGCTTGCCTTGATGTATCCACACCACCCGTCCACAAGTACCTTCTGCAGATACTCACAATATGTTTGATGATCTTTTTTGGTAGCACAAATATCTGAGCCCAAAAGGTTTGAATTCCAAATAGTACACTCTTTATCAGTTGGACCCTACCAGCATATGAGAGAAACTTCGCTGTCCAATTGGTGACCCTTCCTATCATTTTATCAAGCAATGGTTGACATTGCATCACAGTTAGCCTCTTAGAGCTTAACGGGACACCTAAGTACCTGAATGGTGGTTCTCCGTTTGAGAACCCAAGTATACCCAGTATTTGTTGTTGAGTAACTTGCGGAACTCCACCAAAATATATAGAACTTTTATGCACATTTGCAATCAGCCCCGAAGTCATGGAAAATTGCTTAAAGCATTCATACAGCATCCGGACAGAGTTTGTATCACCTCTACAAAAGAGCAATAAGTCATCAGCGAACCCCAATTGTACTAAATTTACCCTTGCACATCTTGGATGGAATCTAAAATCAGGATTATTCTTCAGTCCCTTTAAGTCTGCTAAAGTACTCCATTGCAATGACAAAAAGAAAGGGAGATAAGGGATCTCCTTGCCTCAACCCTCTCTTAGCTGCAAATGGCGTAGTAGGCTTACCATTGATCATCACAGAATATGATACTATACTCAGACAAGTCATAATCCACTTTACAAACTTATCTCGGAAGCTCAATTGAATAAGCATTTGCTCAATAAAAACCCATTCCGCTGAATCATAGGCTTTCTGCGTGTCGATCTTTAGCATACATCTCGGCGAAATTCCTTTCCTTCCATAACCCTTTACTAGCTCATGACTCATTATAATATTGTCATTTATTACTCTGCCTGGGACAAAAGCAACTTGGCTTGAGTCAATTAAGCTACTCATAACTTCTTGTAGCCTTTTAGTGAGCACCTTTGATATGATTTTATACAATACATTGCAACATGATATGGGTCTATATTCTTTGATTGTGGATGGATCTCTCTCTAACTTTAGGCATAAGAGTGACAGATGTACAATTGATAGGCTTGTAGAGTTCAGCAGTCTCAAAAAACGTCATGATAGCAGTGGTGATTTCATCCCCAACAACACTCCATGACTTTCTATAAAAGTAACCATTAAGACCATCCCCCCTGGGGCTTTTTGTTCATCGATATCTCTCATGGCAGCATAGATTTCTTCATTTGTCACAGGTTCAATGAGCTTCAGTTGCTGTGATCTATCTAATTGTTATCCTCTCTCTATTACAGTCCGTTGTACTGCAGGTAATGTTGGAGTTGCTGATCCCAATAATCTTTTGTAAAACCCAATGATCTCTTTCTCAATATCTTCTACTGATTGTATCATATTCCCTGCATCTGTAACCAATCTTCTGGTTTGATTTTGAGATTGTCTATTCTTCATGCTAGCATAGAAATATGATGTGTTTGTATCGCCCAAACGTAGCCATTGAACTCTAGACTTTTGTTTGGTTATACTTTCTTCCACAAGTACCCATTTTTCCAGCTGAAACTTGAGCTCCTTTTCTCTGTCAAACAGCTCAACTTGATGGCCATAATTCCTCATTTGCACCTGTAATTGTTTCAATTCATCTTTTGCCTTCTGCACTTTGGTGCTAATCCCAGAGTACTCGTTTGTATTCAAGGTCTTCAATTCCTTTTTAATCAGCTTTAGTTTCTTCCATATGCCCCTCATGTTGTGTGTAGTGTTAGATTTGCTCCATACTTCTGCTATCAGCTTAAGAAATCCCCGGTGATCAGCTAGGTGGTTAAAAAGTCTAAAGGGAGCAGCCCTTCTTGCTGGATAATCCTCAAATTTGATGCATATTGGAGAATGATCAGAAAAGTAAGGATCCATGACAATTTCCTCAATATGTGTCATCTGTGACATCCATGCAGAATTTACAATGGCTCTATCGATTTTGCTGTAGACGCGATTATTGGTCCATGTGTAGTGTCTGCCTATGGATTTCATTTCATCATTCCCTGGTTAAGCATGAAATTTCTAAAATCAGCAATCTCCACTTCTTGGACTGGTGTGCATTCATCCTATCATCAGGTAGCAATATAGCATTGAAGTCACCGATTATAAGCTATGGTTTCTATTGAACATCTGCAATACCCTCCAGTTTTGTCCACATCTCTTTCCTGTCTCGCACAGTATGCAATCCATAAACGATGGTAAGTTAAAAAATCATGTTCAGAGCAGCAATCGTAACGGCACCATGAATATACTGAGTATGGACATCAAGCATAGTGAATTTAAAAATGTTAGGCTCCCACAGTAGCCAAATTCTACCCCTTCCGGATGTTGTATAATTAGTACAGTAGTTCCAACCTGGTGCTACCTTATTTAGTATATGCTTTGAATTATGTTCTTGTACTCTATGTTCTGTAATTGCTATCATTTCCAACTTTATTCTCCTTGATGAAGCTTCTAAGCTCCTGGGTTTGTACACCTTATTTATGCCCCTAACATTCCATGCTATCAACTTTATATTGGAACAAAATTGAGAATAGGATCATCATCTGCCCCCCAATAACTACATTGCCCCATTGATTGTTGATACATAGTGACCTCTAATGGGCCAAAGCCATTTGCAGTATTTATGTTTGATGCATGTCTACCACTTTGGTTTCCCTTTTTTGCTGGTTTTCCCCTGGCTTGCTGCCATTCATCTCCTACTTTTTGTCTATTACCCACGTCTACCACAGTGTCCTTACTTGTCCCCTCAGTTTCTTTGTGGATAACTATTTCCTGCCCCTCAAATCTGGACGGGGCAACATTGAAAATAACCCCTGTTTTCCTCCATTTCTCCTGTTGAAACTGCTGCCCTCTCTTTTGTATTTGTATCCCTGTCTTCTGGTTTGCATATTCCTGACACTCGTGTCCTATTTGTAACATGTACCGCAAAATTTTGGCGTCCATTCATAGAGAGTCTCTTGCTCAAAGATCTCCCCCTTTGGATCCCTTACCTTTATTTTCCCTGGCAGACGTCTCGTAATGTCCATTTCAATTAGGACTCGAGCATATGAAATTCGATCCACCTTTGTAGTGCATTCATCAGCATGCAAAGGTTTTCCCACCCCACTTGCAATTCTACTTAAGGAATTCTCACTCCAGCAGTTTAGAGGCAAATTGTGAAATTTCACCCATAAAGGAATAGTTCTAAGTACCTCTCTTCATTAAAGTTGAAATCAGCAGTCCAGGCTTTGGTAATTATTGGCCTACCGATAATGGTATAAGGCCCAGAAACCAACACCTCATCCCTATCAACTAATTTTGAAATCGAATCACGAAATATCCATCATTATGTAAGTATACCTTTGGTGTTGAAGCAAAGTTCCATTGATTTGCAATGAACCTCTTCACTGCTCCTATGGTAGGCGTATTTCCAACCACATACAGTACCGGTGCTTAGTGCCATTTTTTGCTTTCTTTGTCCATCTCGTCCTTGAGTAATTCAACCACTGTTTCTCCTTTATGTATCATCGGGGCAATATAATTCAAGTTCATTCCTCTCGTCGACAGTCTGTTCCCAATGAACAAGTTTACCCAAGTCTTCTCATCATCCATCTTCTTTGGTAATTCAATACGACTTTGAACCTGCTTACTTCCTTGATTCACTGATGTTTTGGTCTCCAATTCTGCTTGTTGAGTTGCAGGTCTATCAATTTGAACTTGGTTCTTCCCTAATCCAGTAGAAGTAGATTGAATTGAGCTATTTCTCTCAGCTTCCTCGGTAGGGCTAATTGATTTTCCTAGCTGTAGTGGTCCTTTTGGGTTATCACTCGTTCACCACCTAGGGATTTAGCACTTCCAGATGTTGGAACCATTTTCCCTACGCCAATGGAGCCTTCAATTTCTTCCAGAAGCTCTTTGTCTAGCAGCGGTGATTTGTTTGGCATTTTCCGATGGATGCGCACGTTAGCTTGCACACAATTAGCGAGCGCCGAGAATATTTCTCGGATTCTTTTTTTTCAAAAGTCACGATGCTGCCTAACACACTTGCTTAGGCAAGTCAACAAATAACAATAATAAAGTCAATACAAACGTAAAATAACATGATATAATAAATATAAAATAGAACTCGGAAAAAAATATCAAGTCTAAAACCCATGACAATCTAACACTATCAGAAACTGGAGACAGTACATGAACGTCCACATTCGCTAGATTTGTTATTGTTGCATTCTTCCCAATTACAACTTAGATATCTTTGGAAAGCATGCTAATAATCTCATATCTGATTAATTTTGTTTGTGTATGGGTCAGAATTCGACCCTACGATAATTAACGAGGCTAATCCCGTTTTAAGTTAATTCAGATTAATTAGTGGCACGACCATTCAGAGTTGACGATGTTCAGCCCGCATCCGGTTCGATCGACAAGGCCATGGCCTATCCGCCACCATAAAGGCGAGATCCCAACGTGGTCACGGCCACTTATTGCCAGCTCACGAAGCTCACAACTATAAATACCAAGAGATGGAACCCTAGAAAGGTGGGGGCTTCTTCGTGACCACTATTGAGAGAGAAAAAAGGGACAACAATACCCAAAATTATGGGCAAGAGGAACACCATTGTAAGGCTCTGAACCTCTCCATGGAGAGGCAGACCAAACCAATATTATCAATAAAGGTTTCTAATGTTTCTCCCCCTAATCCTGAGTATTATTTTCATGTTCTTCGGTTGGTCCAATGGATTATTACGATTTGCTATGATTTTCCGGTGATTTATATATATTATTTTATACTCATAAGATGTGTGACAACTTTTGAGCAAACAATTTGGCATCGTCTGTGGGGATTTCATAGCAAAATCGCGTAGTTCTTCCATGGACCAAAAGGAAAGAAACGCCGGAAAAAGAAGAACAACCCCGCATAAACAAGCCAAAGCGGCATATCAGGCAGATGGAACTCGAAGATCTCAAATCAAGATCTAAGTCCTCTCTCTCTCTCCGATCTCAGATAGTGCAAACAAAAAGAACGAACCCCCCCCCCCTCCTAACGGGAAGGTCTCTGTAAGGCATACGAGCTCCGGTCAGAAACCGGCACGGAGATATCTCGAGCCGAGAGTCACCTCAAGACAGCATATATACCTATATACCCTGGTTGGGAAGGCAAGGATTGGAGCCCTAATGTTGGCAAAAGGCGACTAGGGAGTAGAGGCCCTATGTCTAAAAAGGCACAACTCAGGGATTGGAGCCCTAGTGTTGGCAAAAGGCGACGTATTGA
>NC_031991.1:42759098-42804194 GCF_001879085.1 Nicotiana attenuata | reverse complement strand
CCTCGACCCACTCACGTATGCAAGACAATGGGGCCGGCGGCGACCTGTCGGCTACAAAAACAACGCGAGTTAACGCTTGTGATCACAAATCATAAAGAGGGGAAGAAAAGGGAACTCAACCACTGAAGAACTTACGCGCATGGTTCCAAGCCTCTGGGAACCCGGTAGCATCCGCCACCAGATGCTTGGTCCTGATGTAAAAGAAGTGCTCGAAAGGGCGAGGGTCAACCTTGTCATCCAATCTCATGACCAGGACCCTCGACCCACGAGGGCACGCCTGAATCATGGTGCCACGGACTCTCTGGGGAGCGTAGAGACTCAGCACATGTTGCAGCGTGACCTCCCTACGGGCCAATTCCGCGTACTTGATGAACATTGCCAACAATTTGTAGAGGGAAGGAGTGAGCTGACCCGGGCACACCCCGTAATAACGGCAGAAATCCACCACCAGCATTGGGAGCGGGATCTTGAACCCCAACCTGAAAGGATAGGCGTAAAAAATGCAGTATCCCCTGCAGTCGGTGTGGACCCTCTCCTCGCTTCTAGCAAGAATGATGTCTGCATGGGTGGGAATGACCCCCTGTTCCCGTAATCGAGCCATCCCAATCTCCCCCATTAACGGGGCTTCATCCACCGGTTCCACTCCACCGTCGATAGTGAAATCAATCGCCAGACCTCTGGGCCGAGGAACTACCTCGTCAACCGACGGAACTTCTCCAGTCTCTATCTGTTCTGCACCTCCCATTACCGGAGGTGGCCCTTCAACTACCGGAAAATCTATCGGAAGAGCATCGTGGGAAGAACTGCCTGCCATTGTTGATCTACTAAAGACAAAGGTTATCACAATCAAAGGAAAGAAAGGAGAAGATAAATTAGCGGAATGAAAAAGTTTCCTCAGAATCTCTCTCAGATGAACAATGAAGATATGGGAAATGAATGCCTCAACCCACCTTTATAGGCAACATAAATGGCTTTCGCGAAACCCAATAGCCATCATTAACTGCACGACCAACCGTAAAACGGTTCGGTTCTGCCGAAGCAAGCGTCATCACGACAAGCTCCGCAAAGCGGCTTCTCAGCCATCCGCCAACGTACCGCCGTCAGAATAATCGCTACGGCCTGCGAACGCTGAAAGAATGTGCCGTACGCCTTCAAAATTCTGGACGTGACCAAATACGTACCCAGCGCATACTCATTCCCCACGGCCATCTCTAATGTATGAAAGGCTACGGCCATCTCCAAAGTGTAAATGGCTAAGGCCACCGCCGAGCACGTATCAAGCGTGCCCCACTCCCCTCGGCCGCACAACATACGACTCGTCCGCCACGGCCGACGGGTATGCTTCCAAAACAAACATAAGGATCAGAGCACAATGCAGCTCGACCTCATTCGAAGTAAGTTAAAAGGTCAAGTGCCTTCGCCCAGGAGGAGAGTTTGACCTCGATCGAATGACTTGAGAGCCCAATAACAGGATACTAATACTCTACAAGGCTAAGGACCATCGCCGAAAAGAATTCGGCCTCGACCGAAGCAATAGTCGACATCCCCATCCGTGTTTCTCGAAATACAGCCAATGGAATCCACTCATCGAGCTCGGCCAAGGCCCGACCTCAATAAGCGGAGGGACTAACTGTATAGGTCAGAATTCGACCCCACGATAATTAACGAGGCTAATCCCATTTTAAGTTAATTCATGATTAATTAGTGGCACGACCATTCAGAGTTGACGATGTTCAGCCCGCATCTGGTTCGATCAACAAGGTCATGGCCTATCCGCCACCATAAAGGCGAGATCCCAACGTGGTCACGGCCACTTATTGCCAGCTCACGAAGCTCACAGCTATAAATACCAAGAGATGGAACCCTAGAAAGGGGGGGGGGGGGCTTCTTCGTGACCACTATTGAGAGAGAAAAAAGGGACAACAATACCCAAAATTATGGGCAGGAGGAACACCATTGTAAGGCTCTGAACCTCTCCATGGAGAGGCAGACCAAACCAACATTATCAATAAAGGTTTCTAATGTTTCTCTCCCTAATCCTGAGTATTAATTTTTGTTTCCTTCATTTGGTCCAACGGATTATTACGATTTGCTATGATTTTCCTGTGATTTATTTATATTGTTTTATACTCATAAGATATTGTGATAACTTATAAGCAAACAGTTTGGTTGGGGAATATTACGAATCACAATTAGTTGTTTATAATAAGTCCAAATTCTGACATAATTTGTGTCCTATCATCCCTAAATATGAGGTGGGGTTGGAACGGAGGTTTTATTTCCTTTCTTACATCATATTGAATATTCTTTATTTGGACGGACTTATGTTGGTGTTCGTTACGAAAAAGTATATGTATCATATTATGATTTGGCTATTTTTATTGTTGAATTTCAAACCGCAATCTTCATGCTTTATATAGGTTGAAATTAGCTATGATCTGTGCAAGTAATATAGGTTCATTTTTGGAATATGTTATAATTGTTCAGGATTACGGTAAAATAAGAATTTTTTTTTACATTTCAAGACCATTAAGAAGATAATAATGTATATGTTTATAAATATAATTATCTATATTTGACCTCATGAGTCTGTCAGCCTTCATAATTAATTACATTGGTTGATAACCTTAAAAAAAGATACAAACAACCTGCTATACTATACCAGAATATTTACATTGGAAAAAAAAATAGTGATCCACCCATATTATCCACTAAAAAAATGATTGGATAATGAACTTTTTAAAAATGGGTCAAATATGAATAAAAATCATATTATCCACTTAGAAAATAGATAACAATGAATAACTAAAGTTTAACTTTAACATTTGTAAAGAGTGAAATTGTGGGTTCCTCAAGTATGGGAGATTAAAGATTCTCCCAAAAAATGATCATATTCAAGAAGCTGATAATGTTATTCATATTATCCGCCAGATAACCCATTTTTTATCTGTATTATATAAGAGTCTGGGTCGGATAATTTATCCATTTTATATTACCCATTTTCAACCCGCCCATATCCGACCTGACCCGCCCGCTTTGAGATCATATTGTTGGATTTATTTTCTATTTGGGCCGCGGGTCGCTCCATGTGGGCTGACCCGACCCATTTATGAATAGATAAGAATAAATAACCTCTTATGAGAAGTTATTTCACACGTTTAGTTTTGTGGCAGCATATTATACACGGTTATTTTTTTTTCTTCTGGGAGGAAACAGTTTTTTCTTCAAGAACTGCTTTCTTCCTTAACCCTAAATTAAAGGGAAGATACGTACTCTTCCGAGAGACACCAGAAGAACAAGAAAAATACAGAGAACTAATCTCCCTTTTCTCACAAGAAATACACAGAGGACACTTAGTTTGTGAAGAGTATTTCGTTTCCAAGAGAGACGAAATCGAACTTGAGCAATTGATCAAAGTAGGTTCTGCAAGACTTCCGCTACTGTTAACAGGTACACAATTAGATGTCCCTGTTACTGTTTAATCTTCATTGGTATCAGGGCGTGGTTGTATCCGTACTCCATGTTCTCCGTTGCAATTTTTAACCTTCTAAAGAAAAGTTTGCATTCTATCTTTGCTTGAGGAGTCTGTGGCCATCAAGAGTGATTAAAGTACACTCGAATCTCCTCCAGTTCGTCAATAATAGTGATGATAACTAGTGATTATATTTTAAAGCTTTAAGTACCTTATTCCTCTAATTCTATAAATTTTTCTAGAAGACTCTTTTCTTGAATATTATTCAAAAAAAATTCGGATTGCCCAGTATTCCACCAATTAGTAACCCAAGATTCCAGACATTTATTAACTGAGAAATAAATCCACCAGGGCAAAAATACTATAGATGCAAGATAGAAAAGAGGAGTGAATGCTTTCTTTTTTGCCATTTTTTCATCTGTGAATTGTTAATCAACCCATTCGTACACTCTATGCGATCGAATATTTCTTACACACATGAGTTTTATACAAGGTATCGGACTAATGAATCTATTTTCTTTGTGATTTTGTGGTTAGTCTTTGAATCTAGAAAGAATCCAGAAAAAAGCTAATAATACTTTGAATTACACTTAGGCTGTCAATTTGATGGTTTGCTGTTAACAGCGTATAATTGTTGAAGCCTCAACGAATTGACCAACCAGTAACCATTTAATGACTACTTCTTGACATCAATCAAATTGCTGGAAAAACCATGAAAAGAACAACCTGCTTGCTTGTTTGTGCGTGTTGCTATTTAGAACGAAACTTAAACAAAGGTTTCAAAATAAAAAATAAAAAAAATATTGAACTGAAAATATGTGGGATCTCTGTGTCTTGATAGCTATGATATCTTTGGCATGTGTAGAGATGTTTCTTTGCCACTTGGATGACATTAAGTATTTGCTTATTTGCCAAAGTTTAATGGGTCCCGTAAGGCATTATGAAAGTAGTTTCTATGGTAATTATGATTTCTACAATTTTCCATTCCTTATCTAGTTGAGGAATAATATAAAACTTCTGCCATATGTACTTCTGGTTAACAAAATTATTTGTCAACATATATTAATTGCTTTAATCCCTTAAATTAATATATGTACATCTAATTTCTACTTGGTCTTTAATATAATAGAATTGACCTGTGTATAACTCCTGATTTTTCAAATAATTTTATTTTGGTTAGTCCTAGTCCCTTAAATTAATATCCTTCTACTAGTAATTATGATATGTGTTGTCACATTGAATGTTGTAGCCATTCTTATTATTTCCTTGGTCCTATTTCAGATATGGGCTGAACAAGGACAAGCTCGAATTACTCCAAGTGGGAGTTCTCGAAGTCAAGGAAGGGGACAACATAGGAGAATACGCCGTCGCAGGACTTGTTTCTATAATGATTCAGACTCGGAGCCTGAAGTCATCAGGAATGTCCCAAGAGCCAGGCAAAATGAGTTAAGGGATCGAAGGGCTGAACGAAGGGAAAGAGAAAAGAAATTTAGGGAGTTTAAGGAATTTAAAATGGGCCCCGATGCTTCCGTCCTTGAACATGTACTCCTTTTTAAGATAAAAAGAGCTGAATTGGCTAATTACATAGAAATTACTGATTGGGAAGCATTAACTATTTTAGCGGACTCTCTTCGAGAGCCTTGGGGTGAAATTTTAACTGAGATTTATTATGATGTTTGGCCTAGTGCACCTTTTAACGTATATGAGCAAAAGTTAGTGTTCGATTGGTATATGGATGTCCTAGCAAACATGTAAATTGTTATTATGTGTTTTATCTTAATGAAATTTATATTATGTTATTTGTCTCACCAGTTACATACATTTTTTTTATGGATTGAGACTTAAAATAAAGTACACACTAAGAAGTGATTCTAATATTAATTAAAAAAATTTAGATATAGATTAATGGAAACGTAGTGACCGTTCGATTCTATACTAAATGTAGGATCAATATTATAATTAATTTATTTGAGTGAGTAATCACATGCATAAATTAACTGAAGTATATATATTGATGAGTTAAACTTGTAATATTGTCTCTAATAACAGACATGGCATCGAAAAGCATCATTGCTGACTTGAACAAGGGTGACAAACTGAATGGTGAAAATTACGACATCTGGAGTCGTAAAGATGTGGTATGTACTCGAAGAGCAAGATGCTCTTGAAAGTATTAACCATGCCATGAGTCGCCCAGAGGAGGGTAACACTGCCCAACACAGGAGGGATTTGGAAACTTACAATGTTTGGAAAAAAAAAAGATTCCACTACACGTGAAATTATTGTAAGTTCAGTTGATGATGATCTCATCCACGAATGTGAGCAATATCCTACTGCTCAAGCCATATGGGCACATTTAAGAGAGGCATATGAGGGTACGAATGTGACTCGCCTTCGACAGCTGACAATCAAGTTTGATACGTACAAAAAGCGTCATGATCACAGTGTTAAGCAACATCTAAGGGTGATGTCAAATATGATTGCTCAACTCAAAAGAGCTGGCCATGTTCTCTCTGATGAGCAGCAGGTTCAGACAGTGATTCGGTCTCTTCCTAATAATTGGGAACATTTGAAGGTTCACTTGACCCACAATGATAGCATCAAAACTTTTGCTGATGTTTCCCGTCATGTGGAGCTTGAAGACGAGCGACTTGGTGCTGATAAAGCTGTACCTAATGCTTTTGTGGAAGAATCAAGTGGTACAAAGAGATCAAGCTTCAAGCGCAAGAGAAACTAAAAAAATGACGGAAAGGGTAAGGAGACCGGAGAAGGACCCTCCAAGAAAAGAAACAAGCCAAATTCCAAGAAAGGAAAACGGTTCTACAAGAAGAAAGACAAGATCAAGATGAAGTGTTACAATTGCCAAGTTCCAGGGCATTTTGCTCGTGAGTGCACTGAGCCGAAAAAGGTAGCATTTCAAAATGCATCTCTTAGTGCTATATATGTTTCTGGCATTGTTTTACTAGCTGAATCTTATCCTGTGTGGATTGTAGACTCAGGGGCCACCGACCATGTGAGCCGCGATAGAGAAGCATTTATAGAGTTTCGTCGAGTTCCACCTGGATCAAAGCATGTATATGTGGGAAATAATGCAAAGCTTGAAGTCAAAGGGATAGGCACTTGCAGAATGGACATGCGAGGTGGCCGATCTTTGATGTTGCATGACGTCCTATATGTTCCAGAGATTCGACGAAACTTAGTATCTGTGTCTGTTCTTCTAGATTTAGATTTCAATTTGAACTTTAGTCGCAGTGGTCTTAGAATTACTCAAGACAATGTTTTTTTATGGTTTTGGACATCGTTATGATGGTTTTATTGTGTTAGATTGTAATCCTTCTACGTATAACTATTATGTTGACCGTTGTGTTATGGCATGTTATTCTAGTAACAATGATGTTGATGTTATTACATGGCATGCAAGATTAGGTCACATAGGGCAGGATCGAATGAATAGATTGGCTAAGGAAGGACATCTAGGCCCTTTCTCTAAATTGAAATGCCAACTTGTGAAAATTGTCTTGCCGGAAAGATTACACGTAAACCATTTAGAAAGGCTAAGAGAGCTGATTTTCCATTGCAATTAATCCATTCTAATATCTGTGGTCCAATGAATGTGAGGTCTAGGTCTTGTGCTTTATATTTTATTACGTTCATTGATGATTTCACACGCTTTGGTTATGTCTATTTGATCTCTCATAAATCTGAAGCACTTGAATACTTTAAGAAATATGTGAATGAAGTTGAGAATCAATTAGCCAAAAGGATTAAGACCTTAAGAACCGATAGAGGGCGTGAATATCTTTCAAAAGAATTTGAGAATTGTGCAATGAAAAGGGAATCACCGGACAGTTAGCTATTTCGTACACACCTCAACAAAATGGTGTAGCAGAAAGGAGGAATAGAACATTATTGGACATGATAAGGTCCATGATGGCGCAGGCAAATTTACCTATCTCCCTTTGGGGAGATGCGTTATTGACTGCAACTTACATATTGAACAAAGTGCCTTCTAAATCAGTTTCTTCCACTCCTTATGAGCTATGGACTGGTCACAAACCGAACTTAAAGGATTTACGACCTTGGGGTCGTGCTGCATATGTAAAAGAATCCTTTAGCAAGTTTGGTAAATTAGGTCCAAAAGGAAAAAAAAATGTATCTTTATAAGATATTCAGAACACCCCAAAGGGTATGTGTTCATTGGTGAATTAGAAGATGGAAGTGTTACTGAGATTGAATCACGAGATGTCACATTTCTGGAAAATGATTTTCCAAAGAAGGGCGAGGTAAAGAATGGAGAGCCTCTTTATGAAATATTGAACTCAGATAGTCAGCAAGTGTCTTCTGACACAGTTGATAATCAAATTGATCAAGATCTTATTCTTGATCCGGGTGGGAGTGGGAACTCTCAATCCTAAAATCCTCCTGACGAACCTGAATTTCAACTACGAAAGAATGCCAGGAAAAATATACCCAAACGTACTTATGACATTGAAGATTATGTTTTCTTGGTATCTCCCACATAAATGGATGAGCCAAAGTCTGTGACTGAGGCTTTATCGAGCCCTGGAAAAGATGAGTGGATGAAAGCAATGAAAGAAGAATCGGAGTCCATGAAAACCAACAAAGTCTGGGTCTTGTTGACCTCCCGCCTGGGCGTAGAGCCATTGGGAACAAATGGGTTCTCAAATTTAAACGCAAAGCGGATGGGTCAATAGAAAGATACAAGGCACGATTAGTGGCAAAAGGCTCTACTCAAGAAGCTGGAATAGATTACGAGGAAACATTTTCACCAGTTGTGAAGTTTACCTCAATTCGCTTACTTTTGGCTATTGTTGCACGTTTGGATTTAGAATTACATCAAATGGACGTGAAGACAGCTTTTCTCAATGGAGAACTAAACGAAGAAATCTACATGGAACAACCTGTAGGCTTCATCGTTAAAGGCAAATAAAAGAAGGTCTGTAAATTGAAAAGATCTATTTACGGCCTGAAGCAATCTTCAAGGCAATGGTATTTGAGATTTCACAAGGAGGTGATCTCATATGATTTCACCATGATCAATGAAGACCATTGCATTTATGTGAAGAAGTCCAATGGGATGTTTGTAATTCTTTCTCTTTATGTGGACAATATTTTATTGGCAGGAAACAATTTGGAGTATTTGAAAACTATCAAGTCATGGCTTTCAAAGTCATTTGACATGAAAGATATGGGCGAGGTAGACTATATCCTTGGAGTTAAGATCCAAAGAGACCGTTCCAAAAAGTTATTGAGTCTCTCTCAAGAAACTTATATAAAGAAAATTTTGGAGCGTTTTCGCATGAATGGTTGCAAATCCATGGATACTCCTATAGCGAGAGGTGAAACTTTAAGCCTTGAAATGTGTCCCAAGACTGAAAATGAAAAGGAAGAAATATCTCGAGTTCCATATTCAAGTGCTTTCGGGAATTTGATATACGCTATGATGTGTACTCGCTCAGACATTTGTTATGCTATAGGTCTGGTTAGCAGGTATCAATCCAATCCTGGAAGAGATTATAGTGGAAATGATTTATACTTGAGAGGATATACAGATATTGATTGGGCTGGTGATCGGAATGATAGAAAATCAACATCCGGTTATGCCTTCTTACTTAATGGTGGTGCTATATCATGGAAAGGTAAGAAACAAACCCGTACAACCCTTTCAATAATGGAAGCTGAGTTCGTGGCTTGTGCGTCTGCAGTACAAGAAGCTGTTTGGTTGAAGAGATTCTTTGAGCATTTGGATATTACAAAGAACTCTCAGGGTGACATGACTCTATACTGTGATAGTCAAACGGCTATTGCATATACAAAAGATCCAAAGTATCACATCAAGACCAAACACATTGGCATCAAGTATAACTTTGTAAGAGACATGGTAGCAAATAGAGAGATAAATTTACAGTGCATTCCTACGCGAAGCATGATAGTTGATCCTTTTACAAAGGCGATATCTAGAGACCTGTTTGAGAAACATGTTACGGCTCTAAGTTTGCGAAGGATATGAACATATGTATATATTGTAAACTGACTTAAGTATTATAATATGATCATGAATATTTGACTCTTGAATTATGCTTATATCTCGTATGTATGTGATGAATGTTTTATTGAGAGAGTGTGTCCAACAAGTCGTGAGATTGACTCTCTCACACGAGCAATCACCTCTTACGTTAAGAATCGTGAAGAGATGAGACCTTATGAAACCTTGGATAATGTGAGGTTATATTTACTTGTAGAGGTTGGTCTTGACAACTAATCAGACTTACGAATTTTACTATTCGATTATGACTTGTTTTGTAAGCCAGATAGAAGTTTCTCTAAGAAGATGGTTTGGGGATTATTGAAGTGAGAAACTCGGGTTAGACATTTGGAGGTGTCTAGACCAAGATCTGTACGGTGTTGAATGATTAAAAGAATTAGGCACACACGCCAATATAAGGTGAGAACACCGTAACATGTGTTTCATACCACATGTGCTATCGACCATGGGATAGTGGAACAATGAATCCCTGCTTCTTCATTGTGTGAGATCCCAGAGAAGTTATATTAATTTTTATTAGAATACCCTTTGACCTTTTCCTGTATCTTAAAGTGCCAATCAGTGTTGCTATTTTAGCATGTCACTAATAGCCATGAGTGATTCGGTAGTGCAGTGCATGTCTAGGAAAGCAGTTGATTTGGAATGGAAAGATTCGAGTAGAAAGGGAAGACAACTAAAAAATCTAGTAATTTAACTTGTATTCATAGGTCGATCATTACACTTACCATGAGGGTATCATATGTAATTATGAATACAAAGTTAAATATGAACTCGAGTTCACCTCTTTCGAGGATGAGGGATCGGATAACTAGCTACTGGAATGGCGAGTAATGTCTGGGGTATAGCGAGTAATAAGATCCTCATGTTAGTAGTGAATCCTTTCCTTTCCGAATGTGATCGAATTTCTACATAAAGCTTTAGAATAACCTTAATGAGTCTGAATTTTTTTTTACAGCTCTTGATGCTCGCAGGTCGCACGAACTATTTGTCCGTATGAATAACATGTGTTATTGGCATGATATTGGTTTGGGTACATCCCACCATGAGCGAAGTGGGGATTTATTTTCTATTTGGGTCGCGGGTCGCTCCATGTGGGCTGACCCGACCAATTTATGAATAGATAAGAATAAATAACCTCTTATGATAAGTTATTTCACACGTTTAGTTTTGTGGCAGCATATTCTACACGGTTATTTTTTTTTTCTTTTTGGAGGAAACAATTTTTTCTTCAAGAACTGCTTTTTTCCTTAACCCTAAATAAAAGGGAACATACGTACTCTTCAGAGAGACACCGGAAGAAGAAGAAAAATACAGAGAACTAATCTCCTTTTTCTCACAAGAAATACATAGAGGACACTTAGTTTGTGAAGAGTATTACGTTTCCAAGAGAGACGAAATCGAACTTGAGCAATTGATCAAAGCAGGTTCTGCAAGACTTCCGCTACTGTCAACAGGTACACAATTAGACGTCCCTGTCACTGTTTAATCTTCACATATAATTCACAATATATAATTCTATTTAGATATTATGATTCTTTCATTATTAAAAATGTAAACCTTTAAAAGGAATTATTGGGTTCTGTTGGGCCCCCAACACATGCGTAAATTTCCGTCAACTCAAATGTTAGTTAATAGATATGGGCCTGCCAATTTCCAATAGCTTCTTGGAAAAACTAGTCGAGCTGCACTTGGGCCAAAGCATTTGAACGACCGCCGGTTATCACTCTCCCTCGGCGGCGAACTCGTTCCTTTCCGTCTCTTTCGCCGGCAACCTCACTCTTTTTCCGGTGAAATCCTTTTCAGGTTCCTTTCTTCCTTTTGTGTTAGCTATAGTTGTTCAAAAAGTTTTTTTTTTGTTGTTAAACTTGAAAAAGGAACCCTAATTTTGAAGACGAGTATAGGATTTCACATTCTGCTTTGTAGCTTTTCTTAATTAGAATTTTCCTATGAATAATAACAACACAGTTAGGAATGTTGGTTTAGGAAATTCAGGGCCAATGCAAATACCTCAATCTATGCCCATGAACCATAATCAACCAGCAGCACATCTTTTCTCTCAGTCACACGCACAACGTGCGTCACAGTTCCCTGGCCATTTTCAATTATCCGAACCACAATCTCAACGTTCTCATGCTCAATTCCAAGGCCAAGCTCAGGCCTTTAGCCATTTTATCACTTCAGGGGTTAACACCAATGTCTCATCCCCTGCTACTTCCACACCCAATACTACTGGGGGTACTAGAAAAGTGCTCCAGAGACCGACTTCTCGTGCTGGTGGTTCCTCTGGTCATGGCCAAGCAACTGCTTCACCTTTAAAGACTATGGAATTAACCCCTGCTGTGCGTAGAAAAAAGCGTAAAGTTTCTGATAAGTGTATACCTGATAAAGTGGCTGCGAATTTGCCCGAATCTGTGCTTTACTCTCAGTTGCTTGAACTCGAGGCTCGTGTAGATGCTGCTCTTTATAGAAAGAAGATTGACATGTTGGAATCCCTTAAGGGTCCTCCGCATGTCCAAAAGACCCTCAGGATCTATGTATTCAACACTTTCGCAAATCAGACACCACCAGCTGATTCCGAGAGCAAAACTACTGAGCCACCTTCTTGGTCTATTAAGATTTTCGGGAGGATCTTGGGGGGTGGGCCAGATCGTCCTGCATCTGAAATGGAGCAGAAATCGGGTGTTTCTTACCCCAAGTTTTCATCTTTCTTTAAGAAAATTACTGTTTACTTGGATCAGAGTCTCTATCCTGATCACCATGTAATCTTGTGGGATAGCTCTCGAGCACCAGTGCATCATGATGGTTTTGAGATTAAGAGGAAAGGGGATAAGGATTTTACAGCAATCATCAGACTGGAAATGAATTATATGCCTGAGAAATTTAAACTTTCGCCAGCTTTGCAAGAGGTTCTTGGTATTGAGGTTGAGACACGAGCGAGAGTTTTAGCTGCTCTCTGGTACTATGTAAAAAGTAGGAAGCTACAGATATCCGATGACACCTCCTCGTTCACTTGTGATCCGCCTCTCAGGAAGGTTTTTGGAGAAGAAAAGTTGAAATTTTCCCTGGTTTCCCAAAAGATTAATCCGCATCTGACTGCCCCTCAACCTACTCATTTGGAGCACAGGATTAAGCTATCTGGAAGTAGCCCAGCTGGTAACACTTGTTATGATGTACTTGTTGATGTTCCCTTCACATTGCAGAAGGAAATGTCCACTTTCTTATCTAATTTAGAGAATAACAAGGAGATTGATGCATGTGATGAAGCTATTTCTACTGCTATAAAGAAAATCCATGAACATCAAAGAAGGCGAGCTTTTTTTCTTGGATTTAGTCAGTCACCTGCTGATTTTATTAATGCATTAGTTGCATCTCAAGCCAGAGATCTTAAGCTTGTTTCTGGAGATTCTGGCCGTGATGCAGAAATGGAGCGGCGTTCTGAATTCTACAATCAGTCTTGGTAAACTTCTTGCCTAAATATCATAATTCATGCTAGTTGTGTATAAACTTCTCTGTGTTCAATACTCTATCTTTCAAAAGGAAAAATAGATGGTTATCATGGTACTTTGTTGCTGTGAACATCTTTGATCTAACCTAGGGAGGGTTTTGTAATCAGAATGCAGCGGGCTAAAACATGATTTCCATTTATCCATCATTATGATAGTATATGCTTTTGTTGAGCATTGAACCTTTCTGATTGATCTGTCTAAGTTAACCTACATTCGGTGTACCTTACAAACTTTTCAGATCATCTAACCTACTTTATGTGCACCATACAGGACTGAAGATGCTGTCATCCGCTACCTGAACCGCAAGCACGCTTCTGGTACTGACCATTCTGCAAGCAAATAGGTCTTGTCAAGCCATTTAGGACAAAAGGATGTCCTACAGAAACTAGGGGATCTTACAGCAGCTTACTAATAATCTGCTCAAGAGTATTCTTCTGCTGATGGCAAAAGAGTGTTATTCATTAGGGCTTGTATGTGTTAGGGGTTAGTCAACTGCATCCTAAGAGGAGAAGGATAACGCGGAACTCCTGCGAGCAAATGGTTACTCTCTGTTCTCGTCATAATAATGTCACCCTCATGAATGCTTTGGTTGTAATGGATGGAGTACAATTCACAGCATTTCAGCATTTTGTAGTTTGGCCATTCTTGGCTTTATGGTGTTTTTTTAGATGTATCTGAAATAGGAAATTGACCATAACAAGCTCACTATCAAGAGAAGTTTTTCTAGGCACGCAAATGCTTTTTCTTTTGTAACCAAAAGTTCTTTTACTGAACCAAATTGTACTCCATCTTATTGTAATTGGTAGAAGGTTACTGGATATTCCAATTTTAATACTACTGTTAAGCGGAACGAAAAAAAAAGAGATGAAAATTCTACTATGCTTCTTTTACTTATTTTGAAGTTGGATAATTGGTATCTGGGTATTGCAATTCAGTCTTTATCTCACACAAGAATATGGGCAAGGTCTGCCAATATCCAACCTTTTGTGGACCTTACTTTGGTATGTTATTGTTGCAGTATTGTAATTTAACAGAATGTGATGTTATTGGTTTTTTTTGGAGATAAGAATTCATTAGTTGTTAATGAAGTCGTTTGGTACGCGGGATAAGGTGGGATAATATGTGGGACTAAATCTATATCATGTTTGGTTGATAGTATAAATTTAACATGACATACATTTAATCTCAGTCTTAATACTTCCTCCGATCCACAATAAGTGATCAATTTACTGATTTATTTTGGTCCAAATAAATGTCCATTTACATAATCAAGAAGGAATTAATTTATTTTTCCATAATTTGCCCTTATTTACATATTCCAAGGTAACAATTAATTAAGGTTAATTTAGTGAATACACTTTTTTTTCCTCTATGAGTTCGTATTTTCTTAATAGGTGTGCCAAAGGTAAAATGATCACTTATTGTGGACCGAACGGAGTGCATGATATCCTACCTTATCTCACCTTATCCCATCAAACTCCTTATCCATCAAACTTGGGATTATATTATCCCACCTCACAGGTACTATAAATTAGTCCAGGGATTATAATCCCAGGATTATAAATCCGGAAAAATTTAGTCCGCGTATCAAACGATCCCGGAATGATCTTCACCTGTTACAAATTGTACAGAAGAAAACTACTTTACAAAGATTTCTTGTGTTTAATTTACATTTCCTCGAAGAAGTCATGTAACTTGATAAAACTTGGTGGAACTAAAAACCAAAGATCTCTTGGATAGACAAACAATAATTAATTACATATGCATTTACTTGTTTTTTAATTTTTTTCCTCTCAAGTAAATAAAGTACCATGGTACTATTGCGTAGGCACGTGCATTCCATCATCCCTCTAATCTTTTTCCCAGAGAGTGAATGCGAATACGAGAGGCCGAAACGATAAGAAAGATATTTTTACGGTCATATTCTATTCTTTGAGTTTCAGCAAACAAAATCCTCTTCTTCCCCCTTTATCTCTCCATTTCCCGCTACCCCCTTAAACCTCTAGCAGTTGCAGAGAAATAAGCTCTTGAATTCCTTCATAGATTTCTCTGTCAGCTAAGCAGCCATTTATATGTTTACTCGGCAGTTACTCTAATAGTTACGAAGTAGAATTATTCGTTCACATGGCGGCTTTCAGCGCTATTTCACTATGTCCGTACAAACTATGCCATCAATTAAACCCTAGCAAGCGTTACATTTCTTGCTATACTCCTTCCTCTTCTACTATAGGTACGTGGCTTTCTTGCATTGCCTCCTCCCCCTTTTTTGGTTTATTTCTGAGTTGAAAATACTAGAGTAAAGTCCTGCGATAAGATTTTTTTGAGTGTTTGAAAGAAATTGGTTCCAATTACTGGTTGCAGTTCTTATCATTTGAGTTTAAATTATTCGTTTTTGTTGTCAAGACAAAGGAGACAATTTATTTATTTTTCACAGAATATTCTCTAGTCATTTACAGCTATAGTTGGACATATGTTCTCATTACAGTTACAAACAAATATTGATGTTGTACCTTTTCTTGCATTGTGCTCTTACATATGACCAGCATTGATGTAAATCCAATTAGCAAAACTTCGCTTCTTTTGATAAGGTGTTGTTGAGCAGAACTTCGTTAAAAAATATTTATTCTATTTATGGTTGGAATTTGATGTCCTTTCAGGTGTGCGTGGATCAAAAGGTCCGCGTAGAAGACCTGCAAAAACTGAGGGCGCTGGAAGAAGCATTGACGATTCTGTCCAACGAAGGATGGAGCACTTCTATGAAGGGGCTGACGGCCCACCTTTACGTGTTCTTCCTATTGGTGGTCTGGGAGAAATTGGGATGAATTGCATGCTTGTTGGAAATTATGATCGTTATATTCTCATTGATGCTGGAATAATGTTCCCAGGGTAGGTGTTACAAAGTGGTCTTTCATGCAACATTTTTACAATCTATTTTGATATTGCTGTGTAGAAAATTATGTGGAATCATCCTTTAATGGGTCTTCTTTGATTGCACTTTCTGCTTTAGTCATTAATCTGATGGTGGAGGTCCAGAGGATCCGTCATCATTTCCTACTGAAAGATCCTCTATACGTTTATGTTTAAGTTAATAGTTCCTACGAGGATAAGCCGTTCAAAGAATTTATTTCCTTAAATGGGGCTAGCTGCTTTCAACTTTGAATTTTAGTTACCTTATCCTTATTTCTTTGTCATGGACTGACTTGGGATCTTGTTGGATGTCCAACTCAGCTATGAAGATCTTGGTGTCCAGAAGATTATTCCTGATACAACATTCATAAAGAAATGGAGCCACAAAATTGAAGCTGTTGTTATAACCCATGGACATGAAGACCACATTGGTGCGTTGCCATGGGTAAAGTTTCTATTCTAAGCTATTCATTTTCTTATATGTACTGGTGGACTGGATATATTTGCGTAGATGTGTCAGTGGATAATTGGGAATCCAAGTACAAAGCAGATCATTCTCTAATATGAGGGACAATGAACTCACCCGCTAGATCTAAGTTAAAGAGATCATACTTCTAATATTTCTAAGTGACTAGTCTGTCTCATAAAATTTTTCCTGCTACCTAGAGTTCTTGTGCTTCTAAGAAGGCCCTTTCTTTGATAGGTTTAGTAAATAATTGCATCTTTAACTTTATTGCCCCGTGCCCCTTTATTGATTGTCTCCCCTTTATTGGAATTAGCTTTTGCTGATGCACGAAATATATTTCTGGGCACTCCAGTTCCTCTTGTTTAATATTCAAATATGCTTGCATGCTTTTTGAATTAAACAAATATGCTTGCATGCTTTTTGCACAATTTGTTTTGCATTAACAGTGTTATCCAAACAGGTAATTCCTGCTCTGGATTCTCACACGCCAATTTTCGCATCATCGTTCACAATGGAGGTTCGTTACGATCCTATGAGTTCTTTGATTGCTTTTAATTATACAGCATTTCCTGTGTTCACTAGGGATATGTGGTAATTTGAAGCCTAAAGCCATAAAACATAAGTCAGCCTTATTCAAGATAAGGAAAGGAGACATCTTAAGTCAAAGTTGAAATTCTGTCCTTGAGAACCAAATAGGTGAAATCATACTAAGTCTGTTTATCCTTTAGATCCAGTAATGGAACGTAAGTCTTTCTTCTTGTATCTCCTACCAAGCAAGGAGAATCTGAAATTACTTGATTTTCTTCTCCTCAATCTTGCACCTTCTGTCTTTTCATTGTTATCTTCATCAAATAGGAAAAAGTGAAACTGCCTTCTCTCATCTATTCTATTCATTATCCTTGATCTCTCTATCTCTTTCTCTACCTGTTGCTCTGTTTCTTTCTTTCTTCAGCCTTCCTATCTCCATTTGGAATTTTTTTTTCTCTTTTCTCTTTTCTGCTTTTTCTTTTCTCCTTTCTATTAGTGTGGGTGCCTTGTTCTCTTCATTTTTGCTATTAGGAAACAAGGTCAAGTGGTTACTAAAAGTATCAAACTGGCAGCAAGGTTTTTTTAATTTTGTTGGAGTATGATCCGATACCCATGTAATACATGATTTGAGACACCAATACCTACCATTGGATACTTATTTCTTAGAGCATCATGTTCCTTTTGCTTTAAACTTTTCAACAGTGTTACATATCAATATCTGTTGAACTAAGTATCTGTTTTTCTTGCAAGCAGCTGATTAAGAAGCGACTGAAAGAATTTGGGATATTTGTTCCATCTAGGCTTAAGGTATTTAAAACAAGAAGGAAATTTACTGCTGGGCCGTTTGAGGTAGAACCTATAACGGTTACTCATTCTATTCCAGATTGTAGTGGGATAGTTCTACGTTGTTCCGACGGTACCATCCTCCATACAGGTGACTGGAAGGTATTGCATTCTGCATCCTTCTTATAAGTTATCTGAAACTATTTAGATTTATAATCTTTGTCCTAGGATTATGAGTATTTTGTATTTGACAGATAGATGAGTCACCACTTGATGGAAAGGTTTTTGATCGAGAGGGCCTTGAGGAACTGTCAAAAGAAGGGGTTACTTTGGTACGGTAGTATCTTATTGTGAAATTTACTTTTTTCAATTAAACTTACTACTTTTAGAATGACTCTGTTCAATCTATTGAAATAATGTGTAATGTTAAATTACATTCGATATAATGGGGTACTATTGAAAGAGTTAACAATTGCTAGATACAACAACAACAATAACAACGACCCAGTGAAATCCCACTAGTGGGGTCTGGGGAGGGTAGTGTGTACACAGACCTTACCGCTACCCTGAGGGGGTAGAGAGGCTGTTTCTGAAAGACCCTCGGCTCAAGAAGACGAAAAGAAGACGAAAAGAGGCAATATATCAGTACCATCAATAGAAACCATAGAACAAAGAACAACAACACCAGAAACAGAAAATAGATAGAAAAGCAAAACAATAACCAGTAGATAAAGTCCAGCACTAAGAGGAATGAAAGCGTAGTGTGAACTCAACATTAACCACTGGCTTCCCGCAGCTTGTCATCCATGGGGCCACACCCACTTTTTCCCGAATATCTTCATTCCTAATCTTATCCATCTTAGTGTGCCCGCACATCCACCTCAACATCCTCATTTCAGCTGCTTTCATCTTCTGAATATGTGAGTTCTTAACTGGCCAGCACTCAGCCCCATACAACATGTTCGGTCTAACCACCGCTCTATAAAATTTACCTTTGAGAATCAGTGGCACTTTCTTGTCACACAGGACTCCAGACGCTAACCTCCACTTCATCCACCCAACTCCTATAATGTGTGACATCCTCGTCAATCTTCCCATCCCCCTGTATAACCGACCCAAGGTACTTGAAACTAACGGTTACTAAATATATATATTTATTTTTGTATCATATATTTTAGGGGCTGAAGAGTGTATGGTCAGCAAGAGTCGGTTTACTATTTGCTTCCTCTACTAGTAAACTGTAACTGCTATTTAGTAAGATGAAATGTACATGCACATCTGTATTTTCTCCTTAAATGCTCTCCTATGAAGTCCTTTGTTTTTCCTTTGAATATTCCGCTGTATGTACAACTATCCTGCAATTATGCAGTATTGTTGAGCTTTTCTTAGTTCTCTTATTGAGTGCATACATGCATAGCTATGATGTATATGCTCCCACTTTGCTCTCCTCCCCCCTTCCCACATTGCTCTTTGGGCTCAGTCTCTCCCTCTTTACATGGAGTTTTGCCTAAAAGTGTTGAAAATTCCTCTTGAATTAGATTAACACCACAGTTTCATCGTTGTTAACTTTTCTGAACTGTGAATAGTATGTCTTTTTGTTTTATATTTTGGTTCGTTTACTTTGAACATGTGATGCATATAGTACTCCATGTTATCTTAATTGTACTAGCTCTTTGCTCCACAATTGTAAATCATCTCATTGCTTGCCTCAAATGTAGTGTTACTTTTACCCCTTGTTAGGTTCTTGAGCTGCAATCTTCTTGGTCTGTCATGCGTCATTTGTTTATGTTTTTCTTTACTATGTTTGTGTTCGATAAAGTCTCTTGTTCTCAAGTTTGCGTACATGTACATATTTTTTGGATATGGTGTTGGTTTTTTTTCCACGGGGCTAGGAGCTGATATCCAATTTCTCTCAATCCCATAACCGTATTTGCTTTATGTGCATACACCTCTAGTTTTTTATTTTCATTCTAAAAAGTCAACTACATGCCTGGTAAAACATGGAGGATATGTTGTTGATTGGAGCAACCTAAAAGAAATTATTGATGGGTATTTTGTTCCAGATGATGAGTGATTCGACAAATGTCCTTTCCCCTGGAAGGACACTAAGTGAAACTGTAGTTGCAGATTCGCTCCTGAGGCACATTTCGGCTGCCAAAGGAAGGGTTATCACTACTCAGTTTGCATCAAATATTCATCGTCTTGGCAGTGTGAAAGCTGCAGCTGACTTGACTGGCAGAAAGCTGGTATGCAGTCTCTCATCTGTGTTATTCGAATACGTTCTCATGACATTATAGTGTTGTTTAGATTTTTTTTTCCTGTTTTCCAGATTCAGATTATAACATGATTGCTTAATAGGTATTTGTCGGCATGTCCTTGAGGACATATCTTGACGCTGCATGGAAAGATGGAAAGGCACCAATAGATCCATCAACTCTGGTAATGGCCTAAATTGTCAAGGTCTCTTTTGACTGGAGGACATACTTTATCTGCTTGCAATGACTCTGATATGCCACATGACACATTATGCCAAGTGACATACCTAATTATCCAAAGACTGTTAAGCGTACCAGTTTCGACTTGCATCTTTTTTCTATACCATAGTCGTAAATGTTAACCATGATATAAAATATAAATGGTGGAGTGCTGTGTAAAATCTCTAAAAGATAAGGCGAGGATTAAATAACTCAGTTTTTATTTGATTGTCTAAGGCGAGATATGCGGAATTTATCGCAATATTTGTTATGCGGCAAAATTGACTTTGTTTCCATCATCACCCCTGAATTATATCTGTTGACATCATATGCATAGGACACTTTGGTGATCTGAAGGCCTAAGAGATACTTTTAGTCCAGGTTCACCTCCTCGATGGTATAGCTTAATAGATTGTATGCGGCTTTGTGATTACAAATGGCCATAACATGGCAGTCAATAGAACAACATGACTTTTTAGCCAAGCACCAAAGGCCCCTGAGAGAGAAAAAGAACACGTTGAGGTTGTTTTTTTCTTTTTTCTTCTTTTCTGATCTTCCGGGGCAGGGGTGGAGATGGGGATGGGAGATGGAGGTTCAGATTCCTTATCATACAACTTCGTTAAATTTTGTCTTCTCTTTGGATCTGCTACTGTGATTGAAGTTGAACAACCTAGATCTAATGTCTTGCCCAATTGAGTCGGAGGATAGAGGGAGCAAAAACACCTTGAACATTTATTTAGTAAGGAGTATCACTCAGATTTTTTGTATGATATCATTGTTCAATCTGTGGAGTGCATCTGGTGATATAAGGAAGGGATATTTTCAATATGTAACAGTGCCTATTTCCTAAATTTTTTCCTTGTAAATCTACTCGTCTTATCTAATTTCTTCCCACACATCTAATTCAGGTAAAGGTGGAAGATATTGATGCTTATGCCCCAAAAGATTTGCTTATTGTGACAACAGGTTCTCAAGTAAGTATTGTTGATGCGTTTGCCAGCTTTGCAGGCTTCAATTAGAAAATATGTAACCTAGTCTGCTGGTGTGTCAGGCAGAACCTCGTGCTGCATTGAATCTTGCGTCATATGGAAGTAGTCATTCACTCAAATTAAACAAAGAAGATATAGTTTTGTATTCAGCCAAGGTAATGTATTGTAGAACTCAAGGCAATGAGAATTTTTCGTTCATGACAAATTCGTTCTTAGGAGTCCTATTCTCAGCAGATGTATCTGATCAATTAAGATCATCCGTGTCTTCACTTTGGCATATTAGCATTAATCTTTTTATGCCCTAGTTCTGACTCCAACAAGAGACTATTAGTACATGCTTGCCCACCTAAAGAGAAGAATCTTATTCTCACTCATCTTCTACCAACTTTTTTATTTCCTTGCAGCCCATGTACTAATAGTTGAGGAATTTTAGTCTTGGTGTTTGTAGCAACTCCCTGGTAGCCCTTCTTTGTGCTTTGTCATCACCATTTTATGCTTCCTGTCATTTAATGAAGTTTATATGCTTTTGAAAAATCCCTGCCATATGAAAGGACGTGGTTTTGTTGATTAGTAGCTTTGCAAAGAGCATTTACTGTAAACGAAGTGAACCATAAATTTCCTGCTTAGCGAGCTGAATAGTATCATAAGTCCTATACAACTTAGGATTAGTGGTAGTTGATGCAGTTAATTCTCACTGGTATAAGAAATTATTGCATGTAGATACACACTAAATTTTCTGCACCCATCTATATGTTGGTTAAAATATTCTGGTAGATAGAATACTGAGATAGATTGCTGCACACATGGAATTATATAAGGACTTCCAAAGAGGTTTATAAAGGTCTTGGGCTACTTAAACCATGCCTTTAAGATCTTGGGTTGGGTGCTTAGACTCTTTAATATAATGTATAAGAGCCAACATTTTATAAGCTCATTCTCATATTCGTAAATCTGGTACACTTTGGACGCCAAAATCAGATTACAAGTGTCTGAGGGTATTGAGATAGATAGTTGTCCACATGAGTTGTATTAGGGCTTCCAAAGAGGTTTATAAAGGTTTCAGACTACTCTACCAATGACCTTGGGGTTTTGGATTGGATGCTCAAAATCGTTCACATAAAGTATTGGAGTTTTCATTAGTCTGAACCCATGGCCTCGTTGTCGGTGAGATCTTTCAAACTCTATGTTATTGCATTTGAAAATGATGTTGTGCTGCTGAGTTTCCTTCCAATACCAAACAAAAATAGGAGAAGTGAAATCAACATTCGGAAAAGGATGGGATAAATTTGTGTAAGGAGGATTGAACGGATATTGACTTGATTTGTATCCTTGCACTGTTTCATTTGATGCACAAGTTAGGGTAAACTATATTTGGTAACTTTGAATATCTTTTTTTCTCTAATTTCTTTTTCCTATTTATATGATGAATGCTTAGGAACATATCTTCTTGATTTTGTTTGTGCTTTCCAGCACTTTTGAAACTATTCAAAAGAAGATTCCTTGAGGTGTTCTTTGGAAGTAAGTTTGCAGATAGATAATTGATAATGTTGTTGTACTGCTTTAATCAGCTGCACAATTTTTCTTATAGGTGATTCCTGGTAATGAGACCCGGGTGATGGAAATGTTAAACCGCATATCAGATATTGGATCAACAATAGTGATGGGAAAGAATGAGCTGCTGCATACATCCGGCCATGCTCATCGTGAAGAGCTGGTAAAGTTTTCTTTTAAGTGCACTCTTATATTTTAGGGAAAAGCTTCCTTTTTTTTTTTGGGGTTAATTCTCTAATCTCAAGCATACTGCATTACACTGACTGTTATGATAATGGTTCTTTCTGTTGATCTCTCGAGGCCCATTTAATAATGACTTTATCTTGAGTTATTCCTTTTGCTGGTAGAAGCTAGTACAAATATACCTGGTAGATCTTAGTTGACTTCCTTTCATCCCCCAACTTAAAGGGCGATCTGGGCTTCATTCTCGCTTCCACTTAATAGAAGCGAAATAAAAACTTGGTTACAAGATCATGTGCGTTTCTTTTCATCATATTGTGACTAGAAAAGGGAAAAGGTCTGAGGGATGGGTAAGTGATGTAAATGGGTGAGTGAACCGCACTGCGGGTACTGTTTCTTAAGTTGACTTATAGCCCGTTTGGCCAAGCTGCAAAAATCAGCTTATTTTGAGAAGTGCTTTTTCTCAAAAGTACTTTTGGTAAGAAGCAGTTTGTGTTTGGCAAATGGATTTCAAAAGTACTTCCGAGGAGCAATTAGTGTTTGACCAAGCTTTAAAAAACTGCTTTTAAGTGTATTTTTCTCAAAAGTGCTTTTCAAAAAGTGCTTTTGGAAAGAAGCTACTTTTTCTGCTTCTCCAAAAATGCTTCTGCTTCTCCTCAAAAGCACTTTTTTTCCTTTCAAAAGCTTGGCCAAACACCTTAATTTTAGAAAAAAAAGCACTTTTGACCAAAAAAAAAAGTGCTTCTGCCTCAAAAGAAGCTTGGCCAAACAGGCTATTATATGTGGAAGTTCTACATTGTTGGTCCGTGGATAAAAGATATGTGGAAGAGAAGCGGAGGGGTAAGGGGGGGGGGGGGTATGATTTACATTTTTATGTATCTTTATGCTTTAGAATAACAAAGGAAGGAGGAAGACATTAGACATCGTATCAAATTTTAAGAATACCAGTTTCTCAGATTATATTCCTGAGCATGAGACAGTACTGATTCCTTGTATCTTTTTGACCAATTTTCTTGTCATTCTTCTTTACGACCTCATGCTCAATGTTCTAAGCTGCAATGTTGAAGTTGGATTTCTTGTTTGAAGGAAGAAGTGCTGAAGATTGTGAAGCCACAACATTTTCTTCCAATCCATGGCGAGCTCTTATTCCTAAAAGAGCATGAATTATTGGGGAAATCAACTGGAATTCGGCACACGGCTGTAAGTAGTTTGGTTTTGTTTCGATGTTTGATTGATAATGCTTATTTCTCCAAGTACCATCAAATTGTATAGACCTTAGCCATTGGATTTGAGGTGTGTTATAGGAATATCTTCTTGAGACAATGAGGGGAAGATTTATCCATAATGGTATTCTCGCTATTTTAGGAAACAGTGTCATGATAGAAGCATGTCTTTTTGGGAGTTTGCTCGAGGTGTATGCTCCCCATTGGATTTCTCAAGATTTGCAATTCTCCTGCTTTCTAAAACAATAATGAATTGATGAAAACCAGTTCGCTTTGTTTCTACATGCCCATTATGCTGCTACTTGACTCGTTCATTTTCTTTTGTTTAATATTTCTTCTTCAGTTCACCCATAATTATAGAAGCTCGATTAAGATTTCTGAATTCCAGCATCCCTTCACAAAACTCCAACATTCAGGTCTTGATGTCTTTTTGGGGCACTTAGCTAATTTGTGAGCTTCTAGAGGTCGATGCCAATCATGGATGATAAACATGTCTTGTATCTTTATTCTAGAGGTCAACCTAAACCTCGAATTTGTTGCATTTGTGTCCTCTATCTTTTCCAGCTGGAGCTGGGCAGTAGGCTTGCAAGGAAAATCCGGATTGAAAGTCCATTCATATAGTGCCCTTCATCTCTGGCTAGAAATGATGTCCGGGTCAGAAGTGGATATCTTCACTGGTTTAGGCCCAGAATGTGACAGATTTTCATTTTATGTATTTTCTTATTTTTTGAGATTCTGTAAACGTCAAACCCAGACCCACCTGCCCAGGAGCCAAACAATGGCTTTTCCCATTTTGCTTCCTTGGTGAACTGAAGCCCAACCTCATGGTTAGAGATTGATGGCCCTTTCCACTAGACTATATCTCCCTTGTCAGAGAACAGATCTTACCAAAGCTAGATATACTGTTTGAGGGAAGTTTGTCTGATGTCCAATATGTTACAATGGCTTAGAACTTAGCTAACTGTTTCAACAGTTGTAATTAATTCTCTGCTCCATTAACATTTCTGTGACCCTGTGGTCCTAAAGTCTAAAGATACTAATTAAAGGATTAAACTATTTCGACTGATTTTCTCTTACTGAATTGGATCTAAGCTGACCAAGTTCTATTTTATCACTCATGTTTCAGTTTCCAGCTTCTCACTATGGGATGCGAAAAGTATAAACCTATTTATTTTGGTGATTTTTAATTTTTCCTAAACAACAACAACAACAACAACAACAACTACCCAGTAAAATCCCACATAGTGGGATCTGGGGAGGGTAATGTGTACGCAGACCTTACCCCTGCCCCGATAGGGGCAAAGAGGCTGTTTCCGATAGACCCTCGATTCAGGAAGACGAAAATAAAGTAAGAAAAAGCAAGAGGTAATTTTTCCTAAAATACATGAATATATAGACTTGAAGAAGGATAAAGGGGAGAAAAGGGCTCCAAGCATTGGGAATTATATGCAGTGGGGATGATTTTGTCGAATTGCTTGCTTTATAAGCATTGTTGTCAAGCCTTCTCAGTTCATTCTCAATGTTTATTTAAAGTGACCTCTGTTATTGTAACCGTGTGTGAATAGGTTATCAAGAACGGAGAGATGCTTGGAGTCTCCCATTTGAGGAACAGAAAAGTTCTATCCAATGGTTTCATTTCCCTAGGGAAGGAGAATTTGCAGGTGTCTTACTCTCTCATTGTGTACAAAAAGACTGCAGTCTTTAATCTTGCTTGCTAGTTTAAGCTGTTATGTGCAGACATGACACTGATCTAGTAATATTATTTTTTTTTGCAGTTGATGTATAGTGATGGTGACAAAGCATTTGGTACAGCTGCTGAACTTTGTATTGATGAGAGACAAAGAATTGCTTCCGATGGTATTATAGTGGTCAGGTAAACTTCTAAAGCTTCTGATGCATGACAGACATGTCCACTTTGTGATACTGAACTTTGTAAGATATCTCTAATGCAGTATGGAAATATTACGTCCTCAATCCACGGATGGTGCGACAGAGAAAGCTTTGAAAGGAAAAATAAGAATCACAACACGCTGCTTGTGGCTTGACAAAGGAAAACTTCTGGATGCACTTCATAAAGCTGCACATGCTGCATTGTCAAGCTGTCCGCTGAGTTGCCCGTTGCCGCACATGGAAAGAACTGTGTCTGAAGTTTTAAGGAAAATGGTCCGGAAGTACAGTAGTAAAAGACCTGAGGTTATTGCCATTGCCTTCGAAAATCCTGCAGGAGTCCTGGCTGATGAAATCAATGGAAAACTTTCTGGAAAATCACATGTTGGTTTTTCAGCACTGAGAAACGTAATGGATGAAGATCAGAAAGGAAAACAGGCAAGTGAGGCACGTGCAGAAGAAGGCCCTGGCCCTGGCTATCCAATTGATGATGCAGCCGAGCAAGTGGAAGGTTTTGTTCCTCTAATGTTTCTTTACAATGAAAGAATTTTTCTCAGTAATTCTTTCCAATGCATTCCGTGGTTTTCTAATCTAATAAGATGCTATTCATAGTAATCATCTTCGGTGTTGGTATGCTTGTGATCCTCTTAATGTAATTTCTTTGACATTCACAAAATGGACCAATAGCCTAGGTGGTAGGGCAGTGGGGCTGGCTATTCATGTGGGTATATAATAATTTTGAGTAGAACTAGAACATCACTTAAGCGATATATATGTGTGTGTGTGTGTGTGTGTGTTAGGGTCACACATGTACTGCAATTACGGCTTATCAACTAACTATAGTTTGTTGTGTTAGCATTTGTCATGTGCATAACAAGTGCTGAAAGGGGTTGCTCCAATATTTAGAAGCACTGTAGTGGGTGAAACGGAAGAGATATTTGGTTCTACCACTCTCACACTGTGATACTACCTTGACCTTTTTGGTCTGCAAAAGTTTTCCCCAGAACCTGATTGCTTGATTTCTGCTCTCCACAATGGAATTCTTACATGTTCTCAATGTCTAAAGTGCATTGTGCAGTTGCTGGCTTGCAGTATGCGTGTGCATCATGAAAGTAGTGTCTTTTATTTTCTTTTCTGGAGAAGATAATTTCATGAGTGGGTGGATAGATATTACATCGGAAATTGCTTGTTGGTTTTCGTCTTCTGATATGACTATATCTTATGCATCCAATGCATGCTTTAAATTTGCTGTCATTTCTTCCTTAACTTTTATGTCACACAGGTGATGATATGGATATTGAGAGACTTACACACGACAGAGCAACTACTTCAAGTTCAAACTCGGGGGATGAATATTCTACCACCACGGTATTATTAGATGATTCTTTGAATCCATTTGTATCATCATAACTACTTGCTCAGTTACAAGAAGGTAGTTTTGGTGCTTTGACACAGGAGGAATCAGGATCGCCCAGAGAAGAGAGCATTCAAATTGATTCTGGCTTTCCGGAATCTATGATGAAATCTTCCAAGCCTTTGAAGAGGAACAGATGGAAACATGATGAGATAAAGAAATTGATAAAATTGCGTGGGGAACTCCACAGCAGGTTCCAAGTTGTTCGAGGACGAATGGCACTATGGGAAGAGATATCTTCAAATTTACTATCTACTGGAGTCAATCGAAGTCCTGCGCAGTGTAAATCTCTCTGGGCTTCTCTAGTTCAAAAGTATGAGGTGAGTATTTCTTTTTTGTTTCCTCCTTGAGCGCGTGTACATTTACTTGGTAGTGTTGGTTAGCATGCTCAAACTTTATTGGGAGAAACAATATATCACAATAAAACCATAAAACCATGCATTTTAAATGACTATCCTTTTCAGAACAATTTTTTCCTGAAGGATGTCACATTATTTATTTTTCTGCGGACATAGAAGTGAAAAAAGGGATAGATACCCTTTTGTTATGGTGTGTTGTGACCTCTTAGGACAAAAAGGAGAGAAATTAGATTATCCATTTATTGAATTGTAGAAAATTGGAGACTGCAAAAACAAAATAGACACACATGAAATATTTGTATATTTCCTTTTAGTTGAAGATTCGCCTTTCACCGTGTACCTTGTTGAATGTTTGGAAGTTCTTCCTCAGTCGAGTGATAAGATGCCTACTTTTAACAGCTTTTTGCTATTCTGTAACAGGAAAGCAAGAGTGATAAGAAAAGCCAGGAAAAATGGCCTTACTTTGAGGAGATGAATGAGATCTTGTCTGATTTGGAGGCGACGGCCCAGAAATGATTGCATATGTATGATTGAGGCTAATGTTTGTGGAGGTAATTCTTCATTGGTGGGATGTGAAATTGTGGACAGTTAGATTTATCCAAAAAGACCGATGCACCCTTAAAAATGCAGACTCAAGACTTCATCATTTGTACTGGCACCTATTGATAAGCTGTTGCGCAAGCTCTCCACATGAAGCCAGAGGCGGAGGAGGGATTGACTTATTAGGTGTCCTTTTAAGCTGGTGAAAGGCTGGTAAATTTTGCAATATTTGTAGTGATTTTAGGGGTTAGAAGTGTTGAGAAAGCACTTACCTAAGTTTCAATTTTTTTAAAAAGGAGGATAGACAAAAATCTTACGTAATATTTTTCGTGTGGATAAGTTGGAAGTGGCTCAAAAATTGTCGAGATTTTGATGATAAAGAGTTAGCATACGTTTGATTCGGGGTACTTGTCGGCTACTAGGCACTATTGATCACGTATTGCATGTTGTACTATACCATTGAAAGCCTTGAAGATGAGATGCAGAATCTGCTTTATCAAGGAGAGAAGGCGATAATTTATAGAAAGATTCTTCCAAATTAATTAATTCTTAATACAGTAACATATTATCGTACCTAAGGTTTAATTGCATCAGACAGTTCGAGTTTTTCTAAGTTGTTTTGGGCGAAATCATAGCTCTATCAATCATAATTCATATGTCATAAATTACGCAAATTATTGTAGTGTCTCTTTGTGTAATAAGAAACTTTTTATAATTAAAATTTTATTAATTATTCAAGGAAAAATTTCATATAACAACAACTGGGCTCCCTACATTTCAATTTTATAGCCTATATTTCGGGAACTTTACACCGTATATCCCCTCTAAAGAACTCTTGACACTGTATACTTTAGTTATAAAATTACATGTAGTACACATTAGTTAATTACTCCACATATTCAATTAGTTAAAGGACAATAACTACCTGACAAATTTGTCGCCTAAATTAAAGGAAATTATATATACGAAGCAAATCCAAAGTCTTACATCCATTTTAAACTTGGACATAAAATTAAAGAATAAAAAATATTAATCCATTAAATTAAACAATTTTTTATTTTATTATGGGAACCTTTGTCCTTATTTTCTTGTATACAATAAAAAATTATATGGTAAACTAGTCATTGTATACTATTAAAGCATGTTAATATTGCAAGTAAAACAATATATACACAATAAATAAAAATAAAAGTATGTTTAATTTGAATACTGTATTTCAAATTAGAATACTGCGCTATATTTAGTTTGAATACTGTATTCCAGATTAGAATATTGTGGTATATTTTGTTTGAATATTGTATTCCAAATTAGAATATTGTGATATGTTTGATTTTGAATATTATATTCTTTATTAGAATATTATGGTATGATGTTTTGAATACTATGTTCTTCATTAATCTGTTGTAATTTGTTATGTTTAATTTGGTTTGGATAATATATCCCACATTAAATATTGTGGTATGTTTGGTTTGAATATTGTATTCTAAAAATTATATGTTTAGTTTAAATATTGTATTCCAAATTAGAATATTATGGCATGTTTGATTTGAATATTGCATTTTTCATTAGAATATTGTGGTGCATATATTAGTTTGAATACTAGTATGTTCTAATATTTCTTTTAGTTTAGATACTGTATCCCAAATTAAAATATTTTTACGTTATTTTAACTTTTCTTTTGATTACATAGATAGAAGAGAAAAACAAAAAAGATGAAACACTTCATCGACAAATAAATGGTAACGAGGTATTGTCTTGTACATAACAAATGCTCCATTTTCATATTCTTCTGCCACCATGTCATAGAAAAGAATAGAGAGGGTTGTTTATTTAGAGCAAGAGAAATTATTAAATTTTTTTGGTGAAAATGTATAATCCTAATTTCGTGGGATGATGGAGTGTTTTAAGGAATTTATTAAGTTGGAGTGAAAGATAATCTAGTCCCTTAAAATGTGGGATATGTTTAATGGCATATAATGATATTAAAGATTTAAGAAGTAATAAATTTTATAAAGTAGGTATAGGATGTAAAATAAATATTTTAAAAGTATATGGAGTTAACTGGTGTATTTAATAGGTAGACCGCGTAGATTATCCTCTTTCGATTAACAATCAACCAGGCCAAAAATAATAGGCTAAAATTCAACATCCAACTCCAATAGGTTCTCGAAATTACTATTTAATTTTTAAAAAAGATTGTTCAAACTTTTAAGTTAATTTTCGAATCAGTAACTGTGATTCAAATATTAGTTCAACAAACCAAATCCATTTGGGTGGTGAAAATTAAATTTTTAACAAGCTTAAATATGTGGGTTTAAATTCCGTATTCGATTTTGTGAGAAATTTAGAGTGAGTGTTATTTAGACTTGTTAGAAATAGTATATGGAGGTTGTATATAAAATTTGAAGTTATTTAATGGAGATTTGGACTGGTTTGAACAAGAATTGCAATTAAAAGTTGTGGAAGAAGTTCGTGTACAGACGCTTCTTTAAAGGCATACATTCGTCTTCTTCCTTGCTTTTTTTTTATATGAAATTTAACTCAAATCTTGCTCAAATCTATTCCATCAAACTTTAATTTTGAACTCCTTTTGATATTTTCAATCAATTGGAACAACACTCAATCCAAACAACTAACAAACTAAAAAAAAATAATAATCATATTTTCAAAAGCAAAGCTTTGAATGGCTTTCAATGGTGGACTTCTACTCTTCAATTTCTTACATTGCAACCAAATGACACTGGGGGAGAAGCAGAAAATACACGGCCCCTTGAAGCATAGAAGATGTGAGAAGAAGAGAGAGTGAAAACAATGGTTGTAAGAACACAGATTTAACTCCATAACTTTTAAAAGCAATGGTTGTAAGAACACAAGTTTTGAATTTGCTAGTGCTTTCAAAATATGTACGATATGGACTAGGTCGGGTAAAACTTAAAAACATGAGCTATTTTTTGTTATAGTGTGAAGTCACGTATATTTTCTTGTAATTCTTTCATTATTCAATGGTAGGCGTATATCTTGGTTTTATTATCGCCTAGTTAATATTGAGTGAATTATATCATGTTAGGAACTAGAAGATAAAGTGTTTATTGTCCAGATGTCCACACCGAGGCAACGTGAAGTTTGTGATATTAGTTTGAACTCCTTACAAGGGAAACTTTACCATGTGCATACGTTAAAAAGAAAAACAAGTACATGTAAATAGAATATATATTTAAGCGTTTGTGGAGCTAGAAATTTATACAAGAAAATTTTAAAAAAATATTGAAGCGTCACAACTAGAATTTTAAATTGTAATCTATAACGACTTTTAACTACCTTTACAACTATACTAGAATCTTTTTTATGCTGGTGAAAGCGATTTAATTCATCCCCATTGCCTCCCTTTAGCTCCACCCCTATATTTAAGAGTCTAGTTATTTGAATTATTGATATAATTTAACTGATTATAGCAGATTATTACTTTATTTTTTGGGTAAATCTTAAACTATTTGAGATTTTGCGCTCTACCTTAATTATGTTAAAAGATAAAAGAGCAAAGATTATTTTAGTCCTCTGCCGAAATGATTTATACCAGGTAGCTGCAAAACTGTATAAATTTGTATATATATATATATATATATATAAGATAAAAAAATAATGCTTGATAATAAATATAACTAGACAGAGAGAATAAAGAAAGAAAGAAATAATAAAAGTTTAATTTAGTTTAAGATATACGCTATGATGTTATAAGAGTAAATAATGTAAAATTGTAAATTATCTCCTATGATAATTTACAATTTAAATAGAAGAAGATGATTAGAAGGGAAATGTTACAAAATTTATTAAATCAGGATTAGAGCAAATTTTATTTACCGCCCCAAGAAACACACTATTGGGGGGGAAAAACGAATTTCCTGCCCTTTGAAGAGAGTCTCCTTTTATTTCTAACTTCAAAATAATTTCGCAGTGTAATTTGGCAGCGGCAGCAATGGAGGATTGCTCATCATCCCTTCCTCCGAACAAAGCAACAACTTCTGGTGCCGCAAAATACCTAGCCGACCTCCCTTCTCGCGGCCTCTTTTCCTCCACCACTACTGTCGTCTCTTCTACTCCGGTAACATTTTTCCCCCTTCCAAAACCCTAATTTTTTTACCCTCGCCCGATTCCCTTTTCTTTACTGATGCTTTATATGTGTAATTAATACTGGTTAAAGATGATGTTTCACTGTACAGTTTAATTGAGTTGATATAACTGTTCCTTTTTTTTTATGTTTTGAGTAGATTTAACTGTTAAATAATTATCCCAAACTTATTCTCTTTATTCTTTGGTGGGATAGATTCTGGAGCAGAAATTTAAAAAAAAATCTGGAGAAGAAATTAGGTCTTATGTCGGATGTAAAGTTCAGGGAGATACTAACACAAGTACACACAGTAGTATGTTTTAATAAAACTTTATTTAGTATAGAAATTTTTTTCTAGCCCTGCCTTTTGGTGGCGATACTATTAAATCCCAGCCCAGATAGCTAAGGTTTTACATCCAAAAAGAATGGCTATCAGGGCGATGCCGAAAACTGCGTGAATCTGTGTAGGATCACAAAAGTTTTTCGAAAGATAAATAAATAGGTGGCACCTCGTATCTGAGATCAACTGCCACCTTGCACCTTTTAGAGTAACAGTCAACGTTGTCTTTCCTTATTATGATTTTCTTCTCTGTAAGATTATATTTTCTATATGGACTTAGCCTCTTTACGTGTTTACTATCATCTTATCTGCCCACCAGCGTAAGCTGTAAAAGAATTTGGTTTTCAAGGTGAATTGATTATATTGGAAAATGTTTAGTAATGTTTCTTTCATTTTCTTTTGATCTTCACTTATTTTGAAACTTTTTGCAGGGTGGAATGCGGGTATATGTCTGTGATCATGAAACATCGCCTCCAGGTCTGTTTCTGTATATTTATGCCTTTTAAATTGCTTAAGGAGCTGCAATTCTATATAAACGAATTAGCTGAGCAATCTCTTTTTATGGTGAAAATTGATTTAGCCTCTACTCCTGTTGTTTTGTCCTTTGAATGGATTTACCTGCATATGGTTATTTTATTGCTTAGTGTTTGGCTTCTTGGACTTTGCATATGCACTTTTGTTATGTCATTGTAAAGCACTGATATCCTCTCATTGTGTCTCGTCTAGTACATGGTTGGTATATCTTAGAGATATCTCGCTATCTGAGTCTTGATGATTCAAGCAATTTGAATGTCTTTCTCTTTTTTTTCTCCTTTTAAGATTATAAATTCCCATTTCAAAAAGATTATAAATTTTATGCTTTCCTCATTTTACCATTTTCTTCAAGGCTAGATTGCTGCCTTCATCAATCTGGATTGAATTATGTTTCACAAAATGTTGTATATGCAGAGGAGCAGCTTATTAAGACAAACCAGCAAAACATATTGATTAGGTCTCTCATGCTTAAGAAGCAGAGGGGTGATTATAGTTCAAAAGATGGCAAGGGGATTTCCTCAAATGACAATGGTAGAAAAAGGTAATTGTCCATGTTTGTTCAGTATTATTGCTATCCTATACCAGCTAGTGTACCTCTGTACAGTTAATTTATTGGTGTTGTATCTACTGCCACCACCTAATTTTCAGGACTGCTGAAAAAGCATTGGATAGTAGGGCATCAAGCAAGAAGGCTACTACCAGTAACCAAGTTGCCTCTTGCCAAGGTGAGCCCATTATTAATCAATTGTAGGTGGTACAATAAAAAATATTGTTAAACGAAGTGGTCTTTCATCAAAAATATACTTGAATTCTTGTGGTTCATAATTCTATTGCTAAATTGAAAAAGAATAAAGCAGGTGGGTATCCCTTAGCTCTCTATTACGTCATCTATTTAAATTGTCAAATTTGACTCCTAAATTATTACTGAAAACTTTCATTGATTGTTTGAGTATCAGCGTAATACTTTTGGGTCCACAAAATGAGAACGTTAGTATTATATGCAAACATACCCTTCCATTTTATGAGACCATTTGATTGGGCACAAAGGAATTTAAGATGTTACTTGCACCCAACGATGTGGCGTAGTCGTCAATGAAGTGAGTTAAGAACTATGAGGTCTCAGGTACAAAGAGGAGGTATAAACTCTAGGCGATTTCTTTCCATTCGTTCAAGCCTTGGTGGACAGGGTTACCCGGTGCTTATGCTGGTGGGAGGTAGCAGGCACCCGGTGGAATTTGTCGAGGTGTGCACAAGCTGGCCCGGACACCACGGTTATAAAAAAAAGTTACTTGATTATTATACATTAGTAGGAGCAGTAGAAGGATATATTACATATATATTGAAAATTTATCTTGGTTGGAGAACATCACATTTAAATTTAAATTCTAAAAGTTCATAGGAACTATAATGACTTTATTAGCAGAAATTTGGAATATTTTAGGACATCCTAAAATGGAATCTCATATAGATTGCGATGGAAGCCGTAGTATCTAAATAATTAATGAGTTAATTGTAGTGTATTCATTTTAACAGCCTCCATTGACCTTAAAGGTCAATCTTGATATTTTTAGGCAAGGTAATGAATTAAATTTTAACCTAAAATATTAATTGCAGAACACAAAGAGAGAATTCTAGGCTTGTAATGGAAGAAAAAAGAGGGGCAGGAGGGAGCTACTATATTTTACAAAGTTAAATGCAGAACACAAAAGGAGAAGGTTACACTTGCAATGAAAGAGAAAATGGGCTGGGGGCTAGTGTAGTTTTAAGAACTGTGAGGTCCTCTTGAATTATGATAAATAGAGAGGTGATTTGACTTAACTATACGTTGATGGCATAATGAGATGAAGTGTATTTATCATCCATAAAGAAACTAATAATCATGTCAGTATTAGGTCTGCTTATGAGATCTTGCCAGAGGACTGCTTATGAGATCATAACATTTACTACTCATTCTTTTTCGGATGAAAAGGTAAAGATCGTACACCAAACATATACTACCAATAATAGGTCGCGTGAACTACTGTCAAGCATCAAGTACGTATTTATATCTAATTAGACTAGATGGTGAATACAGGCTGCTTCCAGAAAATGTGTCTTCGGGACATTGAGTGACATGGAAAAAAGGTGATTAACATGTCTTAGCTCTAATGATTAACATGCCTTAGCTCTAACTTCTGTAAATGTCCCTTCCGGGACATTGAGTGCCATATTCCCAAACCTCTGGGAACGTGGAAACCACTTTGATTTCCCTTATATAAAATGAGGTCTATTGATTTGACTCCAAAGGTCCAAGAAATAGTATGTTCTCACATCATGTTTCTTCAGGTCAGATGTACACGGGTAGAACTTCATTGTTAAATTTCCTACTCTGTCTTTGTGCAAATCTACTTGTTTGAAGTCTTTGTTGAAGCTACTTACTTTTGCAGAATAAATTCATGGGCATTATCATCTATAATTAGTGATGTATTAAACTGTCTTAACTCCTGCAGAAACTTCAAAAACTCGTACACCTGACATACAAAATATGACTGTTGAGAGACTACGGATTCTGTTAAAGGAGAAAGGTCTTTCACTGAGAGGAAGGAAGGCAAGTATTTGCATATCCTTTAATCTTAGATAGGTTTTGATATGTTCTACTTTTTCTCCTTAAAGAACCTGTTGGTAAATCTATTCACTATACACTTTTTAAGTAGTACTTGTATGATGTGTTTTTCCCAACTTGTTTGGGATTGAGGCGTCGTTGTTGTTGTACTTGACTACTTGTATGATGTGTGTTGTTGAATATTTGGCCTATTCTGTAGCATGAAATGTCATTCTCTTTCAATAAGCTCTCACTATGCAATTATGTCGGCAGGATGAACTAATTGCACGGTTAAAGGACACATGAATAAGCATATTCCAAGAGTTTGAGGCAGCTAATTCCAAATTCCATTTTGTACACCATGCAGCTGTGTGAAGTAGGCCCTCGTGTATGTATTATTTGTGTACTTTACAACTAATTAAGAGTCAACTTTTGGCCTTACAACTCTTTGTGTGCATTCGTGCGTTTCTGTGTTCTTGTTGTATGCCATAGCATGTTGTTAAGTTGTGAGGGTGCACTAGATGTATGCGTTAATAGCTACATCATATATCTGATCTGTGAAAAAGTGCATGTCAACGACTTCCAAAATTTTCTACTCTTTGCAAATTCGGTATGAAACTGCTCTTTCAGAATCTACACTCGTTAATGTATGAATCTACTCTCAGCATCCACTAATAATTTTTGAATCTCTCATTCTACCTCTTCGTTATCTTCAGCTGCTGGTGATATTTCTGTTGTATTCAACTGAGTTTTTTTGCTCTGCTACTTATGAAATCTTTTTTTTGGTGATGCATTTAAATCCGTATGGCTCAAGCATGAACTGTACCTGAAATAATGAATTACCTCTTTGATGAGTTCGTCAAATAATAATGAATTACTCCATTGTCCTTTATAGAACTAAAAATCTGAAATAATTTTCCAAACTATGTTTGTATCTTCAAGAAGAAACACATAAGGTGGAAGGGGTATTTAATTAGGTCCGCTTCTAGTGGTCTTCTCTAAAAATCAGTAGTCCAGGTGAGCTAACTTGATACATGGGCTAGTGAGTACCAAGCAATGTTTTAAAAGGTGGGGGCGTGAGGCGATGCGTTTTATCTCTGACGAGGCGATGCGTAAGCTCTGAGACATGGGGCGTTAGTCCAACGGATCTTTAAATTTTACCGATTTCAAGAATTTTAAGATAGTATAAAATAAAAAAAATAATTATAAAAATTACACTAAAATCACAAAATTATAACATAAATTATTTAAAATATTTATAAACTATAATTCAACTATGAATAATATGAAAAGTATGACATATCATAATATGCAAATTAGCTGCAACGTCGTTACAAACATCAAAAGTAATATATTCGATACGAAATTTTATATGTATCTCTTAAGGAGTAATGAATCTTGAAAGAATTTTGATATTATAACTTGATATTTTTCTTAAAATACTCCTTTTATTTAATATGCTTTCTATTTGAAAGAGAATTTATACAAAAACATAATTCATAATTTAAATATGATCATTTATTTTTAAGTTTCGATAGTTAATAAAGTGACACATAATTTACCATACAATACCATGATAACTAATTATTTGTAAGTAGTTACTAGCTAATACTGAGCTGTTAAATTAATAAGTATTGTATCTCGTAAACGTGAAAAAACAATATTTAGAAAAATAATTATAAAAAATTATGGACTATTATATAGTAAAGACATAACAAAATTTAATAAATAAATACCTTTTAAATGAAAGATTTATTTAAAATTAACTATCATAGCAGTCTTAGTGGATAACGTGCAATAATTTTTATTTTAATTATGACATAAAATATTCTCAACTTAATAATTTATGATTAAGAAAAAAGTAATTTGAATAATCAATGATTTATTAAGCAAATATGAGAATTTACAAGGTTAGTTACATAGAATTGCATAAAGTTCTATTAGGCGAGCCCAGTACACTAGGCGTTGGGCGTGTCCGGGGCGTAAGCCCCAATGGCCGAGGCGTTAGTCTCACAGAACTAAGCCCCACACATAAGCCCAGGGGCGTTTTACGAGTGCTCCGCCCCGGGCGAGTCCCAATTCTGCCTTTTAAAACTGAGGTATCAAGTACTCGTCGGAAGTAGTCGAGATGTATGTACACTGACTCAGACATCACCATTATCTAAAAAACAAACTAAATATTGGATATAATTATATGTCATATTGTTGAATCCAGATATGCACAAACTGCTCGAGGAGAGCGTCACTTTGTTCGCGTATTTCACGTCGGCAATTGTCTGGGTGTTATAAACCTCCGTTACAATGGAAAGTTGTCCCCCTTCAACTCATTCTTACCACGAAGATGCAAATTTTTTTGGCTCTTATACTACCTGTATTCTACTAAAAATCAATCTCTACCCACAGTATTTCCCATAATTGCTGACTCCATGTTGGTGTGAATGAAGTCGCTGTTTTGACTTTCACAAGTCAAATTTGCTCCCAAAGCTGATTTTAAGATCAAAACTCGTGAATTTTTATGCAAATAGGCAAGAATGATAAATTACACGATGAGTTCTCTTACCAGAATATTTGGCATTTAAAACTACTGAAATCCATCTAGCGATTACGAAGATCCAATTGTTGAATACGGACACGATAAGTATTTAAGTATAGTGTTAAGTACAAGTTGCGGGTTCATCACTTCAGCTCTTGCTACGAAATATGGTTAGAAACTTACAATATTGAAAAACTATGATTTGAATTTTATGCAGCTACTGCCTAAATTGATCTACACATAGACTTGATTTTAAGTGGTGAAAATTTGTGGATTACGGTGATGTTAGGTCTAAGGTATGTATGGTTGTCGACACAACTTGAAATGATATATAAAACATGCTGTTCAACCAAATATCCAACTAGAAATTCCAAAACACGGTACCAACACTAACGGCAATTACCGTCTACCTGCTGCTATTTTAGCACCTTTCCTTCGTAATTAATTGATAGTAATTACTATTAAGAATCTAACCAAATGCTACAAGTCCTACGATAGACAAAAAAAAAAAAAATCAGAAATATTCATGTTTACAATTGATAATTGAAAAATAGCCACAACTTCGAAAGTAATTAAAATTTAGCCACTTTTCATGTAAAGATAAAATATGAAGAAAAACGCTCTTACAAATTCGGGAATATTCCAGCATAATATGCTGGAGTTCGACTTTTTTACATACGAGCTTCCAACATAATATGCTGGAATTTTATAATGCGCTTGAGTTCCATCATAATATGCTGGAAGTTTGGGAAACTTACACAAATGTCCCAAATAAATCTCAACTTACCAACCTCTAGCCATTAGTCATAGACTTACCAAAACTAGCCAACAAAAATTGAAAAACCAAATAATAGGGTTCTTTCTCTCAAAGAATCACATGCAAAAATCACCTTCCATATGTTTAAGTGTGATTAGCAACATTAGATACAAGACGGAAAAGAAATTTCATGGACGAGGTAGCAAATAAGGTGATGAAATACAAAAATCTATACAAATATTCCAAAAATCTAAACAAAAAAGGAACTTTTTCAATGGGTATAGTTGAAATTCATTGAAAATATATAGATAAGTCAATATACAAAATTTGAGGAAGATTGGAGGTGATTTGGAGTGGTCTTGTATCAAAATTCATAATTAAATCGAGTTAAAAAAAGTCTTCTGCGACACATGTATCAAACATGTATCACGCATGTATCTCACACACAGGTATACATGGATATACATGTGATACATAATTGATACAAATATGATACATATGTGATACACAAATGATACACAGTGTGATACGCATATCATTTTTTTTTTCATGTTCAGCTTTTATTTCGAATTTTCAATTCAAACCACCTCAAATCTTCACCAAATCATCCCAAAACTGAGATTCAAGCTCCTTAAGTTGTGCCCAATTTATTCTAATAACACCTACTCAAAACAAAGCAAATTGATATTTTTTTGCTACAAATAGCTAATTGGCTAATTTGGCTAATATTAGTAATATTTTATCAATTGGCCAATTTTTGTAATGAGCTACCTATAAATTGTCATAGATGGTAATTTCCCAAGTTTATATGCAGGAGCTCCATAATCCCACATATTATGTTGGAACTTTTCGTATGCTGGAGTTCCAACATAATATGCTGGAAGTTTGTACGCAGGAGCTCCATAAGCCCGTATATTATGTTGGAACTTTTCGTGTTTCAGCAAATTAATAACTATTTTTTCAATAACTTCACAAATGCTGATTATTTTTCAATTATCAAATTGGTTTAGCCCGTCCTATTTAATGTTTGAAGTCGACTAGCAGTCGCTTTTCCTGAAAAAGGAAAGAACGTGTTCAAAAGCTACTTCCATTCCGTTCTCCACCGCGCGCTTGCTTCCATTTTACAGTACCATTATTTTCTCTTTTTTGTCTGTTTGTTTTTGTTGACAAAGTCACATAGAATTTTTTCTCTTTTTGTTTTTTGTTGACAAAGTACCAAACTGAGAAATGCATTATTGTGGCGAATATACTAGGACTCACTACAATATAATAAGATGTTGACTTGGTTAATAGTCAAGCTTGTACTCCTTGCTTATCAAATTATATCATTAAGAATTTTAACTGAATTATTTTATTAAAACCTTTTAATCCATTCTGGATGCTCGCAGTTTAATAAGACTTTAAATTATTAGTCCGTCGATATCAATGAAATCCTCTATCATATCGATTTGTTTTTTGACTTTCAAATAATAAACCCCGGGTGTGTTTGGTATGTGTTTGACTCAAAAGTTATTGAGTACTTTTCGAGCAAATCAATCAATAAAGATGAAGGGGTAAATCCTAGTTAAAGATAATTAACTCTAGATTCGAGATGAGTAGGAGAAACAGAAAAACATAGTCAAATATAAATGTTAACAGCGATTATGATCAGATTTAATGGCATGAGTAAAGATGCGTTTAAGTAATAAAGGAAAAGATTCACCCGATCTTCAGTGAGACAGATCTTCTTTCATTTAATAAAGATCAATGGTAGACAAATACAAGAACCTTATGGCCCTTTTTTGGATCCGATGAAGGTATGGGATCACTGATTCTCTCAATTCTTTGGAGAGGTGTGTTTACATATTTTCTAGAAAGAGGGAGAGGGAGACAGAGAGAGAGACCCCCCCTTTTTTGGGAAGTCCTCCCCTCCTATTTATAAGGGGGGTATCCATAGAAAATCCTAAAAAAGGGTACAATTTAGAGGGAATATTCGGTAGAATATTCCTTTTGAGTATTCCAAAGCAAACTGGCTGTTTGATGACGGTCCGACCTTGGCCTGTCCGACCTCGGCTATTGATGACGGTCCGACTTTGGCTATTGATGACGGTCCAACCTTGGCCATTGATGACGGTCCGACCTTGGTTGTTGATGACGGTCCGACCTTGGCTATTGATGACGGTCCGACCTTGGTTATTGATGACGGTCCGACCTTGGCCTGTCTGACCACGACCTTATGTCTCCCCGTGCCGAATTTCTCTGATCTAATTTTGACCCATACAGTTAGTCCCTTCGCTTATCAAGGTCGTCTCTTGGTCGAGCTCGGTGAGCGGATTTCATTAATCGTAATTTGAGAAATTCGGATGGGGAGGTCGATTAGTGTGGATCGCAGCTGAGGGTGCCGATCTTTAGGTCAGTGGTATCCCCGTGGGCTGAACTTTAGTAGAGTTCGATCAGGGCCAATGACTCGAGTGATGAGTCGATCGAGAAGGCGGTAGAATTGGAGAAGGCCGTCGAGGCCGGGATGGCGGCATCAGAGGAGGTCATTCGGGTCCTCGGATCTGGACGGGCGAGTAGGCCGAATGTTGTTTCGGATGAGGCCGAATATTGTTTTGGTCGAGGCCGAAGGTTGATTCGGTCGAGGTCGAATTCTTCTTTTTGGCGATGGCCCTTGGCCGTTGGGGTCGACCTCCTCTTTTTGGCGATGGCCCTTGGCCGTAAGGTCGATTCGGACGATGCTGAATGTTGATTCAGATGAGGCCGAATGTTGATTCGGACGAGGCCGAATGTTGTTTCGGTCGAGGTCGAAGGTTGGGCAATATTTCGGTCGAGGCCTTATTCAAATCTTCTTTTTGGCGGAGGCCTTAGCCTTAGTCCCAGTTCGAACGAGGTCGAACCTGTCGATCTTTGATGGCGAAGGCCTTAGCCTTAATCCCAGTTCGAACGAGGTCGAACCTGTCGATATTTGATGGCGAAGGCCTTAGCCTTAGTCCCAGTTCGAACGAGGTCGAACCTGTCGATCTTTGATGGCGAAGGCCTTAGCCTTAGTCCCAGTTCGAACGAGGTCGAACCTGTCGATCTTTGATAGCGAAGGCCTTAGCCTTAGTCCCAGTTCGAACGAGGTCGAACCTGTCGATCCTTGATGGCGAAGGCCTTAGCCTTGGTCCCAGTTCGAACGAGGTCGAACCTGTCGATCTTTGATGGCGAAGGCCTTAGCCTTAGTCCCAGTTCGAACGAGGTCGAACCTGTCGATCTTTGATGGCGAAGGCCTTAGCCTTAGTCCCAATTCGAACGAGGTCGAACCTGTCGATCTTTGATGGCGAAGGCCTTAGCCTTAGTCCCAGTTCGAACGAGGTCGAACCTGTCGATCTTTGATGGCGAAGGCCTTAGCCTTAGTTCCAGTTCGAACGAGGTCGAACCTGTCGATCTTTGATGGCGAAGACCTTAGCCTTAAAGGGTTCCCTGGGGGAGTCCCAATTTGCTTAATTCTGCTTGCATTGGAGAATATGATGCATTTCCTGGGGGAGTCCCAGTTCGCTTAGCTTCTGCATTTCTTGGGTGACCCCCTACTTTTATTCTGCTTGGAGAAATAGTTAGTTAAAACAAATTAAAAGCATTCGTTACCTCGGTTTGATCACGTTCCCTTCTCCAGTTATGCTTTCAGTGGCCGCTACCAATTTGGCAAGGCCGTCTGTTTCGATGTTTTGTGCTCCGGGTACCTGGTTGAGTTGACACTCGTCAAACTCGGGCAGTAGCTTATGAATTTCTGCCTGATATTTTCGTAGCCTTTGTTGTTTTATTTAGAAAGTCCCCGTGACTTGGTTGACGACGGATTGTGAGTCATATCGGAGGATGATTCGCCGTGCTCCATACTTGAGAGCTAGTTTCAGTTCTCTCAACCGCGGTAATTTAGATTAGAGTAGACTGTCTATGCCGCATCTTTGGAGCACAACCTTTCCTTAAATCCTGCATAAATATAAAATGCCCTGGCTAAGTTTAGCCTTGGGGAATTTGGTTCTCACAGCGTCTTCGAGTTCTTTTCCTAATGGTGCAGCCCCAGACATGACAGTCCTTACTGATGAAAGATCATAGCTATCAACAATCGGACCCTTAGCAATGGCCAGAACAATAGGCGGCACAAATGGCCCAATTGACACCTTATACTTTTGTATTAACTCCAAAAGCGGAGCAATATCGAGTTTATCAATACATCTTCACTGTGCATATACAAATTTGCAATTTCACCGTCAACTTGTTGTGCAATGCTCGTGATTAATCCCTTGTGAGTCAACATAACTCCCTTTGGCAGACCCGTAGTGCCAGAGGAATACGGCAGCGATACGACGTCGTCCGGCTGGATTTTCGCCTCAGGAATTTCATGCTCGTCAGATTGTGTCCATTCTGAGAAATGAAGACAACCTTCTGGTTCAGAATCAATACAAATAACCTTCACATCATTTTCACTAGCGTAATCCTTCACTTTGCCTGCAAAGCACAATTGAGTTATAATAATCTTAGCACTTGAGGTTTTGGCTTGTTTTACAACCTCTGCTGGCGTAAACAGAGGATTGGCCATTGTAGAAATGGCTCCTAACACGATGCGCCCATAAAGGCAAACACAATGTCAGCGGAATTCGGCAAAAGGATCATAATCGTGTCCTTTCGTTGGATCCCTAACTTGTTAAAACCAACTGCAACTTTTCTGCAGAGACTAGACTCAAACAGCAACTTAAGTTGGTGTATCAACTTCGTTTGGCTTCCCTGAAGACGCTCCATAGTTGGGATTGAATTTTAGATCCAAAGGAAACTAAAATTTTAACTAGAAAATCCTCACAGACGGCGCCAAATTGTTTGGCTCAAAAGTTATTGAGTACTTTTCGAGCAAATCAATGAATAAAGATGAAGGGGTAAATCCTAGTTAAAGATAATTAACTCTAGATCCGAGATGAGTAGGAGAAACAGAAAAACATAGTCAAATATAAATGTTGACAGCGATTATGATCAGATTTAATGGCATGAGTAAAGATGCGTTTAAGTAACAAAAATATGAATAAAGGAAAAGATTCATCCGATCTTCAGTGAGACGGATCTTCTTTCATTTAATAAAGATCAATGGTAGACAAATATAAGAACCTTATGGCCCTTTTTTGGATCCGATGAAGGTATGAGATCACTGATTCTCTCAATTCTTTGGAGAGGTGTGTTTACATATTTTCTAGAAAGAGGGAGAGGGAGACAGAGAGAGAGAGAACCCCTCCTTTTTTGGGAAGTCCTCCCCTCCTATTTATAAGGGGGGTATCCATAGAAAATCCTAAAAAAGGGTACAATTTAGAGGGAATATTCAGTAGAATATTCCTTTTGAGTATTCCAAAGCAAACTGGCTGTTTGATGATGGTCCGATCTTGGCCTGTCCGACCTCGGCTATTGATGACGGTCCGACTTTGGCTATTGATGATGGTCCGACCTAGGCCATTGATGACGCTCCGACCTTGGTTGTTGATGACGGTCCGACCTTGGCTATTGATGACGGTCCGACCTTGGCTATTGATGACGGTCCGACCTTGGCTATTGATGACGGTCCGACCTTGGCTATTGATGACGGTCCGACCTTGGTTATTGATGACGGTCCGACCTTGGCCTGTCTGACCACGACCTTATGTCTCCTCGTGCCGAATTTCTCTGATCTAATTTTGACCCATACAGTATGAAGGAAAATATTTTCCAATTGTTCCATGTTTGGTTGGCTTAACTGTTTTGGAAAACATTTTCCTTATGAACTCATTTTCCTCCAATTGGAGGAAAATATTTTTCTTACCAAAACAAGGGAAAATATTTTCCAAAACTCCTTCTCAACCTTCCTTACCCTCACCAACCCACCCCACCCCCTCTCTCCAAAAAAGACTCTTTTTTTTCCTTTCAAA
>NC_031991.1:42756933-42759068 GCF_001879085.1 Nicotiana attenuata | reverse complement strand
GTTTGTGCACCACCACCCCCTACCCTACCCCCCCCCCCCGCAACTAAAAAAGTTTTTACGTTTTTTTTTTTTATAATTTCAAATTCTATTTTTTTTGGTTTTTCCGCACCTCTCCCCCTACCCCCCCCTCCCCCAGAAATTTTTTTAATATATTTTTCAGTTTTAGTTTTTTTATTTATCGGTTTAAAGGTTCAAAATTTTACAAGTTCCATAGTTATGAGTTCGGAGGTTTATGTGTTTGGAAGTTTAGGGGTTCAAAAATTATAAAGTTTACGGGTTAGAAATTCCGCGGTTTCGAAAGTTTAGCGGTTCGAAAGTTTATGAAAAATGTGAGCTCGGAAGATTGTTGGTTTGAAAGTTTATGGCTTCATGTTTATTATATTTAAATTATTTATGAATACTCTTGAGAAGTCATTTTTCTTATTTTGCGTACCAAACACCGGAAAATGAATAAGATTACTACTTGTTTTCCAAGAAAATATATTTTTCACGGAAAACATTTTCCGTTATACCTAACACACCCCCTGTAGTTGATCGGCCAATGCATCTCACATCATACTATTAAAGTGATACTTGTAATTTAGAAACAATTAATTAATATAAGAATAACTAAAAGGACCATTCAATTGAAGAATTATTCAGAAGCCACCATAATGAAGCTTTTTACGATTCCACCATGGGTGGACTAAGTGCATTTTTGGTGCACCTTATAGTTGAACAACTATTTGAAACTATAAATTCTACGCATGGATATTGTTAATGATTTTTACATTATCAATTCAATTTAACCGATTTTACTATTCTCTCCAAGTTTTATAGAGTTACATGCAAATATTATTTTAGTAATCCGATTGTGTAAATATGTTTTACTATTGACTACATAATTTAATCTCTTTGTAACTTTGATGCGTTATATATATATTTTTTCAAAACAATGAGCTCGTAATAAAAGCTCATCACAAACTTTACGCAACAATACAACTAACATCAATTTCCACCAATTAATATGATACAACTGGAAGATTGCAAAGCCAGAGAGAGATGTGAAATTTGAACAGGTTTTTTTCTCTTGAAATTGGAGCGTGTACTCCCAAAAAAAAAGAAAAAAACTTTAATCCAAACTCCAAACTGATGTCGACTCAACTTTCTATTCATTTTTCTTTTATAATGAATTTCAGTAGATGACAGATAACAAGTACAGTCATGACAGGACATATATCCTTAAACGACGAGTGGGAGTTTCTACGGCCTGTTTGGCCATGAGTTTTGTCAAAATAAATTTGGAATTTATTTTCAAAACTCATGTTTGGCCATAAATTTTGCCTATATTTTGGCCAAATTCCAAACCTCAATTCTCAAATCACAAAATCAGCTATTGGGCCAAAATCCCAAAACTTGGGAATTATATACATATTTTTCCAAAATAAAGTTGGAAAATATGTTTTGAAAACGTATGTCCAAACACATTTTCATCTTCAAATCAAACTTCACCCAAATCAGATTTTTCAAAATAAATTTGGGATCTATGGCCAAACGCTAGCTACATTTATGTTGTTTTTTTGAAGAGAATAGCGCCGAAATTCAGATAGCAGCAGAGCAGCTAACCCGTGTTCTAATTAGGAATATAGGAAATGTGATCATGTGCTTTTTTGAAAGTACGAACGTCCTTACTAGTTGGTCACTAGATTTTTATTGGTCAATTATCTCGTGTCCGAAATTTTCTGTTCCACGTCTAATTCAGATTCGTTTCGCATAGGCGGTAGGATTCATTTTAAGATGAAGAGCTTTAGGAAATTTTTATTCCAAATGTTAGACCTTTAGGGTGTGTTTGGTATGAAGAAAAAATTTTCCGGAAAATGTTTTTCAATTTTCCCATGTTTGGTTGGTTTAAATATTTTTGAAAACATTTTCCTTATCAACTCATTTTCCTTCAATTGGAGGAAAATGTTTTCCTTATCAAGAGAAGGGAAAACATTTTCCAAAACTCCTTCTCAACCTTCCCCACCCTATCCCCCAACTCACCCCCACACCCCCCACACCCACCCACCCAAACCCGACCCCACCTCTCTCTCCAAAAAGGTTTTTTTTTTTTTTTTTTTAAAATTTTCAGTTTTTTTTTCCATTCACCACCCACC
>NC_031991.1:42636162-42756580 GCF_001879085.1 Nicotiana attenuata | reverse complement strand
AAATTATAAAGTTTACGGGTTCGAAAGTTCACGGTTTTTACGTAAAAAAGTAAAGCAACACATTAGTTGCTTTGGGTTGTGTCAATTTTTAGAGACTTGGGGAAGGGGTGGGCGAGGGGGAGGGGTGAGGAGAGTTGCATAAAAAATATTTTCTACTCTCTAACCAAACAATAGAAAATATTTTCCGGAAAATATTTTCCACTCACCAACCAAACAAGGGAAAATAAGTGATAAAACTACTCATTTTCCATGAAAACATTTTCTAGGAAAACATTTTCCATGGAAAACATTTTCCTTCATACCAAACACACCTTAGTTAAGGATGAAATGCCAGATTATATCTACACTATTGCATTCCTTATACTTTTAATGAGAAGAATATATCAGAGACTTTTACTCATACTATACTCTGCACTTCATGTGTAGATCCAGATGTTGCTGACCATGGTAGCTGCTAGTGAGCCGGATCCGGACTATTGATGGAAGAATAATTTTCAATTCGAAAGCCTTAAGTTTGAAGAGTTGATCACAATTTGACCTTTGAGTAAATGGCCTCAAAATCGAGATTTGATGTTCCCAATAGGTTCATATGGAGATTTTGGACTTGGGCATGTGTTTATATTTGGATTCGGAGGTTACTAGGATGTTTTGGCTCTATTTGCTGGACGTTTGCAATTTGAAGGATCGGTATCACGACCCAAAATCCCACTGGAGCCTTGATGGAGCCTAACACCACTTTCTAGGCAAGCCAACAACTAGTATGCATAAAGAGATTCAAATGAAAGAATTATATAGTGTCAATGCAGGATAATATAAATAATTGCAGTCAAATAGCGATACAACTGACCACCATCCCAAAATCTAGTGTCACCGACTACATGAGATCTATAAAGTATTAAGTACATAGTCTGGACAAGATACAATATTGTCCGAAAGACTGAACAATAATATCATAAATAGAGAGTGGACTCCAAGGCCAACAAACGAAACAACAGTGCTACCTTGAAATCTCCCAATAGTCCGATATGGCTCATTAGCAGCTACTATGGTCAGCAACATCTGGATCTGCACATGAAGTGTAGAGTGTAGTATGAATACAAGCGCCCCATGTATATTAAATTTTTATCCATGTATTCCGTGCCATTATCAGTACGCAAGATTTTTATCTTAACCTCAAACTGATTGCAAATCATCTTATGAAATGATTGAAAGCAGGAGAAAATTTCACTTTTGGCCTTTAACAAAATACACCCAAGTCATTCTAGTACATCAATCAATAAAAGTAACAAACCATCTACTACCAGATAAAAAAACTGTTCGAGTAGTACCCCACACATCAGAATGAATAGTCGCAATGTATTATTTCTTGGTTGACATCCTTATTTCCTCCAAAAAAGGCCTGACTAGAGTCTTGAGTTCCATCAATCCAATATAAGTCATCATGCGATCTACCATTGCCAATCCTCTTCCTTGTTTGAAGATGCTGAAAAACACAATGATCAGGAGAGAATAGTTTAGTTTTTTGGTGCTGGCTCTAACAAGTAACAGGAAACTCAGGGACATGGAGAACAGATGATAATATAATATTAGGTGTACAAACAACAGAACCTGTTCCAGAGGCAGGAGTTAGGGAGCCATTGGCTATTATGACATAAACCCCATTGGAACTGGGAGAGTAGTTTTTAAAGCCTTTAGAGGAGCCTATCATGTGTCTATTCGCACCAGAATTAATAATCCAAGAATTAAGGTGAGTATTAAATGCAATACCTCACTGCACGTAATTGGAAGCGGCAACATTAGAAGAGTCAAGTTTATTCAGGAGACGGCGAAGATGCTAAACTTCATCCTAAGACACAACTTCTCCAGAAGCAGTTTCGCTGGATGTCTCCACATTTTCTGCAGTATTAGCCTGAACCATTGATTGACCTACACATTTTCCTCCACGACCTCTATTTGGTCTATGATTACATCCAAAACATACCTCGATAAAAGATGTGCTACGGTCGTATGCAATATAATTTACCCAACTATGAGTCGGGGTCGAATCCCACAGGGAGCTATGAAGCGTTCTAGTTGACTCAATTGCTAAATAATCTAAGTTGAACAAAGAGGGACAAATATACTTGGATTTTGTGTCTATTAACTAATGAAATAGATTCGAATAACTAACAACAAACTAAACTAGAAGTCGAGAATAACTTAAGAAATTTGTAGATGATAAAAAAGCCTAAGGTAGAGAATCCCCCAATTGCCAGGCTAACTCTGAGTGAAATCCTGAAACTTTGTTTGACATTATTCTATCAACCTTGGACCTAAGGTTGTTCGCTAGAGTTTCCCAACTACTAACGACGTCATTCTTGAACTATTTTCCCCAAAATAATCAAGATAATAAACTCGTTCAATTCTAGGTCATAATCGAATCATGATATCCCCATAACGATTCTAAATCAGGTTAATTAATTCCTTAATTCAACCCGAAGTAGTATTGATTGACTGACCCAACCTTTTCAACCTTTCCCAAGAATAACAAGAAATAGGGCATAAACAATTGTGAGCTCAAACAATTGAAATCATTAAAATGGCAGCCAAACAAATAGAATAAGTATCAACGATTAAGGAATATTTACTCAAAACCTCCCGACAACGGGTTCATCAATACCCTAGATAAGGAATTTAACTACTCATATTTATACTAACAAAACATAATAACTAATCTCAGAACAATCTCCATAGTAAACGAAACGAAGAAAATTTAAGAGAAACTCCCCAAATCTTCTATTAGGATGGTTTTTGGACTCTTCCAAGCCCGTACTTGCTTCAAAAGTAGTGTTCTCTTCTCTTATAGGTCAAGATGGTGGCTGGGGAGGCGAAAAGAAGCTTTTATATGGTGTAAAATTTGCTCCAAAGACTAAAATATCCTTATAATTTTTGCTAGAAATTCCTGTTCGTGCGCCAGGATCGCGCCGCGCACACACCGTGCGCTCTGCATTTAACCTTGTCCAGATGAGCGCACGCTGAGTGCACATCAGAGGGATAATGTGCTGTTTTTGCACTTTGTTGTTTTCTTCAATTTGAGCAGATTTTCGTCCCAAAACTTCAAAAATTCCTTCAATTCTTCTTTCAACTCCCAATCAACCAAAGAACATCAATTAGGCACAAATTTGGTGAGTTTTAACCACTAAACTATTCAAGAATATTTGAGAAAGAGGTTAAACTACTATCAAAATATAGAGAATTATGCAAAATATCACTACCCCACACTTAGGCTTTTGCTCGTCCTCGAGCAAAGAAGAGAAATGGTTCAATCCTAACACATAATGACATAAATAATCAAAACTAGTTGAAAACTTCTCAACAAGCAGATTGCCCTGAGATCAACCATGAAATTCAGAGATCCTTTCTTTTACTCATACTCACATATTGAAAATCGAAACTTCGTGACCACACAAATTCCATTGTACCTCACCAGCAAAGAAGTGCCCCAAAATTCACACACCATGTAATTAATCGCATAATAATGCGGAAATTAGCAATCAACAATTCTCATACTCAGGAATGAATATCACATGCACTTGAAACAATACCATAAGCTTGCCCATTTGTCGTTATCCACTAATGTAGGCATCTCAAGTAAAGATCAAGTTGGACTTTTCTATGGTTGTGATATAGGTTCATGGACATGTAGGATTATAAGGGCAATAATGACTTAACTCCCTATGGCACTACCATCACATGATACTTAAGTACATTTCCTTCCTTTCTTTCTTTATCTTTTTTTTGAATAATATTCTCCCTTTGTAAATTACACACCAAAACCAAGAACTTCCCAACATCACCATGTATTGTCAAGCCATTAATCATTGTAGTCCAACCATAACAATCTTTGTATAGTAACTTCAACACCAACAATGCCCCTTGATGCACCCCCTACCTTGTATACATATCTCTTAAGGTTGTGCATATCTTTAACAATTTTCTAGGCATATTCATAAAATTCACACTTTAGTTACACACTAACAACACAAGATCTGTCATTAACACTACTTCTATTTTGCATTAAAAAACACGATTGACATCCCTTTTCTTTTGTTTATAACACTACTTCCTTCATGCACTAAGTACTTTCACAATGTTCAAGTGACGTGTGCCATTAGGGAATAGAGTAAGAATTTATGCAATTAACTTCACGGGCTAAGAGGCATCATTAAGCTATCAAAGAAAGAAGGTGAACATGTTATTAGGCACAAAGGGGTTATCTAGGGATAATTTACAGTTGTAGGTGGGTCAATTTAGACTCGTGTGGCTAGACAAAGATGACCTACAATCATTTCCTAACTTGAGAACATCCTAGCATTTCGCCTCAAACAACAAGCTGGGGAAGTTCTAGACTGACATGTGAACATGGAAATGCTCAATTAAAACTCACGACCCTATGTACATGAAATTCAGAGTTCCAATTTCAACCCTCAATATGCAAGCATGAGATGAAAAAGAAAATTCAAGCATACTTGGTGACTCTTAGAGAAGGCTGCATATCAAGGCTCCGAACTTTCCTTAAAACAAAAAATATTTTTTATTTTTTATTTATTTTTTTACATTAATTTTTTCATATTCTAAAAATGACCGGTTAAAAAAAATAGCTCCCTGGGAAAGAACCATGGCAAGATACTCAAGAAGAATATAAAAGCCAAGAAGAATATAAAATAAAAGTATTCACAGGCAAGACTACTCCCACCCTAAACTTATGATCGTGCATTGTCCCCAATGCACACAAATTAAACAAGTAGGGTGTAGAGGCACTTCCCTAAACTGTCACATCAGGAGCGGCTCCATCCTCTGGCCTTGAGCCTGTAGCAATGTCGCCAAGAGAAGCAGTAGCAGCAGAGGTGGTGGCTTCACTCTCCCGTTCGGTTTCAAGTCGAGTGGTCGATGGCAGGCCAAACAAACAACGCTCACCCTCGTACAAAGGTATCTCTGTCATGATGTCACTAATATCAATATGGCGAGCACCCATATCTCTCTCCGTCACCAACCATATACGAGTCAACATCCGCCTCATGCATGCTAGTTTTTGCTCAGGTGTGAAAGCCTTCAACTTCTCTTCCTTATGGCTCTTTACAGCAGTAATATCTACCTTCTTTGGAATATAAAGCTCCATTTCATCACCAAGCTCCTTCAAAATATGCAAACTCATCATATACTTGGTCAGTGTGCTTGCAAATAACAACCGCAACTGATGGTTATCTCTTGTTCGCTCCATCTCTCAATACATCAGGGCCCCAACATTTACATCTGTTTTGGCTATCAATGCATATGTTGCAATAACTCTTTCAAGCATAACATGAGTGTTGCCTTCACAAGTAATGAGCCTCTGGCACACAAAGGAGAGATATGCACGAGCTTTTCTTGTTAACCATTTGTAAACTAGAGGACTGTAGGCTTTACTCTTGCTCTTTATCCACTCTATGTTCGGATTGTCATCACAGAGCACCTTTTGGATGGCAGCATAATCATTTGCAACTGTCAACTCCTCATGTGGTGTGATATCCGTTTGCTCTGATTTCAGAAATCCATTCAAACCTTCAGGGCTGATGTCAACCTTAACACCATGAACCATCACTATGTCTCCCTCTGTGAATTTTCAATTCGCATATAGTTCGCGAGCTAAGGTCAAATTTGCCTAGCCCATACTCTGAAGCAGAATATCCCAGCCCCTTCTTGTTAGCTCCGTCAATAATTAAGGGTATTCCTTGTCACAAGCATTTTCGTAAATGGAATGTTCAGGGAAGTATTTTTTTGTCAGCAATGACTCGTAAAATTTCTTGGCTCCTTCAACAAACATCTGTTTGGACGACTTTGGTCGCTTGGTGACATGTTGCTCTACTTCAGCTTCTTGTTCTTGAGTTAATTTTTGCTTGCCTTTTGCCATTCGACTTTTCTTTGGTGCATTAGATGAACGAGCCATAGACATTTCCTACAAAAGGATGATGATAAGTATCTGCTCTGATGGGACGAGGCAGACCAAGCATCCGGTCAATAACAATGTTGGATTGCATGTCCAATTTTCAGTAATTAGAGCCATGAAGTTATCTGTATCAATTCTGCCATCATCAACCAATTTAACAGAGTGCCAAGAACAGAGCTTTAGGGTACTCAAACTTCCCCCTCCAACTATATTGGTGCAACATACATTTTTAAGGCAAACAGTAAGATAGCTTGCAACATCACCCCACGGTGACAGATTTAGGCTGCCCGTGCACATGTTGACTTTACTCTAGTGCTACGGTCCCACAACACAAACAAAAAGGATGCTAAGTCAAGCTATGCACACTAAAAAGATTGAGTACAAGGGTTACCCCACACTTAGAATTTAGAGCATCCTGCAAGTAGACATTTAACACCACTGCAACTTACTCTATCCACAAAAGCGCGCAACTAGCATACAAGGCTTCCATGCGCTCTATAAGTACAAATAAAGAGCATGACCTTTAATACAACAGACATAGGCTCGCTGTCAAGTACCACATATAATATATGAGAGTAGGGCCTAGGGCCTCCAATTATACAAGCGACAAGCATGTGATACTACAATATAGCTCTTGCAAGGTGATCACTATACCTAGAACGATGTTCAAAGTCCAGTTCTATCACGCCCCAACACCCATTATAGGTCGTGATGGCGCCTAAAGTCGCGTTAGGCAAGCCAACGGTGAACTGTTAGCTTAATTATTCATTTTATTATTTTTGAAATCGTGAATTTTATTGGATAAAGAAGCCACGCATTAAAATCATGGAAACTTACACTTTAAATAGAACAGATGATAAAAGTGTGTAAATGCTAAGTAAAAATCACAAACAACATCTAGAACATCCCAAAACCCAGTGTCACAAGTGCACGGGCATTTATTAAGGAGTACAGTGATAATATAACATCTGTTTAGAATGTAAATGAGATATGATAAAATAATAGTACGATGGAGACTCTGTGGGTTGCGATACGCTGCCTGAAATTTCAGCTCACCGTAAATTCTCCTTAGCTGTTGTGCCTACGTACCGAGGTGATCACCAAATAAACCTGTCAGGTCCTGCATATTTAGTGCAGAAGTGCAACATGAGTACGTAAATCAACGCGTTCCCAGTAAGTATCTAGCCTAAACACGAAGAAGTAGTGACGAGGGGTCGACATCGACACTTACTAGAGGTCAAATAAAATAATATGATAAATCATAAGCAAATATGAAGCACAATAGAAATAATGGGATAAAACGGTAGCCAACATATTCTTTCAAAATTTCTTTTAACAATATAAACTTCTCAATCTCGTATCCTATCTCAACAGCTCGAAAAATGTCAAGTGTCAATATCAAATGAACAAGGAATACTGTTTACCTTGAAAATGGTAATAACAATTAAATTTGATTTTGTGGTTCTAAAAATATGTGATCTATTTTTATGCTAGTTGTTAGGAAATGGATGCTAAGTGAAGGATTGGAAATTAAGATGATAGCTTGTAGATATCTTAATAAACGAACCGAAATGGCTAGGAATCGAGGCCTAGAGCTTGCATATACGGGGCCTCGATGTCGAATCTGATACCCGGTTAAGGGTAGCCGATGAAGGATTAACAGCTATTAGGGCCGTGATTACGGCTCTTTATGACCAATAACAAGCAATAAATGAAGAACAATTAATGAGATATAATAAATGTAAATAAAGCAATAGAGCCAAATAGAGAGTATGTTTGAGTTAGAGAGCATAAAGAATGTTCTTCTATTGAATGAAGTATCTTGTGTCTCAGATGCCTTTACAAAATGACAAGGATCCCCTTTATATAAGGAGGGAAATCCCATCATAGTACATGAGTAATTATTAACAAAGAAACATAGCTGGAACAGCTACTTACTAGTTTGGTACAGACTAGTATTTCTCTTGCAGGCTTTGTCAGTGTTGATCATGTGCCTTGGGAACTTCCCGCTGGTGCATCGTAGCCATTGGTTTGTACTGCCCCGAGGTCGATCATCACGAACCCTTGGGGGCGAGCTCCGAGCTGGACTACGAGCCTCCCCCCTGGGGTGGTCTTTTCTGAGGCGCCCTAGTGATCACAAAATCGAGCCCTCTGATTTTTACCGTATACAAATACCATATAAAATGTCGAGCGGGAAAGATAATCTCGTGAATACTCGGACTGCCAGCGATATAACGCACGATTATGCCGAGGTCGTTCGCCGGATCCAGAATAATGTGTACACTGCCGAGGGCCGAGCGGCATGAACCATGGATGTATCTATTATACTGGCGAGGCGTTCGGCCCGCTCCATAAGAAAGGAAGAAAATTATCGAATTACGAGACACGTGCTTACAATACAGTACATGAGCATAAAGTGAATAGAACCTTTATCATTTCTCAAATAACTCGTCAACAACTCAAGGTGATATATATATAAAATTCATTAAGCCAGTAGAACATATACATATTTCTAAATCAATTTCAATTGTAAATTCAATTAATTAAGCCAGTAGAATGAGTTTAAGTAATTCAAATATTACATGATAAAGTCCTAAGTCTATCCAGACATAAACATGCTTTAGCTACGTACGGACTCTCGTCACCTCGCGCGTAGCACCCACAACTAGTAGCACATAACAATTTTATCACCAAGGAGGGATAATTTCCCCTCACAAAGTTAGGCAGGAGTCTTACCTCGCTTCGAAGTTCCATAACCGGCTCCAACGCCTCTCTAACTCTTTAATTCAAAGCCAATTAATCCCAAACTAGTCAAACAATGTACAACTCTATCAAAATATGCTCCCATGCGTAATTTTTACAATTATAGTGATTCTCAATCCGCTCGAAAAGTCAACAAAGTCAAAACCTCAGGCCCACGTGCCCGGACTCCGATTTTTCAAGATTAACATTACCCACAATACCACGAACTCAATTGTATATTTATTTCTAATTCCATGTCCAATTTTGTGGTCAAAATTCAAAAATACCAAATTCTAGATTTTCTACCAAAATCCCATAATTTCTATACATTTCCATGTTGAATCCATATGTAATCCAAGTATTTAACTTATAATAGGTAGGAATCACTTTTCTCGTGTTGCTCGATGAAAATCCCCTCCAAATAGCTCCCAAATGCGGCCAACCCTAGTGAAAAATGAAAGAAGGAGAGCCAAATCCCGCTCTTAAAACAATTCTGCCCCGCGATATTTTCGCACCCGCAGAACAGTAGCCGCACATGCGGCATCAGTTCTCTGCTTTTGCAGAGAAGCACTTGAGCCCGCCCCTTCTCACCTGCGGAAGCTGCCACGCTCCTACGACAAGCTCTCTCGCTTCTGCGCTCCTCCCCGCTTCTGTGCTCCAAGAAGCCACATATGCGCCATCACAGGTGCGGTCTTGCTTCTGCGAACGTTCCCCACACACCCCTCTCCCACTTCTACATTGGGCAATCCGCTTCAGTGGCTTCGCATCTCCGCCCAAAGTTTTGCAGGTGCGGTCGCACCAACAATTGGCCAAAATCAGCATTCCTCAATCTCAAATTCCGATTCGATTTTAATCCATTTCAAACCCGAGGCCCCCTGGAAACATACCAACGCATCCTAAAACATAACACGAACCTGCTCGAGGCCTCAGATCACACCAAACAACATCAAAACTACGAATCGACGATTGAAACCTTTCTTTAAACTTTCAAACTACGACGAACGCGTTCGAATCATACTTAAACATTCCGGAATGACGCCAAACTTTACGCACAAGTCACAAATCACGATACGAAGCTATTCCAGGGCTCGGAACTCCATACAGACATCTATATCACGAAAGTCCACCTCAAACCAAACTTAGGAAATTTTAAACCTTCAAAATGCCAACTTTCCACAATAAGCGCCGAAATGCTACCGGGCGACCCGACACTCAACTCGAACATACGTCAAATCCCGAAATCATCATACAGACCTATTGGAACCTTCAAATCTCGATTCCGAGGTCGATTACTCAAAAGTCAAACCTTAGTCAATTCTTCCAACTTAAAGCTTCCGAAATTAGAATTTTCCACTCGAATCAACTCTGAACTTCTCGAAATTCGATTCCGACTACGCGTACAAGTCATAAAACATGAATTGAAGCTATTCAAGGCCTCAAACCGCCGAGAGACGCGCTAGTGCTCAAAACGACTGGTCGGGTCGATACATTCTCCCCCACTTAGACGTACGTTCGTCCTCGAACGTGCCAAGAACTGTTTCAGAGTTGTCCAAAATCACTTTTTAACACCTCATGCACCTGGCCCTGCAACCACGACCCATGTGAGCACATTAGCTCGAGCCAGACTGAAGATCCTTCCTATAACCTTAGCTAACAAGCTTTAGAACCAAATTCTAACATCCGGAATTCTCCATGATACCCAATTCTAACATACGAACACTGCATCAATCACTACACACTGTAAACATGAACATGCACCTATGCTGAAATCACACCATGCACCATATAAGTCTTTTGCCCAGAACAATATCCTCCAACTACAATAGCTGAAATTTCACGAATCCCGATGCTCGCACTACACCTCATAACACATATAAGTCCTGTTCCAGGTCTCATAATACTACCACGACAAAGCGTAGAAACTCATTACCACCTGCCGAATCAATAATTCATGGATTCTCTCCTCCTAACAAGAACTGTTACCTCATTCTAGACTGAGTAACGATATTTGCTCTTTAACATACGCAACATAACTCCGATCGCACTGATCTCAGGTCCAAAAATCTTGTCTCACCCAGTGCAAGCTACTCGGGCAACAAGACACCTCAAACACCATAAAAAATCTCATACGGCGCCATCGAAGCGCCAACAAGGTGCAACTCGAATATGACCCATAAGGAAGGACGAACTCTGGCAAAGAACCATCCAGCCCGCATAACGAATAAAACGGTCGAACCGATGTTAAGGATCTATCTCTGAGATAAGAAAACAAGGCACACAATTAAGTCTAAGGAACCGTACTTAACATCTCACTGTTGCGGCGTGCAACCCGATCCAACTATGACACTATTGCAGCGTGCAACCCGATCTAAACATGATACTGTTGTGGCATGCATCCCGATCCACACAAACATATGTAACACGCCAGACTTTAGACAGAGTCCCACATCGGCAAAACACAAAAGACATGCTGGGTATATAAGTTAACAAGCCTTAGACCGTAGTGACGCGTTTTAAACCCGTGAGGGCCTAGGCCCAGAGCGAACAATATCACTAGCGGGCTGGGCTATTACAGATGGTATCAGAGCCACTCTTGTATCAGCCTTGCCGATGGTGGGTCAGAGTTCAACTGAGTTTAGGAAAATCCCGGTTAGTGGGGCAAACCTTAGTATTGAGTCTAGGCGAATCCCATGCGGTGGGGAAACCTCAGCGAGGACGCTGAGTCCATAAGAGGGGGTATATGTAATACCCCAGACTTTAGACAGAGTCCCACATCGGCAAAACCTAAGAGAGATGCTGGGTATATAAGTTAACAAGCCTTAGACCCTAGTGACGCATTTTAAACCCGTGAGGGCCTAGGTCCAGAGCGGAAAATATCACTAGCGGGCTGGGCCGTTACAACATACCTGTACGGCGTGCCACCCGATCCAAACATAACAATCGGTAAGGAAACACCCAACAAGCCATAATGCTTATACTTACGAAATGCCTGAATATCGACCACAAGCACGCCAAGTGCATAATACAATCCTTGGGGAGACGGATAGCGCCATACGCTACAAAAACCAAGCACGACTAAGATTAAATAAATGACTTGCATCTCGAGAGCCATCTTTCTCATATAACACCACAAGCTACACGATATCACAACACATGTGCGAATAATCAAGATGTCTTATAACCCACATGGTATAATAGAGTATTACATGGAATAACTGACTACGGGAATAACATCCAACTCCCGAAGACTCCTCCGTGAGCAATGCTATGCCGAATGAACACATCCGACCTGACATAGAGCATACACTCACCTTAGACCCACCAACGGACCTCAAGCTGATTCTGATCATACCATATTGGGCCAACAACCTTTCAAGGATCCACAATGGCCCTATTCCTGACACAGACGAGTAGCCGTCCACTAGGACCAAACTCCCACAGTCTACAACCAAACGACTAGAGCGTCTTTCAGGCATAAACTCTCACATTAGCGATAGTACCAGAATCTGCATACTTGGTTTCAATCCTTAACAATCAAGTGACTAACATGTCATACTTATACAAATTTTCCCGTGGGATACGCTCCCATGACCTTCCGCACCAGGTAGCAAAGTCTGCACCTCCATACCACCAATCGTAATAATTGTGTAAAGCAAACCAAGAATCTGTAAATCAATACACAAAGCCTCTTACATAGGATACCATTCTCAGGTGACACTATAGAAAATGCCAGCTTACTCTGAACATCCGACTTCTTCCCTGCTCATCCGAGTTCGTGACATTTTTGTCAACACCGAACCGCAACCTTGATCCTCAACCTCCAATTTCCATATCGCTCACTGCACCTATCCCGCCACTACACCAGAGTACAAGACTTCATCATAACCCTGAACTACTAGTAGAATAAACACTTCATTGGATAGAAACCTTTCACTTAACTCATTTAAGTAGAACCATTGCAACACACAACTGAATTTCCATAACCGCAGAAAATACAAACCTCAAGTTGTGGTTTAAACCGCTATAATTCTTCCGGGATCCATTTACACATAACAAGGTCATTTGAATCAAATACCTCCCAAATCAATCAAATTATGGTGGTCGTAAAGCCCGTACGTACAACCACAAACTACCTGCATAACTTAGCACGCCGAAGGAATTGATCATTGCCACAATCATGTTGATTCAAACCATTACTAACCGACCCATCTTCTTTCAATTTACTCTTGACTTGCCTTAGAAATAATAATAGCTTCATTAAAAACATAATGTAACCCAACAACACTCACCCCGAGTGACCTAAATTCAAGAGACCACGTCGTCTCAATACCCTTGAACCATCTCATACCCTCCTCAAGTGCACAATAGCATCTCTACCCGGTACACCCATTTTGCAAGACTTTTCGCGAATTTGAAGCTATTTTTCCCATTCCTCTAAAACCGCACCGCAGACCCGATGATAACATAAAAACACTCCAAGTCCCTTCTATGACCCATTGCAAAAACTCGATCCTTAACCACACAACGGACCCAAAATCCTTAGACACTATGCTTTAATTCTTGAACCCACTAGAACCACTGTTGAGAGAACCCACTCTAACCTGGTCCCGAATACAACCAAACTCCAACGCTCTATTAGCACATGAACACTCTCTCAAAGAAGCAACCGGATAAATTCTTTTCCTTGTACATCACTTCCACAAGAAGCATAAACTCTAAGTCTTCCCAAAACCTGCACATGAATAGATAAGGTGAAAAATAGCACACATTCATCACGTTTTTTGCTCGAATTACCCCAGATGTTCTCTTTTCTTAGTCATAACTGATCCACCAATGCACCGATAACCAGAAACCGCACAAGCAGACAACCATGCGATCCAATCGTAGGTTGTGGGCTCCCCCACTTAGCTCTAAGCTACCATCACATAAATGTAGAACCCACAAAGATTCCTCCTTCTCCATTACCATGATCTCGCACCGTCAACCTGCCAAATTTCTCGCAGTCTCTTGTTAAACTTTTCATGAACATTTCGAATTTTCAGGCACAATCGCATATTCGACCTTCTGGCAGGTAGTAAGTATAATTCTTCGTAGAAACTTCATCAAAATCATGCAACCACTAACCTACTCACAGGAGATAACCCATCTGTGGAATACCGTACCGACATCTACCTACGATGCTGCACTGGGTACAACTGCCATAAAGTCAGTAAACCCTCCTGCGACCATGCTCGTCCACCAGCTGTACAGGTCTGTTCACTCCCCATTGACATCAACTAAAAGTCCGAAATACATTCCAGACTCGAAGTCACGTCGTATCCCATAATGATAATCAATCTCTTACACCCCTAAACACTCCAAGCCAACTTCCTTTCGTCATATTCAACCTTCTTCAGCACAGTAGTCACCATTCCAAATAAAATTCGTAGACCTAGTCACTGCCCACCATGATCCCTAAATTGCTCTAAACTTTTCTCAAGGCACGTGGCTATCCGACCATAGAATCCATATGCTACTCTGCCACTCCCACTTTAATTAAACCATCTCCTTTAAGCAACATCTCGACCTCTGTTTTTCACACTTGACCTGCTAGCAATTCAACCACCGCGAAACACCTCCCTCCATGTCCTTCCTCATCCTTCGCTGCCCAAATACCGTCTCAAATCATAATCCATCTCTGTAGCACCTATACTAATAAATTGCTACCAACTCTAAGCCTCCTCGAATATCATCTTTCTCGAGCCATCAACATCAGAAACACCAATTCGATTATAAAATCGCTACACACCGCCATCTGTGACAACAGCTTCTCAGGCACCATTTTACGACACCCTGCCTTGAAGGCAAATCAAAGAAGACCATAACACCGTCGAACCTTAATGCGTTCAAACAAGGATGACGACACCACGTCACAAATGAGAATTCCCCCACGCTCGAAAATATCAAGTTTCATTACTCCATCAGCCAAAGCCTGAACGTCCATAGTCCGATTGACTTCCCTCCACTGGAATTAAATACCGAACCTCTAAACCATAAACAGAGAAATCCTACTTTCGAGTCATCCACTGCCTCGACACATAGAAAAGCACCCTACCATTACACAATACTGTGGGATAACAACACATGAATATCGTAATAGTCTGTGCATAGCCTCGAAACTATACGAAATACAAATACTGAGCTTAAACGATAGAACACCCTTCAGCAAGGCGACGATAATAGCCTGCCCAAATACGCAGGGAAAAACATCTTGCACCATGTCTGTAGTAACACTACAACTCCTCGATGCCGAATTGATGTCAAGCGCTCCACGTCGCATGAGATTGAGTAGGAAGGAAATAAAGGCATAAGCCTCAATGGAATCAAATCGCACGATGATGAATCGATAAGGGAAGTGCTCCTAATAGCCTTGTAGCCTCTCAAAGATAAGTACAGATGTCTCTGTACCGATCCGCAAGACTCTACTAGACTTGCTCATGATTCGTGAGACCCAAGTGAACCTAGAGCTCTGATACCAAGTTGGCACGATCCAAAACCCACTATAGGTCGTGATGGAACCCAACGTTGCGTTAGGCAAGCCAATAGTGAACTATTACCTTAATTATTCATTTTATTATTTTCGAAACCGTGAATTTATTGGATATAGAAATCAACGCATTAAAATAATGAAAACATACACTTTAAATAGAATAGATTATATAAGTGTGTAAATGCTAAGTAAAAATCACAAACAAATCTAGATGTAAAGCACAACAACAATAATGGGATGAAACGGTAGCCAAAATATTCTTTCAAAATTTAATATAAACTTCTCAATCTCGTATCCTATCTCAACAGCTCGAAAAATGTCAAGTGTCAATATCAAATGAACAAGGAATGCCATATAAAATGCCAAGCATAAGTGGAAAGATAATCTCGTGAATATTCGGACTGCCAGCGATATAACGCACGATTATGCCGAGGTCGTTCGGCCCGATCTAGAATAATGTGTACACTGTCGAGGGTCGAGCAGTATGAATCATAGATGCATCTATTATACTACCGAGGCATTCGGCTCGCTCCACAAGAAAAGAAGAGAATTATCGAATTACGAGACACGTGCTTACAATACAGTACATGAGCATAAAGTGAATATAACCTTTACCATTTCTCAAATAACTCGTCAACAACTCAAGGTGATAAGGCTCGGCCTAATATATATACATGTATTTTAAATCAATTTCAATTATAAATCTAATTAATTAAGCTAGTAGAATGAGTTCAAATAATTCAAATATTACATAATAATGTCCAAAGTCTACCCTGACATAAACATGCTTTTGCTACGTATGGACTCTCGCCACCTCGTGCGTACATAGCACCCACAACTAGTAGCACATATCAATTTTATCTCCTAGGGGGGAGGGTAGTCCCCCCCTCACAAAGTTAGGCAGGAGACTTACCCCGCTCCGAAGTTCCATAACTGGCTCCAACGCCTCCCTAACTCTTCAATTCAAATCCAAACAATCTGCAACTAGTCAAACAATGTACAACTCCATCAAAATATGCTCTAGTGCGTAATAATTTAACAATTTATAATGATTCTCACTCCGCTCGAAAAATCAACAAAGTCGAACACTCGAGCCCACGTGCCCGGACTCTGAAAATTCTTGAAGATTAACATTACCCACAACACCACAAACTCAATTATATAATTTATTCCTAATTCCACGTCCAATTTCGTGGTCAAAATTCAAAATTACCAAATTCTAGGTTTTCTACCAAAATCCCATAATTTTTACTAATTTTTATAAATTTCCATGTTAAAATCCATATATAATCCAAGTATTTAACTTGTAATAGGTGGGAATCACTTACCTCGTGTTGCTCGATTAAAATCCCCTCAAAATAGCTCCCCAAATTTGGCCAACCCAAGTGAAAAACGAAAGAAGGAGAGCCAAGTCCCATTCTTAAAACAATTATGCCTAGCAATCTTTTCGCACCTGCGGAACAGTAGCCGCACCTGCTGCGTCGCTTGGGAGACCAATACTCTGCTTCTGCGGAGAAGCACTGGAGCCCGCCCCGCTCCTGTGATATCGCGGGTGCGACAAGCTTCCTCGTTTCTGCGCTCCTCTCCGCTTTTGCGCTCTAAGAAGCCGTATCTGCGCCATCGCAGGTGCTGTCTAAACGTTGCTTCTGTGAACCTTCCCCATGCACCCCTCTCCAGCTTATGCGTTGGGCAGTCCGCTTCAACGGCTCCGCACCTGCGCCCAAATTTCTGCAGGTGCGGTCGCACCAGCAATTGGCCAAAACCAGCATTCCTCAATTTAAAATTTCAATCATATTTCAAACCCGAGGCCCTCTAGATCCCATCCAAACATACCAACGCATCTCAAAACATAACACGAAACTGCTTGAGGCCTCAATCACACCAAACAACATCAAAACTACAAATCAACGACTGAAACCTTTCTTTAAACTTTCAAACTACGACGAACGCATCCAAATCATACTTAAACATTCCGGAATGACGCCAAACTTTACGCACAAGTCACAAATCATGATAAAAACCTATTCAAAGGCTCGAAACCCCAAACAGACATCAATATCACCAAAGTCCACCTCAAACAAAACTTAGGAAATTTTAAACCTTCAAACTGCTAGCTTTCCACAATAAGCACCGAAATGCTCCCGATTTCGAGGTCGTTTACTCAATATTCAAACCTTAGTCAATTCATCTAACTTAAAGCTTCTGAAATTAGAATATTCGATCCGAATTAACTCTGAACTTCCCGAAATTTGATTTCGACTATGCGTGCAAGTCATAAAACATGAAGTGAAGTTACTCAAGGCCTCAAACCTCAAAGTGACGCGCGAGAGCTCAAAATAACCGTCCGAATCATTACAAGTTCATAAGAACAATACGTGGTTGCTCAGACTTCACCAATTAAACCAAATTCTAATTGTGACAATTCAGCAAACACAAGATGTGCACAATCTTTTAAATGCGTGCTTTTCACAAAACAAAGGTCTGCCCTATCATGAGTCTTTCAAGAAGAAAAATTGGCAAACCATACACCTTAGCACAGAAACTCAACAATTCTTCCAAAAGCATTAATGAAATTTCAATTGTCCCTAAAACCTAAAAGGGAAATTTGCTCAACATAGAATCACACGGGACATGGAATTTGGAGCGAGAATTTATAGTGGGGGGAGTGAGGAACAAAGCATAATGATGGGAAAACATCAACCTTAGGTTCGAACCCTAGGTCGCCTGTATCTAATGGTCACGGCAGAACACCATAAAAGAAACAAAATAAAATAAAAAGAGAAGGGAAGAAGAAGAAGAAAGAAAGAAATAGCACATACAGAGAGAGATGATACCTGTTCGCCGACGGAGGGAGAGGGTAGGCAGAGATGATGTCACGACCCAAACCAATGGGCCGCGACGAGCACCCGGTACCTTACTCAACCGAATACCAACATAACGTATCTTTTTCATGTCATACTATCACAAATAACTGAGCCGGAGAAGCTGCCTGAAATAGGTAGAATACAACAGGTAATGCCAACTTATAAATAAGACATATGGGCCTCTAAGACCAAAATAACCACTTGAACACTGAACATGGCCGACAAGGCCATACGATCTTTTACGTACATGAAATCTGTCTACAAGCCTCTAAGAATACATAATTTACATAAAGGTCGGGACAGAGTCTAGCCATACCAAACAATACACATCTAACTCATACTAACCAAACAAGCAACTCCGAAGCAAATGGAGCGCACCAACATCTTTCGCTAAGATGATAGCCTACTTGGAGGGCTCTCGACCTGTCTATCGGGACCTGCGGGCATGAAATGCAGCGTCCCCAGGCAAAAATGGACGTCAGTACGAATAATGTACTGAGTATGTAAGGCACATAAATAAGTACATAACAGACCTGGAGGAAATATAGAGTAAATGACTCCACCTGTAAGTCTGGATAACTTTGTAAATCATGAAATATTTATAGTGTCATGCATATGCGTATGAATGTCATGTCGTGCATAGGTACATGTTTCATAACATCATCAGCCTCTGAGGGCGTCCCATCATATCATCTCTGCCACTGTGGGCAAAATCATCAACGTATACCAGCTGATCAGGTGGTGGTGCGTATATAACGCCATAACCTCTCCCATATATACATATATACGCGTATATAACGCCATCTGGTCATGGGTCAATGTACATGAATGCAATGCATGAGAAGTACGTCAATAAAATCTTTTGGAGTGTCATAAGACCATTATGCCTTTGAATAATATCATAAAGTAAACTCTTTTCAACTTTCGTATTTTTCTGAGACCCATGAACAGATGATAGAATAATATGACACATGGGGAATCAAGAATATAGGCACCCCTAGTATTTCTATGAATAGAGTCATTTATGAAAGTTGCGTATTTTGCTCGTTTCATTTGTATTGTATGGATCATGCCAAAAGAAAGAAGGGATAGTCTTAACATACCTGGGGAAAAAAAAACTCCGTATAATATTCTTGGAGAAGATTGCACCGTACTCCTTTAGAACCGCAAAATTTTAGGTTGAACTGTTGAAGATTTACGTTGCTACAGGCTTAACCACGTTACTTAACATATAAATTCTGATTTTTGGAGTGTTCTTTTGAGAATGAGAAGTAGAAGTGTTACTCACATTCAGGAATGAAAAATGATGAAGTTATGTAACCTTGAATAGAATATTAAAGTTTTCAAGAATTGAAATCCTTGCAATTGGAAAGGATATTTAGTCTTGTGATACATAATCAAGGAATGACCTTAGTCATATCCTTATGAGGTGGCTAGTTGCCACGTTGCTTTTGGGGGTGGGAATTATTACTTTTTATCCACTTATTAGTTAATTAGGTAATGTCCTGTTACCCGGTAATTAATCAATTACCCGCATAATTAAATATTATCTCAACTTACTTAAAATATTACTCTCTTTTAACATACCTTGTACACCTTATGGTCATGTAGTACCTTGTTTGGCACCAGTCCATCAATACCGGGTATTTTAGCTCGGGCCGTATTTTACCCCAAAATGCCAAACTTTGACGAAAATTTATTTTCTTTGACTTGCTTCCCCTTTCACCTTCATGAATTCACTCATCACTTATGAAATAGCATAATCCTTATAATCTCCAAATAATCTTTTACTTGGACTGATGTCAATTACCTTATGACAAATTCAACTTACAATACTACCGGGTGTAACACGTCGTAACTTAATACTGCAAAGCGTAACATCACCGTAATGTAATACTGCAGGGTGCAATATTGCCGTAACTTAATACTGCGAAGCGTAACATCATCATAATGTAATACTGTAATCGTAACATCATCATAATATAATACTGCAGGACGTAACATCATCGTAATATTGCGGGGTGTAATAGATGAGGCATCAAGGGGGTGTGGGAAAGGTTGCAGGTGATCGGAGAGAGAAAGAACATGTGGTTTTTTTTTGTTTTTGAGTTAGGGCTAAAATATTAGAGAGGGGTTGAGATTAAAAAGTCAAAAATTAAAATTAAAATAATTTTAAACTTACTTGATTAATTCCAAATACCTTATGTTGAGCGCACAACAGTGCACAAATGCGCTGATTTTGACAACTGAGCGCGCTGTGACCCTGTGTCGCACGGTGCAATATTCTCAAACTTTAAAAACCTCACATTGGGCATGCATTACAGTGATAATGCGTTGTTGTATACGGCAGAAATCAATGGCCCGATTTCACGAGCATCACAACATCTCGAGGGCTTCCAGTGTTCGAATTTGAGAATCCTCGACGGTCGATTACGAGACAGTTCGACTTCGAGACGTTATGAGTAATAACCGGCCCCGGGACAATGTGAATCACCGGTCTCGGCGACTCAAGGTGGCATTCCCAAGGCACGTGGCTAGAGCTGACAAAGCCTAGTGGACTAGTCTGAAAACGAATCAAGGCATTAGGTGGCTATACCTGCCCCATATCTTTGTAATTAATGCATCTTGTACTTTGTTGGGATCCCTCTTCATATATAAAGGGGATCCTTGTCATTTTGTAAACATCTGATGCTCAATACTAAATACACAAGAACATTCTCTCCGCTCTCTAACATATTCTCTTGAGTTCATTGTTTCATTTGCTTACATTCATTGTGTTCTATTTACTGCTCTTCATTTATTGCTTATTATTGGCCATAAATGGCCGTCATTGATCTCATTACAACTGCTAGTCGTCCATCGGCTACCCTCGATAGCTCCCAGCCGAGCATCCAGCTCGACCTCGAGGCCCCGAATAAGCAATCTCGAGGCCCCAGTTGACAGTGATTCGGCTTGGTTAATATCTCGTCTTTAAGCTCTTATCTCGCTTCTAAGTCTTTCACATAGCATCAACTGCTTAACAACTAGCATAAAAATAGATCACGTATTTTTAGAACCTCACATAATCAAATTTAATTGTTATTACCATTTTCACGGTAAACAATTTGGCGCCCACCGTGGGGCTAAAAATAATAGTGATTATTTTCTTGCTAGTTTCACTACACAAACGCAAGTTATCTTTCACACTTTTTCTTGCCAAGATCTTTGATTTCAGGTCAAAATGTCCGATTCAGTAAACAACAATCTTGAGAACCACGGAGAAAATGGTGTGGATATTCCAGGTGCTGGTGTACCACCACGAAACCCTGAGAACGCGCCAGAGCCAATTCCCGTGGACACGGTCTCGCGCAACGCCCAACACGTCGATATAAGCTCCCACACTAATAGGAGCGTGCACCAAGGCGACCAACAAGAAGCCCAGAAAACCCCAGCTAGGGACGAACGGGAGGTTAGCCTTCACGTTATTTTTGAAATGTTGCAGGCACAACAGCTAGCTATTGCTCAGCTGCAGAGTCACCAGAATACTCCTAGCACGGTAGCACCGGGGACGACTCCCCAAGCCGAGCAGGTACCAGAGAGATCAAGCAACAATGGGTCGGCAGCCGACCCCGCCATCGTAAAGATGCTCGAGGACCTCACGAGGAGGATCGAATCGGGCGAGAAGAAGATAGAGGCCAACGATAAAAAGGTCGCGACCTACAATTTCAGGGTCGACCAGATTCCGGGAGCACCCCCGATCCTGAAAGGTGTAGATACAAAGAAGTTCGTGCAAAAGCCGTTCCCCCAAGAAGCGGCTCCGAAACCCATTCCGAAGAAGTTCAGAATGCCAGACCTCCCAAAGTACAACGGAACCTCAAACCCCAATGAGCACGTTACTGCTTACACCTGTGCGGTAAAAGGCAACGACCTCTGGGACGATGAGATCGAGTCCGTCCTGCTGAAGAAGTTCGGGGAAATGCTTTCTAAAGGGGCAATGATGTGGTATCACAACCTAGCCCCAAACTCGATAGATCCGTTTGCCATGCTGGCGGATTCTTTCATTAAGGCACATGCCGGTGCCATCAAAGTAGCAACAAGGAAATCTGACGTCTTCAAAATTAAGCAGAGGGAGAATGAGATACTGCGAGAGTTCGTATCCTACTTTCAAATGGAACGAATGGAACTACCACCAGTCTCCGATGATTGGGCAGTGCATGCCTTCACTCAAGGTCTGAATGAGCGAAGCTCGGTGTCTTCGAAGCAGTTGAAACAGAATCTGGTGGAATATCCCGCCGTGACCTGGTCGGACGCTCACAACCGATACCAGTCGAAAATCAGGGTCGAGGACGACCAACTCGGGGCCCCCTCGGGCTCGGTGTACCCAAGCAGGCTTCTGGAAAAGGAACCAAAACCAAACAAAGAAAGGTATCAGCCATACGTCGAATACAGGAGAAACGCTCCGAGGCGCAACATACCCCGCAATGACCGAAGGATGGACCGAGGACAGAATTCTCGGGGACCCGTCAACAGAGCCGGGTTTGATAGGCACACAGGGCCAACGGAGGCACCTCGCTTGTCAGAATACAACTTCAACGTTGATGTATCAGACATCGTGTTCGCCATCAGTAAAATCAGAGACGCCAGGTGGCCCATGTTGATACTCAATTTTTCCCTGTATTTTTTTTAAATATGCAAAATACCTTCAAAATAGCCTATATATGCATATATAAGTGTATCCCAAGGTTACATTATTATTTTTTTCTTTAATTTTTCAAAGATTTTTTAACCAATTTACTGTCCTATTTTATCAAGAAAAATCCAATAATTGTCACCAAAATTATCATTTTTGGTGACTCATTTATTGGATTCTCATATTTATACTAAAATATAGCTAATATATTTTTTTACATATTTTTACAAATTTATTGAGTAGTTTTAAGGATAAAATTGCATAATTGCAATATTAACCATTTTTAGGTTTAAATTCGTCTCATATTTATAAAATGGGATTATATATTTTCAAATTGATATTTTATATATTATAAATCATTTTTGTGCTTTCAATTAGTTTTCAGGAATTTATTTACTATTTTTTATAAATTAAATGGGGAAAAAAGGGCTATTTAATTTATAGCCAGATTTGGCCTTCTAATTTAGCCTAATTAAACCCAATACCCATCCCAAATTAAACCAGCCCAAATACCCAAGCCCAATCCTAAATCTACCCGATCTAACCCGGATTAAATCTTGGCCGTTGATCAATTTTGATCAACGGTCTAGATCCGCCCTTACCAAATTAAACCAAACGACCCCCCAAGACCCCTCTCATTTCCTCACTCGTCTCTATCTCTCTATCTCTGGTTCTCTCTAGAACCTTCCCCCTTCCCCTCCGCTTCGATGAGTTTCACTCACCATCTCCGGCCACCCTCTGGCCTGAATCTATGGTGGTCTCACCACCTACCAGCCTTCCATGGTGCATACACGCTTGGTTGCTGAGGTTTCATGGTCTGACCACGAAGAAGCTTCATCCAGACCTTGTGATCCAAGTTTTATTGCCATCTTCGGCCTTGCTTCGGCAAGCCATGTCTGTTTCGAGCCTGACCTCGACTCCTCCTACTTAAATCTATCCAAGCCTTTCTCACCATTTGGGTTCCTCTAAGACCCTAGCTTTTGAGGTTCTTCTATTTTTTTTTAGATCTGTTCTAGATCCGTGTTTTCCCTAAACTTTTAAATGATTTCTTGATATTTCTTTCAAAAAGTTATGCTTTCAAAACCTTTATATTTTTCCGATTTAGGGTTTTTCTTTTTTTTGTGTTCTTTATATGTTCTCTACTGTGTTCTTTATATGTTTCTCTACCGTGTTCTTTATATGTTTCTCTACTGTGTTCTTTATATGTTTCTCTACTGTGTTCTTTATACGTTTCTCTACTGTGTTCTTTATATGTTTCTCTACTGTGTTCTTTGTGGGTTTCTCCTACTGTTTTCTTGTTAAGTTTCTTCTAATATGCTTCTCCTACTATTCTTATTAGTTTCTTCCATTAGGTTTTTTATCAGTTCTTCTACCATGTTTTTTTGAATTCCGCTACTGTGTTTCACATGTTGTTCTTTTACTATGCTTCTCATGAGTTTCTGCTACTGAAAGAACATGTTAAAGGTCTCAGTTCCTTTCTGAGACCTCTGAACCTGTTTCGATTAGTATCTTTTTCCTTGATTACTTGTCCTCTCATCTCTGCACTCGATTGATGGTAAAACCCTAGAATTTGGGGATTCATCCGAGTTTGAGAACATTGGCTATGTGATATGACTTCATCTTTGAAATTGTCTGATTTCAGAAACCCTAACTATTTCGAGTTTTTGAATTTGTTTCATCTGCTGCTCAATTGAGTCTTGAAATCTTTGTTTCAACCTCTGTTTCTTTAAGCAGTTCTGATTCTCCACTAAACTCTTCTAAGGTCTTTACACTGGACCTTTTGTATGCTATTTGATATTATCTCTCTTCTACATTGCTGACCTATGTGACTACCATGATCCTATAGTCTATTACCTACTAATTTTGCAATGACATGATGTCGATGTCCCCTTTTTCTCGCGAAATCAGGTTTATGACATTTGGGAGGACAACTCGTTTCCTTTTGGGAATTGGGTTTGAATTGAAGAGTCGCCACCTAATGATTAAGTGCATTAGGACACTAAGAAGAATTTTGATTTAGAAAACCAGAGATTGGGTAAGGGCTCGAAATTATCCCGAGGGGAAGATGTTAGGCACCCCTCGAGATCCACTAGTGTGGTTCCCGGCCATACTATAATTGTGACTTTAAGTGCAAACGACAAATAGACAAATAGGAGTTACAAATTTGAGGAGGGAGGGGTTTTCACATAATTGTTGCAAGTAATTGCAGTTAAACAAAGACAAAGGAACTGAAATTTGAGAAGAAGCAGTTTTAAAAATTCTGAATAAACTAGTAAAAGAGGGGAATTTTCACATAATTGTTGCGAGTAATTGAAGTTAAAAGCAGTCAAAGAAGCAGGAATTTGAGAAAAAAAAAGCAGTTTTGAAATAAAATAAACGAGTAAAGGGACGAGGGTCCTAGGTTTATAAATAATATGGATCACCCCACACAACACCCGGTAACCGTTTATACACGTGGTGTTATCGCGTAGTCATCATGTTCATATCTACCCTTTCCCACCCCGTTAAGGTATTAAACACGGAACGGTCTCGTTTTACTTATTGCATGCTATTACCCGTCCCAATCCTATCAGTCCCAGAGGTATTTGGAAACACTATCATCCCCAAGAAACAGAACATGAAGACAAAGACCCTTCGATGAATATGCCCCAATGATGTAAGGGCGAATTCGACAGGATAAGTACGGTAAGATTTGCTGTGACCGTACCTTTCGTACAAGTAGTCAAAGGGAATGTATGACTCCTTCAAACATGTCAAGTCTGGATTGTTCTTTAGACCCATCATTTTGAGAAAACCTCTACCCTTGCGGTTTTCCGGCATTAACAAACCCGGAGTTTCCCACGATATTCCAGCCACTCCTCCTATTTCCTCAAGCAAGGGTGTCATCTCAATGTCTCCAAAGCGGAACACAGACCTATCACAATCCCAGAATAGAGTGGCAGCTTCTATGATTTTGTTGTTGGGTTGAATTTCCAGGAGAGAAGGTAGATTTCCTAGATATTTCCTGACAAGAGCTTGATCACTGGAATGAAGATCTCCCTACCAGCTTAGCAATTTCGGGTGGATGTTGGTGACCATGCCGAATCCGGGGACTTCGTGCCTCATATTTCTGCAAGAAAAAAGGTTAGGCCCTTACCCCCTCCAGACTCAACTACTAAATATCAATAATTGGAATAAAAGCACTTTAGTTCTCCAAATAAATGCACAGAACGTGATATGGTCCGTTTGGGTTTCAAGGAAACCCAGTGGACATTGGACAAGGCTATCTTAAAGAGTCATTATGCGGACAACATAACTGACTCGGCTAGGTTCGACCATGATGCATGTACAATTAAACAGAATAAGGTTTCTATGTGGTATTAGACTGGTACCCTTGAGCGGACAACTCAAGAGGGAAAGGCGCGGAACCGTCGACTACACTGTTGATCGACTGGTTTTACCGCAAATATGCCTTTGCCGAATTTAGGGAGTGATAATATCGGAAGAGCGGAACCACTCATTATAAGCGTTGCTATGGTCTTTTGTTTGGCACGAGTGGAATATGATGTTGAATATGCAGTTACAATAAGTAAACAAGTTGTCACGTATTTGCACGTTCATAAAGTAATAATTACAACAGTTTCTCATAATTTACAACAGTATTGAAGGAAAGCGATAAAGGAAAGCATTAAGAGAAATAAAGGAAAGAAACAAAAAAGCCAAGTCAGTTTCGTGGTAGAAGGAGAAAAAAACTTAAAGGCATTTAAACAAATAAAGACATATAAAGAAGCATAAAGTCACAAATAGCATGAAATGGTAAAAGCCTTAAAGAAATCCCCAGCAGAGTCGCCATGCTGTCGATGCCCCCTTTTTCTCGCGAAATCGGGTTTATGACATTTGGGAGGACAACTCGTTTCCTTTTGGGAATTGGGTTTGAATTGAAGAGTCGCCACCTAATGATTAAGTGCATTAGGACACTAAGAAGAATTTTGATTTAGAAAACCAGAGATTGGGTAAGGGCCCGAAATTATCCCGAGGGGAAGGTGTTAGGCACCCCTCGAGATCCACTAATGTGGTTCCCGGCCATACTATAATTGTGACTTTAAGTGCAAACAACAAATAGACAAATAGGAGTTACAAATATGAGGGGGGAGGGGTTTTCACATAATTGTTGCAAGTAATTGCAGTTAAACGAAGTCAAAGGAACTGAAATTTGAGAAGAAGCAGTTTTAAAAATTCTGAATAAACAAGTAAAAGAGGGGAATTTTCACATAATTGTTGCGAGAAATTGAAGTTAAAAGCAGTCAAAGAAGCTGGAATTTGAGAAAAAATTAACAGTTTTGAAATAAAATAAACGAGTAAAGGGAGGAGGGTCCTAGGTTTATAAATAATATGGATCACCCCACACAACACCCGGTAACCGTTTATACACGTGGTGTTATCGCGTGGTCATCATGTCCATATCTACCCTTTCCCACCCCGTTAAGGTATTAAACGCAGAACGGTCTCGTTTTACTTATTGCATGCTATTATCCGCCCCAATCCTATCAGTCCCGGAGGTATTTGGGACTACTAATCCTAAAGGGAAGGGGTGTGAGGTTTTATAGTTTCAAAGGACAAAATTCTAAGGCGACAATCAAAACACATATATAGCAAATTTGGGGAGAAGCACATAACAGATAGAAAGGCTCAAACAGACCTCCTTAAAACAAAGAGAAGCATATAGTTTAGCATGTCTTACACGTACTGATTAGGGTCTGGTTAAACTTAAGAGTTGTGGTAGACTGATCTATTACATATTTCAGATAAGAAGCCCGAATCAGGCCTGCCTTCTGGTTGTAGTTAATAAAATCTGATTCAATTTATAAGTTACCTATAGGCATGATATCTATTAATTTCAGAAAAAAGAAGTATACTGATTTTAAGGGAAAGAAATTGTCAATTACAGGAATATAAAATTCTGCAGTCGTTATTGTTGCTACTGATTTTAGACTCATAAGCGAATGGACGATTCAAATTTAGTTGATGGTTCCTATAGGCATGCATTCTAGGCGTTACTGATTTAAAACATTTTTTTTCGAAACAAGAGTGCAGAAGTCCTATAGGCATGGTATCTAAAATGCTGTTAGTTATTTAAACCTATAAACAGGTTTGCCTAGTGACAGATGCAGATGCAAAATTCAGGAAGTCCTATAGGCATATTATCTATATGATATGCAGCATTTTAGAAATGACCTATAGACATGGTCTCTATAGAAATGCAGAAGTGCAGAAACCTATAGACATGGTCTCTATATGAGGTGCAAAAGTGCAGAAACCTATAGACATGGTCTTTATATGAGATGCATAAGTGAAAGCTGAAAACAGGATACATGAGTGTAGAAGTGTAAATATTCCCTATGAACATGATATCTACCCCTTTGCATGCATGTTACCCTTCCCTTTTTCACTAATCACCCCAGAAGTTTATTACAAAATTGTTACAGACCAAAATAAAATAAAGAAATTACATCATAAAAAATAAAATTACAACCAAGGAGAGCCTAATTCAAGTTTCCTGCCTGAAGCATGAAGTAAACCAACTCCAAAGACCAAGATCCAAAGCCTTTCTCATTTGGGGTGTGTCAGAGTTCCCTAAGAGCCTCATGCAGACTCCGGGCAGTGATCACACCCAAATACATTGCAGGATTGAGTCATAGTGCAGTGTGGAAAGGCGAGCCCTCAAGTGTCCAAGTTCAGAGGGAACTCAAGGTCCCAAGGCACGGCTCACAGGAGGGGGCAGAACTTAGAAACTAGGAGTGAGTGTAAGTGCATAGAAGGAATTCTGTAAAGGGGAAAAGGGAAGTGACAAAGACAGGCTAGTGGGCATACCTAGCAATAGGAAATGCTGGCACACCCCACCAGCCCGTTAGAACACATTGTTTTGGGAGTTAGGATTCCCAAAGGGATCAGGTCAAAACATGAACAATAACTTGCATATTGTCATGTTCTGAACTACAACTCAAAGCATATAGAGGGAAGCAGAGGTGTAGGGATTCACAGCAGAAATAGATGAAAGGAAATTAACATTCTAGTTGACATTTAACTCCATACGGACAGTAAAGTAAACATGGATGTAAAGGCTGAAAGTAAAACACATTGGGGTGATGCTGAAACCAAAACTAGAACATACCAGTCTCAAGTAATCAAGCAAAAGAAAGCAGTAGTCTTGTAAAGCCAAAGTGCAGACAAGAAGCAAGAATACCCGAAATATGAGTTTTGTGATATTGTAAGTGTGAAATCTAAAGTGCAAAAATGTTGAATTAACCGTGTCTATTGTGTAGAAAGGGTCGTGCCTTTTATAGTGTAGAAAGCAAGTAGAAATAGGTAAGAAAATAGTTTGAAAATCAATTACATAAGGTTTCCCTTTAATTAAGGGATTCTGATTTCAAACGGGTAAAACTAATTAAGGAAAGAGATTAATCAAACACTTTTCAAAGCAGTACAAGAGGGGTAAATACATAGAGGTTTATTTAAGCACAAGGTCTTGACAGTACACAGTTGTACAATATAAGGAAAGGCAATCAATTAACGGCCAGTAAATCACAAGGTCTGAATTTTGTATGAATGAATCTAGTCAGAGAAGGGGGAGAAAGGTTTTACTTAAGGAAAATCAGTATTAATCAATCAGACCCTAAAGAAAAGATTCTGAATCCATCATAAGTTGGAAAACCTTTTTGGTGAAAGATTCATCACACATATAAAAGTATACAGACACGCTTAAACACGAAGAACTAGCATGCCAATCAGTAGAAGAGTCTAGCGTAGAAGAAATTAAGAAAAAGGTTCATAATTGTATGCAAACAAAGAAGTTCAAACTTAGTTTATAGACTCAGAAATTAGTCCGAAAGAGTCAAGGGTTCTCAAACAGAACCCTAGTTCAATCACATGATCAAACCTCGGCAGAACCCCCAAATTCTAGGGTTTCCACCTTGAGTCAAGTACAGAGATGAGGAAGTAGGTAGTCAAACAGGCTCAGAGATTTCTTTCAGAAACTCATGAGAAAGCAAGCAAATACAGTTGAAAGTTCAAAGCAAACAGAGTGAAGAAACTAATTCGAAACACAATGAGAGTAGAAGAAACAGTAGAGAAAACATGCTTAAACGGGTCTCTTAAAACAAGGCAAAGTAGAAGTGAAACAGTAAACACTTAAGAACATGGTAGAAGGATACAGTAGGCGAAGCATATCAGGTCATAGTGGAAGGCAAATAGCAGAACATAGTGGGAAAGCATGTGAAAACATAGCATAGAAACACAGTAGAAGAACGAGCGGAATATCGAAAACACAGTAGAAAACATGCGTGATAACAGGAAAATCATAAGAACATAGTAGAAGAACATGCGTGGTAGAAAAGAAAACATAAGGGCATAGTGGAGACAAATACACACAAAGAAAAGGAAACAAAAAATCGGAGAAACATTTTAAGCATTTCAGAAAACCCTAAATCGAAGAGAAGTGATTTTAAAAGTAATTTTTTGAAAGAAAATTGGGGAAATCGTTTAAAAACCCAAGTAGAGCATAGATATGTGACAGATCTAAGAAAAATCGGAGAGAACCTCGAATAATTAGGGTTTCAGAAGAATCCTAGAATGAGAAAGGCTTGGAAAAGGTCTGATCTGAGTCGGATAAGGTCAGAGATAGGCTCATAGTACCAGGATACGCCGGAGCAAGGCCGGCGATGGCCGTGAAACTGCAAGCTAGCACATGTCTGGATGAAGACCTTCAAGGTCTGGCCTCGATTCTTCAAATGTCGAGCACACAGCTGTAACAGGGGGTGAGTATAAGGTTACCATGGCCGGAGAAGCCATGGTTTCCGGTGGGTTTTGAGGTTGAAGATGATGAGAGAGGCTAGGGTTTCGAGAGAGTTCGAGAGAGTTTGAGAGGAGAGGGATTTCAGAGGCGGCTGATAGAAGAGAATGAGGGGGATTAGGGTAGTCTTTGGGGATTAAAAAGGCAAGGAATGATCGTGGCCGTTGATCAAAATGATCAACGGCCTGGATTAGAAGAGAGGGCCGGGCGGGTTAAATTGGTTGGGTCGGAGGCGGGTTGGATTGAAATTGGGTTGGTCTGTTAAGGGTTTGAAATTGGGTTAATTAGGGGGATCAATTTGGGCCATAGTTGAAACGAAATGGGGCCATATTTTAAATAGCCAGTTTTTCCCTTTTAATTTATAAAAACAGTAAAAAATGATTTCAAAAACAAATTAAAAGTACTGGATCAGCTAATAATATACAAATATTAATTTAAAAATATTGGAACCAATTTCATAATTATAAAATGCTGTTAATTCTTAAAATAGGCTAAAATTGCAATTATATGCAATTTGGCTTTTAAAATACCAAATAAATTTGTAAAAATGTATAGAAATTACCCTAGCTATATTTTGGTATAAATATGAGAATAAAATAAGTTATTCACCAAAAATGATAATTTCTGGAATAATTATTGGTTTTTGTACTGCTAAAATGGGCAATAAATTGATTTAAAAATCCTTTAAAAATTAGGAAAAATACTAAAACACGCGGGCATACTTATATATGCATACATATGCTATTTTGAAAGTATTTTGCATGTATAAAAAATATACGGGAAAAAATTGGGTATCAATAGTTGCCCCTCTTTACCCGGGAAGGATGAAAGAGTTGTCGGGTAAAGACATGATGGCCAATTTTGACCGAACGAAATGGTTTGAAGAATTTGACCGTGCTCTGGTTCCTGAGCTGCCTACATATCCCTGGTCTTACAGGAATCAGGCCATATGTAGTTCAAGATCCATTGGCGGAGTATGCCGATGGAGATTTTCAAGAATGGACGCGATATTTAGGATGGTTAAAGTCTAATAGGGCTGAGGGAACCGGAGCGAGACCGCTCCTGCTGAGATGGCCGTTACTTGCCGGTTTACCTGCAAATAAACAATACAAGCGTATATCGTGCATAAATTTAAACATGATGCAATTTCCCGTTAGACCATGAATGCTGTCTTTGGACGGTTAGGATGACGTCCTTAGACCATGATGTCCTGGGCCATGAAACGTATAATAAAGGATTCGCAGGCCATGAAATGATTCTCTCGAGCTATGAGAATGGTGCCTCCGAACAATGATGCCTTTGAATAATGATATGCAAGAGATTAAAAGGGGTCCTCAGGCCATGGCATGGTGTTCTCGGGCTATGAAAATGGTGCCTCCAAACGATAACACCTTTGGACAGATTGGCGATCTTTCAGCCCATGAAATGCAATAAATGGCGATCTTTCAGCCCATGAAATGCAATAAGTGGCGATCTTTCAGCCATTCAAGAAGTAAATAAAGTGGCGATCTTTCAGCCTGTGCAAGATGTAAGTACAATGGCGATCTTTCAGCCGATGCGGGATTTAAATGAAGTGGTGATTTTTCAGCCAATGCAGATGTAAATAAAGGTGGCAATATTTCAGCCATGCAAAATGTAAGTATAATGGCGATCCTTTAGCCATGCAAAATGTAAGTAAAATGACGATCTTTCAGCCGATGCAGGATTTAAATGAAGTGGCGATTTTTCAGCCGATGCAGATGGAAATAAAGGTGGCGATATTTCAGCCATGCAAAATGTAAGTACAATGGCAATCTTTCAGCCATGCAAAATGTAAGTAAAATGGCGATCTTTCAGCCGATGCAGGATTTAAATAAAGTGGTGATTTTTCAGCCGATGCAGATGTAAATAAAGGTGGCGACAAAATGTAAGTACAATGGCGATCTTTCAGCCGATGCAGGATTTAAATGAAGTGGCAATTTTTCAGCCGATACAAATGGAGACAGAACTTAGCCTCGGAAGGCAGAATGGTAGCCTTATGCAATGCAGATGGAGACAGAGCTTAGTCTCGGAAGGCAGAATGGTAGCCTTATGCAATGCAGGAAATGCAGATAGAGGTAGAGCTTAACCTCGGAAGGCAGAATGGTAGCCTTATGCAATGCAGAAAATACAGATGGAGGTAGAGCTTAACCTCGGAAGGCAGAATGGTAGCCTTATGCAAGGGATGAAAGATGAATAGTAATAAAATTCTTAGCTGATAGCTGGTAGCTGATTATGATATTGCGAATGCTGGGGATATTGTGTGTCGATGGCGAATGCGAATAGGTGCGACGGTTCTGAGGGTTGTGTTACTGAACAGTGTGAGCGTATAATATATGATTTGGTGACTTGGGTTGTGAGTTTTGTAAAAGGGGAAAGGTTAGTTCGTGTCCCCGCTGACTTTGCTTGCCATGTTCGGCTCTGATCTGATGACACGGTGTGTATCATAGGGGTAACATTGTTGAACTGAGCGATTTCGATAATAAATATGCATGAGTTTGTTAAAGATATGACATATGTATATATTCAAGAAATAGTTTTTTAGATGAACCGACGACTGTGACGTGGTTCAGGACATTGCAACCTCTCTCGCTTTGGAATTTTGAGGGTCCTCCTCAAAATTCTGCCCCAGTTTAATGGGTTGATACTTCTGACGGCTGCTTGCGATGATCAGCTAAAGTTACTTCAGAATTTTGAGGGTCCTCCTCAAAATTCTGCCCCAGTTTCCAATTGCGGGGGGAAATGAAAATTTTATTGAATTGTGACCGAACCCATAAGGCTGCCTACGTATCCCCTCTTAAACGGGAATCATGTCAGACGTAGTTCAAATTGCATAAGGAAATCATAAATGGTTACACATAGTATCGCTTGACTGCGTCTGATCCATTTCTGCAAGTATAAGGGCTCCTCCTGTCAGAACCCGATGAACCATGTATGGACCCTGCCAATTGGGAGAGAATTTCCCCTTGGCTTCATCTTGATGTGGAAAAATCTTCTTTAACACCAGCTGCCCTGGTGTGAACCGTCTTGGTTTGACTCTCTTGTTAAAAGCTCTGGACATTCTGTTCTGATAAAGCTGACCATGGTAAACTGCATTCATTCTCTTCCCATCTATAAGAGCCAACTGCTTGTAACAACTTTTTACCCACTCTGCATCGTCGAGCTCGGCTTCCTGTATGATTCTTAAGGAGGGAATTTCTACTTCGGCGGGAATGACGGCTTCTGTACCATAAACCAGCATGTAGGGGGTTTCCCCAGTTGATGTGCGGACTGTGGTGCGATACCCCAATAGAGCGAATGATAGCTTTTCGTGCCATTGCTTATGCTTCTCTATCATTTTCCTCAATATCTTTTTGATGTTTTTGTTGGCGGCTTCTACGGCTCCGTTCATCTGTGGTCTGTAGGCTGTGGAATTCTTATGTCTGATCTTGAAGGTCTCACACATAGCTTTCATTAAGTCACCGTTGAGGTTGGAGCCATTATCAGTGATGATCGACTCTGGAATCCCGAATCGGCAAACAATGCGGCCGCGGACAAAATCCGCCACGACTTTCTTAGTCACTGCTTTGTAAGATGCTGCTTCAACCCATTTGGTAAAATAGTCAATTGCCACGAGGATGAATCTGTGCCCGTTGGAAGCGGCCGGCTCGATTGGACCAATAACATCCATTCCCCAAGCGGCGAAGGGCCATGGTGAGCTAGTTGCATTAAGCTCATTTGGAGGTACCTTTATCATATCTGCATGTATCTGGCAGCGGTGGCAATTCTTGAATAGCTTTGACTTTTGATGGATCCAGCTCTATCCCTCGGCGACTCACAATGAACCCAAGTAGTTTTCCGGCAAAAACCCCAAATGCACATTTCGCGGGATTCAGCTTCAAGTTGTACCTTCTCAGTCTATTGAAGAACTTCCTCAAATCTTCCATGTGATCAGCGGCTTTCTTGGACTTGATGATGACGTCATCTACATATACTTCGATCTCCTTGTGTATCATATCATGGAAAATGGTGGTCATGGCCCTCATGTAGGTGGCCCCTGCATTCTTTAACCCGAATGGCATCATCTTGTAGCAGTACATTCCCCATGGCGTAATGAAAGCCGTTTTCTCAGCATCTTCTTCATCCATCTAGAACTGATGATAACCAGCGAAACAATCTACAAATGATTGCAACTCATGCTTGGCGCAATTGTCAATCACGATGTGTATGTTTGGCAAGGGGAAGTCGTCTTTCAGACTGGCCCGGTTGAGATCCCGGTAGTCGACACAGACTCTAACCTTCCCGTCCTTCTTCGGTACTGGCACAATGTTGGCTAACCATGTTGGATACTCCACTACCCTGAGAACCTTAGCTTTGACCTGCTTAGTGACCTCTTCCTTGATTTTCAAACTCATGTCTGGCTTGAACTTCCTGAGCTTCTGCTTTACCGGCGGACATGTTGGATCAGTTGGCAGTTTATGGGCCACGATAGATGTACTTAGACCAGTCATATCGTCGTACGACCAGGCAAATATGTCCTCATACTCTTTTAGAAACTCTGTGTATTCTTCCTTTTCTGATGGTGACAAATGAACGCTGATTCATGTTTCTTTGATGTTTTCTGCATCTCCCAGGTTAACAATCTCAGTCTCGTCCAGGTTGGACTTAGGTCTGTTCTCAAAATTCTCAACTTCTTTGACAATCTCTTCCGGTATGTCATCTTCTTCTGAATCTATGTCCGTTTGTTGCGTTGTCTCGTTGCATGTCACAGTCATTCGTTCATCAAAATAAGTAATAGTAATGCCCGAGGCACGCCGGGCTCTGGTAGTTCTGATGGTCCAATTATCGAGGCGTGCTCCTCTGCTTACAGCCTGTATGGAAGGGCCTTCCTCCCCCTCCTCCTCGAGAACGACACAACAATCCATATCCTCGTCTTCTAGGAACAAATTCCGCATTGTTGTAAGGGCTTCTTCCTCTTCTGACCCGTAGATGACCTCGGCCGGTTGGAAGGTCTGCTCCAAACGGGGTATTGGCTGCCCCAGCGGATAGTAAGGACCGCGCCAGGGTGGCGACCATTCGTTGAATTCTTTCCAGGTATACTCATACCCCAATCCAATGGTGGTGCCGTGTTTCTTGAGCTTGATGGGCTTAGTGATTCCTTGGATATTCTTGCCAAGTCCCTTGCCAGGTTCATACCCGCTCCAGTTCAACATGCTTTCAATTTTGCTATCCCACCACTTATCCTTATCGACGACGTTGACTCGCTCGATGTGGTGGTAAGTTTCCCCGCCTATCTTTCTTCTTCCTCCGATCGCTGGGATGGTCTGGCGACTGTATATGGGATTGCTACCGTCGCCGTGAATGATCACCTCCTGGTGATTCCATTCAAACTTCACTGCCTGATGTAATGTTGATGCCACGACCCCAGCGGCATGAATCCACGGCCGTCCCAATAGCAGGTTGTAGGGCGCCGACACGTCTATTACTTGAAAATCAACATCAAACCAAGTAGGCCCCATTTGCAAACATAAGCTAATCTCCTCAATAGTAGACCTTTGAAAGCTTTAACGTTGATGGCCCCGTCCTTGATTTCATGCAACTCTTTTCCCAATGTCCTGAGTGTTACCAATGGACAAATGTTGAGGCTGGACCCCCCATCGACCAGGATCCTGGTGATAAAGTAATCTTCGCACTGCACAGTGATATGCAACGCCTTGTTGTGACTCAATCCTTCTGGTGGCAGCTCATCTTCGTGAAAAGTGATCTTGTGACTTTCCAATACCTGACCCATCATGTTAGCCATCTCTCCGCCGGTGATGTTGCTTGGTACATATGCTTCACTCATCACTCTTAACAAGGCATTCTTGTGTGCATCAGAACTCTGTAGCAAAGCAAGGATGGAAATCTGTGCCGGTGTTTTGTTCAGTTGATCAATGACTGAGTATTCCTTTGCTTGTATCTTTCTCCAGAGGTCATCAGGCCCAGTTTCGGTGATGGTTTGTCGACCAGAGGTCTGGTTACTCGACTCAGCCAAGTGTTCCGGGGTATAAACCCTGCCGGTTCTTGTCATACCTTGTGCCGCAATTGCTTCCCCGAACTTGGCTTTTCCTTTCCTTCTTGCCTCGGCTGTGTAGTCCCATGGTATGGCTTTTGTGTGGAATGGTGTTACGGCTGTCATTGCTACCGGAATGGGCACCTTTGCTTTGGAAGGTAATATGGCAACTTCAAATGGTACAGGCGCCTTTGGGGACCCAAAGTCGACCTCGATTGGTGTTGGCGTCTTCGCAGAGGATGGTGTTTCAAACTCAAGTGGTATGGACATGTTCACCTCGGCATCTCCAGAAGGCTGAATCTGGACTACAATCGGATTAAGGGTGACTGTTGGTTTCTTTGGATCGTCGCCTTCTGTGATCAAACTGATCGATCCCTTGGGATCCCAATCATCCTCTATTTCAATCATGTGAACACCTCCACCCTTGTGGTCTGGTAGAGGGTTATTGCGGACATTCGGAGCAGGCTCCTTTGCCACGATGATCTTGTGGTCAATCAAAGCCTGGATCTTATCCTTCAGGGAGCGGCATTCATCAATGGTATGCCCTTTTATCCCAGAATGGTATGCAGGTTTTATTTGGGTTGACCCATTGGGAAGGGTTTTCAGGGGTTATATCAGGGATATGGGCGACATAACCAGCAGCTTTGAGCCTTTCGTACAGCTGGTCAATTGGTTCGGCAATGACGGTATACCATTTGGGAAGTCTGCGGTCGAAATTTGGTCGAGGTATAGGGAAGTTTTGACGTGGGGGAGGTATTGATAGTGGGATGGTTGGGTGTTGTAGGCTTGGTAATCATGTGCTGGTTGGGAGTATTTGGGTGAAGCAGGTTGGTATGTAGGAGGTGGAGGTGATTGATAAGTAGGCGGTGGAGTTTGGTAAGTGGGTGAGGGTGCTTGGTAATTTGGAGTGGGCTGATATGTAAGTGGAGGCATTGGATAGGTTTGGTATTTGATAGGTGATTTTGTTCTCTGTGCAACCATCACGGCATCTACGTCCCTTTTCTTGGACGTGCCACCAGATTGTAAAGCCTTATTGGTAGCCTGCAAGGCTTCAAAGTTCATAACCATACCACTCTTGATGCCTTCCTCGATCCTTTCTCCTAGCTTGATGATATCAGAAAATTTATGATTCTCAATCAGCATCAGCCTCTCATAATATTGTGGGTCCTGAGCCCGGACGAAAAACTTGTTCATTTGTTCTTCCTCTAAAGCAGGTCGGACCTTAGCAGCCTCTGATCTCCAACGAGTGGCATATTCGTGAAATGTTTCTGTGGGTTTCTTCTTCAAATTCTGAATGTAAAACACATCCGGTGCATTTTTTGTATTGAACCTGAATCTATCCATGAAGTCGGACGCCATACTTACCCAGTTCGACCACTTCTTCGGGTCTTGGCTAATGTACCAAGATAGAGCATCTCCTTTCAGGCTCCTCATGAAAAGTTTCATGCGGATCTTCTCGTCTCTTCCTACTCCGACCAGCTTGTCGCAGTATGTTCTCAAGTGAACCCTGGGATCCCCTGTACCATCAAACATTTCGAACTTGGGAGCTTTGTACCCCTCAGGCAGCTCGACATCAAGCTGTATGCATAGATCTTCATAATTTAGCCCCTCAATTCCTTTACTGCCTTCAACGCCTCGAATTCTGCTAGTCAACTTCTTAAGCTCTTCGGCCAGATTTCTGATGAGCAAGTCCTTATCCTCGGATTCGGGTATGCTTGAGATGGGCTGGGTGGAGTGAGGCACAGTCTCCACGTAGATGGGGGTGTTGGTGTGGCAGTGGTCATTTGTGGAGTTCAAAGGCTCCGGGATGAGTAGGGGAGTATTGTTGGGAGTGTGGCAAGTATTGCAGTGGTGGTGAGGAGCGGGATGGTTTTGTGGTTTTTCTGGAGGTGTGGGGTTCTGAGTGCTTGGAAAGTTGACATCTGGGGTGGTGAGGGAGAATGACAAGCTTGCCAAGTTCCGAACTTTATTAAGTTCCTCCTGAAATTTCAACAGTTTCTGCTCGAGTTGGGACGCACTTTCCTTAGAAACCTGAGTACCCTGAGTGATCTCTACCCGCTCAACTGAGTTCTCTTTTCTGGTGTTGCTCAAATCTTCCATCTTTCTTTTGTTCCTGTTTCTGATAGGACTAGGAGGAGGAGTGGGTGGAGGGCCCCTGGATCTTGTAAAATATGCTGATGTTGCCAGAGTTCACGAACTAACCTTTAGGGAGGGGAATAAAAAAAAGTAAAAACAAAAGGTGATAAGTCAGTAAGAATCGTAAGGAAGGAAAAATGTTGCAATATTTAAACACGTAGTGCAGGAAATATAAAGCGTGTCCTAATTTTGGGGACCTTGTTGTGCCCGAGGTAGGCCTAGCGACAAGTTAATTTGGAGAACTTAGAATGCTAAATGCCTCATTTTCTTGATAAAAGGTAGACGAATCCCAAAACGACAAATAATAATTAAAAGTCACTAATGGCCATCGGCCTTATTACATCTTATAAAGCAAAAATGGAAATTCCTATCTATTTGGCCCAGAAGGACCTTCCCCAGACTCGGCATTGTTGGCTCCCTCGAACAGTTCTTCCAGCTCGCGCAGTCCTAGTAGCAAGTAAGCTCTAGCCAGATGTCCACCTTCATTTCCCTCAGCAATCCGGCAGTCTTCGACCCTTTTCAGAAACTTCTTTTCCAGTTCCACTATACCCTGCTCTAAACAGACCAGTCGTTTGTTGGCGCTGACAGCCATATCCTTCTATTCTTCGATTAGTTTTTGATTGGCTTCTTGTATCTCACGATGCTCATTTTCACATTCCCGAATCCTTTTGCGCAGTTGGCTGTACTTGACTTGTGCCTCAGCCTTTTCATCAATGATCCTGTAACCTCAAACAAACCCGGGTTGACCCAAACCGTTGTGATTGTCCTCCAGCCAGCCTGAATAGTGTGGGGTACAACCAGCATGGTAGCGATCTGGTTCGATGGTGTCCTTTCCCAAGACAATTTTGCAGTGCCACATATGCTGAGCCTGGCACCTATGCGGACTATCGTCATTCTGGAAGTTAGCTCAGAAGTGATTCATCTTGTCGACCCTTGGTATAACCTGCTTCCTGCCAGCCTGTCTCATTACTCGGAGAGGGACATAAGGGTAGGTCCTCCTCAAACCGATTAGTATTAGAAATGGTGCATCCCTGGATCTACCGATGAATTCTTCAGTAGGGAACCACTCGACAATCCATTGTACTCGGTCTTCAGTCAAATTATCAAAGAGTTCGACCCAGTCTCTAGCATTCTCCGGTTGGGCGAACATGTTGGGCATGTAATTCATTCGCTTTGGGTGATGAAAGGCGATATGATCGTCCCAGTCCCTACAATGGATTTCCTGTCGGTATTCATCCTTCTGAAGATGTTCCATGAGCCAAAGTTGAAGTAGCAGATTGCAACCCTCGAAATGTTTGGCTCCCTGTTGACACATTTCTAAGGCTCGGTATATTTCTGCAATGATCATTGGCACAAGACTGAATGGTTGTCCGACAATTCCTTCCATTAGAGTTTTGGTGATCATAGCTAGCCTGGTATGGATTCTTGCTTTCTTCATTGGAAACACTATCATCCCCAAGAAACAGAACATGAAGACAAAGACCCTTCGACGAATATGCCCCAATGATGTAAGGGCGAATTCGACAGGATAAGTACGGTAAGATTTGCTGTGACCGTACCTTTCGTACAAGTAGTCAAAGGGAATGTATGACTCCTTCAAACATGTCAAGTCTGGATTGTTCTTTAGACCCATCATTTTGAGAAAACCTCTACCCTTGCGGTTTTCCGGCATTAACAGGTTTGCGGTTTCCAACGGTATTCCAGCCACTCCTCCTATTTCCTCAAGCAAGGGTGTCATCTCAATGTCTCCAAAGCGGAACACAGACCTATCACAATCCCAGAATAGAGTGGCAGCTTCTATGATTTTGTTGTTGGGTTGAATTTCCAGGAGAGAAGGTAGATTTCCTAGATATTTCCTGACAAGAGCTTGATCACTGGAATGAAGATCTCCCTACCAGCTTAGCAATTTGGGGTGGATGTTGGTGACCATGCCGAATCCGGGGACTTCGTGCCTCATATTTCTGCAAGAAAAAAGGTTAGGCCCTTACCCCCTCCAGACTCGACTACTAAATATCAATAATTGGCATAAAAGCACTTTAGTTCTCCAAATAAATGCACAGAACGTGATATGGTCCGTTTGGGTTTCAAGGAAACCCAGTGGACATTGGACAAGGCTATCTTAAAGAGTCATTATGCGGACAACATAACTGACTCGGCTAGGTTCGACCATGATGCATGTACAATTAAACAGAGTAAGGTTTCTATGTGGTATTAGACTAGTACCCTTGAGCGGACAACTCAAGAGGGAAAGGCGCGGAACCGTCGACTACACTGTTGATCGACTGGTTTTACCGCAAATATGCCTTTGCCGAATTTAGGGAGTGATAATATCGGAAGAGCGGAACCACTCATTATAAGTGTTGCTATGGTCTTTTGTTTGGCACGAGTGGAATATGATGTTGAATATGCAGTTACAATAATCAAAAAAGTTGTCACGTATTTGCACGTTCATAAAGTAATAATTACAACAGTTTCTCATAATTTACAACAGTATTGAAGGAAAGCGATAAAGGAAAGCATTAAAAGAAATAAAGGAAAGAAACAAAGAGCCAAGTCAGTTTCGAGGTAGAAGAAGAAAAATACTTAAAGGCATTTAAACAAATAAAGACATATAAAGAAGCATAAAGTCACAAATAGCATGAAATGGTAAAAGCCTTAAATAAATCCCCAGCAGAGTCGCCATGCTGTCGATGCCCCCTTTTTCTCGCGAAATCGGGTTTATGACATTTGGGAGGACAACTCGTTTCCTTTTGGGAATTGGGTTTGAATTGAAGAGTCGCCACCTGATGATTAAGTGCATTAGGACACTAAGAAGAATTTTGATTTAGAAAACCAGAGATTGGGTAAGGGCTCGAAATTATCCCGAGGGGAAGGTGTTAGGAACCCCTCGAGATCCACTAGTGTGGTTCCCGGCCATACTATAATTGTGACTTTAAGTGCAAACAACAAATAGACAAATAGGAGTTACAAATATGAGGGGGAGGGGGTGTTTACATAATTGTTGCAAGTAATTGCAGTTAAATGAAGTCAAAGGAACTTAAATTTGAGAAGAAGCAGTTTTAAAAATTCTAAATAAACAAGTAAAAGAGGGGAATTTTCACATAATTGTTGCGAGTAATTGAAGTTAAAAGCAGTCAAAGAAGCTGGAATTTGAGAAAAAATTAACAGTTTTGAAATAAAATAAACGAGTAAAGGGAGGAGGGTCCTAGGTTTATAAATAATATGGATCACCCCACACAACACCCGGTAACCGTTTATACACGTGGTGTTATCGCGTGGTCATCATGTCCATATCTACCCTTTCCCACCCCGTTAAGGTATTAAACGCGAAACGGTCTCGTTTTACTTATTGCATGCTATTACCCGCCCCAATCCTATCAGTCCCGGAGGTATTTGGGACTACTACTCCTAAAGAGAAGGGATGTGAGTTTTTATAGTTTCAAAGGACAAAATTCTAAGGCGATAATCAAAACACATATATAGCAAATTTGGGGAGAAGCACATAATAGATAAAAAGGCTCAAACAGACCTCCTTAAAACAAAGAGAAGCATATAGTTTAGCATGTCTTACACGTACTGATTAGGGTCTGATTAAACTTAAGAGTTGTGGTAGAATGATCTATTACATATTTCAGATAAGAAGCCCGAATCAGGCCTGCCTACTGGTTGTGGTTAACAAAATCTAATTCAATTTATAAGTTTACCTTATGGCTTGCCTAAGTGTTAAACGAAAACCTATAGGCATGATATCTATTAGTTTCAGAAAAGAAGTATACTGATTTTAAGGGAAAGAAATTGTCAATTACAGGAATATAAATTCTGCAGTCGTTATTGTTGCTACTGATTTTAGACTCATAAGCGAATGGACGATTCAGATTTAGTTGATGGTTCCTATAGGCATTCTTTCTAGGCGTTACTGATTTAAAACATATTTTTTTAATCGAAACAAGAGTGCAGAAGTCCTATAGGCATGGTATCTAAAATGTTGTTAGTTATTTAAACCTATAAACAGGTTTGCCTAGTGACAGATGCAGATGCAAAATTCAGGAAGTCCTATAGGCATATTATCTATATGATATGCAGCATTTCAGAAATGACCTATAGACATGGTCTCTATAGAAATGCAGAAGTGCAGAAACCTATAGACATGGTCTCTATATGAGGTGCAAAAGTGAAAGCTGAAAACAGGATACATGAGTGTAGAAGTGTAAATATTCCCTATGAACATGATATCTACCCCTTTGCATGCATGGTTACCCTTCCCTTTTTCACTAATCACCCCAGAAGTTTATTACAAAATTGTTACAGACCAAAATAAAATAAAGAAATTACATCATAAAAAATAAAATTACAACCAAGGAGAGCCTGATTCAGGTTTCCTGCCTGAAGCATGAAGTAAACCAACTCCAAAGACCAAGATCCAAAGCCTTTCTCATTTGGGGTGTGTCAGAGTTCCCTAAGAGCCTCATGGACTCTGGGCAGTGCTCACACCCAAATACATTGCAAGATTGAGTCATAGTGCAGTGTGGAAAGGCCAGCCCTCAAGTGTCCAAGTTCAGAGGGAACTCAAGGTCCCAAGGCATGGCTCACATGAGGGGGGGGGGCAGAACTTAGAAACTAGGAGTGAGTGTAAGTGCATAGAAGGAATTCTGAAAAGGGAAAAAGGGAGTGACAAAGACAGGCTAGTGGGCATACCTAGCAATAGGAAATGCTAGCACCACCCCACCAACCCGTTAGAACACATTGTTTTGGGATTTAGGATCCCCAAAGGGATCAGGTCAAAACATGAACAATAACTTGCATATTGTCATGTTCTGAACTACAATTCAAAGCGCATAGAGGGAAGCAAGGGTGTAGGGATTCACAGCAGAAATAGATGAAAGGAAATTAACATGCTAGTTGACATTTAACTACATACAGACAGTAAAGTAAACATGGATGTAAAGACTGTAAGTAAAACACATTGGGGGTGATGCTGAAACCAAAACTAGAACATACCAGTCTCAAGTAATCAAGCAAAAGAAAGCAGTAGTCTTGTAAAGCCAAAGTGCAGACAAGAAGCAAGAATACCCCAAGTATGAGTTTTGTGAGATTGTAAGTGTGAAATCTAAAGTGTAAAAATATTGAATTAACCGTGTCCATTGTGTAGAAAGGGTCGTGCCTTTTATAGTGTAGAAAGCAAGCAGAAATAGGTAAGAAAATAGTTTGAAAATCAATTACATAAGGTTTCCCTTTAATTAAGGGATTCTGATTTCAAACGGGTAAAACTAATTAAGAAAGAGATTAATCAAACACTTTTCAAAGCAGTACAAGAGGGGTAAATACATAGAGGTTTATTTAAGGACAAGGTCTTGACAGTACACGGTTGTACAATTTAAGGAAAGGCAATCAATTAACGGCCAGTAAATCACAAGGTCTGAATTTGGTATGAATGAATCTAGTCAGAGAAGGGGGAGAAAGGTTTTACTTAAGAAAAATCAGTATCGACCAATCAGACCCTAAAAACAAGATTCTGAATCCATCATAAGTTGGAAAACCTTTTTGGAGAAAGATTCATCACTCATATAAAAGCATATAGACACGCTTAAACACGAAGAACTAGCATGCCAATCAGTAGAAGAGTCTAGCGTAGAAGAAATTAAAAAAGGTTCAGAATTGTATGCAAACAAAGAAGTTCAAACTTAGTTCATAGACTCAGAAACTAGTCCGAAAGAGTCAAGGGTTCTCAAACAGAATCCTAGTTGAATCACATGATCAAACCTCGGCAGAACCCCCAAATTCTAGGGTTTCCACCTCGAGTCAAGTACAGAGATGAGGAAGTAGGTAGTCAAATAGGCTTAGATATTTCTTTCAGAAACTCATGAGAAAGCAAGCAAATACAGTTGAAAGTTCAAAGCAAACAGAGTGAAGAAACTAATTCGAAACACAATGAGAGTAAAAGAAACAGTAGAGAAAACATGCTTAAACGGGTCTCTTAAAACAAGGTAAAGTAGAAGTGAAACAGTAAACACTTAAGAACATGGTAGAAGGATACAGTAGGCGAAGCATATCAGGTCATAATGGAAGACAAATAGCAGAACATAGTAGGAAAGCATGTGAAAATATAGCATAGAAACGCAGTAGCAGAACGAGCGGAATATCGAAAACACAGTAGAAAACATGCGTGATAACAGGAAAAACATAAGAACATAGTAGAAGAACATGCGTGGTAGAAAAGAAAACATAAGGGCATAGTGGAGACAAATACACACAAAGAAAAGGAAACGAAAAATCGGAGAAACATTTTAAGCATTTCAGAAAACCCTAAATCGAAAAGAAGTGATTTTAACAGTAATTTTTTGAAAGAAAAAATGGGGAAATCGTTTAAAAACCCAAGTAGAGCATAGATACGTGAGAGATCTAAGAAAAATCCGAGAGAACCTCGAATAGTTAGGGTTTCAGATAGGCTCATAGGACCAGGATACGCCGGAGCAAGGCCGGCGATGACCGTGAAACTTCGAGCTGGCACAGGTCTGGATGAAGACCTTCGAGGTCTGGCCTCGATTCTTCAAATGTCGAGCACACCGGAGTAACAGGGGGTGAGTATAAGGTTACCATGGCGGGAGAAGCCATGGTTTCCGGTGGGTTTTGAGGTTGAAGATGATGAGAGAGGCTAGGGTTTCGAGAGAGTTTGAGAGGAGAGGGACTTCAGAAGCGGCTGATAGAAGAGAATGAGGGGGATTAGGGTAGTCTTTGGGGAATAAAAAGGCAAGAAATGATCGTGGCCATTGATCAAAATGATCAACGGCCTGGATTAGAAGAGAGGGTCGGGCGGGTTAAATTGGTTGGGTCGGAGGCGGGTTGGATTGAAATCGGGTTAGTCTGTAAAGGATTTGAAGTTGGGTCAATTAGGGGGATCAATTTGGGCCATAATTGAAACGAAATGGGGCCATATTTTAAATAGCCAGTTTTTTCCTTGTAATTTATAAAAATAGTAAAAAATGATTTCGAAAACAAATTAAAAGTACTGGATCAGTTAATAATATACAAATATTAATTTAAAAATATTGGAACCAATTTCATAATTATAAAATGTTGTTAATTCTGAAAATAGGCTAAAATTGCAATTATATGCAATTTGGCTTTTAAAATACCAAATAAATTTGTACAAATGTATAGAAATTACCCTAGATACATTTTGGTATAAATATGAGAATAAAATAAGTTATTCACAAAAAATGATAATTTTGGGAATAATTATTAGTTTTGTACTGTTAAAATAGGGCAATAAATGAGTTTAAAAATCTTTTAAAAATTAGGAAAAATACTAAAATATTTGGACACACTTATATATGCATATATATACTATTTTGAAATTATTTTGCATATAAAAATATACAGGAAAAAATTGGGTATCAACAGTAGGCAAAAAGGCCTGGAGACTTAGTTGACCAATTTCCTCTATGCAAACGCGGGAACCTCATCGTGAACGCGTAGACTAATTACCTCAGAGCTTCGTGAACGCGGGACTTCCATCGCAAACGCGAAGCATTAAATCCCTCCTGCCTCCAGTTCCTCTTCGTGAACGCGCAACTGCCCTCGCGAACGCGTAGAAGGAAACTAGAACTGAAAACACCAAAAAATCTGCAATTTTTCACGAGTCCAAAATGATCCGTTAACCTCCCGGAATCAATCCGAGGCCCCGGGGACCTCAACCAAACATACCTATAAGTCCTGAAACACCATAAAAACTTAGTCGAGCCCGTAAATCACATCAAACAATGCTAAAATCATGAATCACCCTCCAATTAAAACTTAATGAACTTTGAAACTTCCAACTACTACAACCGATGCCGAAACCTATCAAATCACGCCCGATGGACCTCAAATTTTTCATACAAGTCATATTCGATTAATAAGGACCTACTCCAACTTCCGAAATCGGAATCCGACCCCGATATCAAAAAGTCCACTTCTGGTCAAACTTCAAATAAATTCAACTTTCGTCATTTCAAGCCTAATTGAGTTAAAGACCTCCAATTCACAATCCGGACACGCTCCGAGTCCAAAATCACCCAACGAAGCTAACGAACCGACGAAAATCCATTTTGGAGTCGTCTTCACACAGTTCCAACTACGATCGAAATCCTAAAACTTAAGCTTCCGTTTTAGGGACTAAGTATTCCAAAATACACTGAAACCAAAAATAGAACCTCCCGGCAAGTCACATAAGTAGAAAAAGATACGGGGAAAGTTGTAAATAGGGGATCGAGGCTAATACACTCAAAACGACCGGTCGGGCCGTTATAGGAATTCCCACCTTCGGGACCGTGATGGCACCTAACATTTCACTCGCTAGGCAAGCCAACGTTAAAGAAATTCTTAAACCAATTTTTAAATAGTTCAACTAAATAAAACATTTAAACTGAAATGAAATGAAAATGAAGTACAAAGTAGCATAATTACCAGTATATCTAAATACAGCCTGGATTTGGAGTCACAAGTACACAAGCTTCTAGAGGTTCTACAAATAGAGTGTGAAATAAATACAACTGTTTCGAATGAAATAAATAGTAAATGAAGAAAGAGGAAGGGGACTTCAAGATCTGCAGACGCCAGCAGATCTACCTCGAGTCTCCAAATATGCCAATCCGAGCTGCTGCACCTCATGTACAGCTAAGACCAGTACCAAAATCTGCACAAGAAATGCAGAGTGTAGTATGAGTACAACCGACCCATGTACTCCGTGAGTGTCGAGCCTAACCTCGGCGAGGTAGTGACGAGGCTATGACAGGACACTCACGTAATTAAACTTGTAGAAATGAAGATATACGTGCAACATAACGGCAAATAGAGATTAAATACGTACGATTGGGAGGGGACATGCAAAAGGGGTACAAGGTATGGTAACTACAACAAAAATGACAGCATGAGATAGTCAAATAAACCATAAACGGATAAACATAATGAATAAAGATGGCACGACATCACCCATCGTTATTTTACTCTCAACCTCACCATGAAATAATAATAATGGCATAGCATCACCCTTCTTACTTTTACTCTCAATATCTCCATGAAACAATAAATACGGTACGACATCACCCTTCCTGCTTTGACTCTCTTCCTCACTATGTATTAATCAATAAATGAAGCAATAATCGGCAGGGCATCACCCTCCGTACTTTAACACTCTCCCTTACCATGTAGTAATGAATATAAGAATAAGCAAGAATAAACCTTACGTCAACAGTGGTTCCAATATACCAATCCTCAATTCAAAGAAATACTCCACCATCACCATTTAATTTATAAATGCGGAAAGAATGATCAAATAAGGAAGAAACTAATCTAAGCATTGATATATAAGTAAAGAAGGCAATAAATTACAAGAAATAAGTTCCACATGCATGCTTTAACCCAACAACAACGCATAAGTACTCGTCACCTCACATATACGTTGTACCAAAACATTTAAACATGTAGAAAATAGGAAAACAAGTCCTAATCCCTCAAGTCAAGGTTAACCACGACACTTACCTCACTCCGAAATCGACTCAAAGTTCACCCACGGCTTTTCCATTCAAACAACCTCTGAACCAACTAAATCTAGCAAATTATTGACCAAACGATTCAAAATAGGCCTTAGAAATTACCCACGAATGAGGTTCAATTTAGGTCATTATTGAAAAAGTCAACCCCGGACCCGCTTGGTCAAAATTCGAAATTCGGACCAAAACCTGTTCACCCGTTCACGCCCGATCCCGGTTATGTAATTTGTTTCGAAATCCGACCTCAATTCGAGGTCTAAATTCCAATTTTAAAAATATTCCTAATTCTACCCAAATCCCCAACTTCTACGATGAAAAAAAAATCCTAGATTTAAGGTTGAAATCTAATGAAATATAATGGGTAATTGAAAGGAAGTAGGTTAGAGTCACTTACCAATGAATTGAGGAAGAAGACCTCTTGGAAAAATCGCTAAGGTTTTAGGATTGAGAATTTGAAAGAATGAGCTAAAAACCCGTTTTTTCTTTCTTAAGTCCAGACACAGATGTCGCAATTGCGAACCACGCAAATGCGAAAAATCCTTCGCAAATGCAAAGTCTTCACTATGTTGACCGAAGTCAATTCAACTAAAATTTTTAATGCATGAATTCACATTTTAATCAGTTTTCACATAAAAGCCTTACGGAAAAAGACACGGATTGCGCACGCAAATTGAGAAAAGCTAAAAGGAGCTATTTAAGATTTTGAAACACAGAATTAAGGTTTAAAATTATAGATGACCTATCGGGTCATCACAAATACGTACCTTCTTGACAATCAACAATAGATGATTTTCACTATATTTAATACAAATAGCAGACTTGTGATAATGTTCAGCTGCTAACTCTTCAATGTTTTCATAGGCTGGTTGTGCTCCATCTTCACAGCATTTAGAGTTCAATATCAGGAATATTTTCTTCAAATTTTCTCCCTAGCACTTGTCAGGTACTACAAAAGAAATCTTGAACACAAGTTAACTAAACAAAAATAAAAATAAAAGCTAATTCCTGAATAAGCATCAAAAATTATTTTAAGCACTATTGATTGCCAATCCCCGACAACTGCGCTAAAATTTGACAAGCGCAAAACACAACACGAAATTAATGCTCGCTAGCCAAAGATAGTATAGTTTAATTATTGTCTCAACATGAATTGGATTTAAATAATGCTCTAGTAATTTCTGGTTTAACTGCTATTCATGATGATCAAAACTTGATTTGGATTGATTATAAACTAGGATTAACTAATAAAGTAAGCAATTGACAATAGACTACAAGAACTACAGATTAGCAAAGTCGGTTTCTTATCAATGTGAGAAATAAGGGTGTTGACAAGATAGGTGCAAGATAGCTATTTGGGATCCAACTCTAGTTTAATTCACTCTAATGTTCTAGTAATTCTCACGAATTCGCTCGATGATTAGTTCAAATGTGTAGTCAAGACTCCTCTCTCGATTAAATATTAACTCTACAAAGTAAACTAATATAAGCACTGTGAAACATGAAGTGTCTTCATATTTGTTGGTAGGAGATATTCCCTCACTAGATACTCAACCTAGAATTGTCCGGGCAGCCAAACATGAAGCCTCCACCTCCTGCCCACCTAACATAACCAATCCCCAATTACAACACACCCCCTCCCTCTAACAGTACTCAAGCAACCATCGTCAACACCACCGTAAACACACATCCCCCACTAGATCTCCATGACCAAACTGACCAAAATCAAATCTCAAATACCTCAGCTACACAAAACAATACACAAGCGCCTTTACCCACCAGGGTAGCAGAGCAATATTTTAATCCAACTCACCTAAACCAGCAAAATCCAACCTTGAATCAAGTAACCTCAGCTCCAGCAGATCTTAACCAGGAAGGCTTCATAAAAATGGTGTTAAACAATCCAACGGTTATGCAAGCTCTCAACTCTGCGGTGGCTGGTCATATTACCCAAAACCAAAATGCACCACCAAAAGCACACCCCTTTCCCATAAAGATTAGCTCTATTTTGATCCCCCAACCCATAAAAGATTGAGAAATATAACTCCAATGACAACAATACAATCTACTGAAGAGAACAACATCCAGAGTCAACCTTTGCAACCCTCAAACCAGCAAACAGATCATGTCAAACAATCTTCCTCAGGGTAGAGAAGCGTAAACCTACTGGACCATCTAAACCTTCATTTGCTGCGGCAGTTCAAGCCACTCTAGCATCATCTTTAGCAGCAGCGCCGCCAATTGAGATTAGCCATGGTACACATCTTGATAAACTAGCTGTTTATTTTACTGGAGAGGACTATTTTGTTAACTTGGCTCAAGATTGCAAAATGACTATTGTTGGGAAGTTTCTAAGAGGCAAGCCAAATATGGATGAGTTGAGAAAACTTTTTGTGAGTAAATGTCATTTGAAAGGAACTGTCAAATAGCCTTCTACGATTATCAGACTGTTTACATTGATTTCACCAATGAAGTCGACTTCAATAATATATATTTCAAACCTTTTGTCAACATTGATCCTTACATTATGAAGGTCTTGAAGTGGACACCAGATTTCAAACCAGAGAAAGAAACTTCCATTGTTCCTCTATGGATCTTAAATCATAAGCTGCCTTGGCATATGTTTAGATGGAATGTAATATCCAGAATGGTGCAATCCATTGGAACAGTTGTAGCTCCTGACCAAGCTACTTTCTCTAAGTCTAGAGGAAATGTAGCTAAAATTAAGGTAGAGATTGATTTGCTAAAACCCAGTTGCTTCTAAATGATGGATCTGATGATGGAGTGTGGCTTAAAGTTGAATATGAAGGAGATCCTGGATATTGTGACTTTTATAAAATGCAAGGTCATGATGTCAAGCAATGTAGAAACAAGGCAGCAGAAGAGAAAAACAAAATCATCAAAGAAGATCATCTCAGCAGGAATGCCAATCCTCTATATGCACAAGCAAATAATGATGGTTTTGAAGAGGTAAACAGGAGAAAAAATAAGCAAAGAAGAAGGAAGAATACAAGTATTATCATTGTTGAACCAGAAGAAGCGGCACAAAACAAGAAATATGTACCAATTGTTAATAACAAAGGAAAAGAGGTTTCTTTGGAAGAAAATGTACCACCAGTAAGGGTACAAGCCGCAAAAAATGACACTCCTATACAAAAGAGCATACAAGAGCAGATTCAAGATGAAAAGAACAAGGAACAAAACATTGAGCAGATAGTCAAATATAAAAGAAGGAACAAGAAAGTCCTTTGTAAGGATCACACTATAGCAAATGAGGGAGAATCAGTTGAGTCCACATTTGTAGCAACAGAAGATAAAATTGATCAGATACAAACTAGCTCACCTTCTACCCACAAACCAGCTCAAACCAGCTTGTCGTCTACCCAAAAACCAAACAACAAACACAATACTCAAACCAGCTCACCTTCTAGCCAAACACCAATCACTACACACAACCTTCAAACCTTAAAAATAGCAATGAACTAAAATACACTCCCAGCAACCCCAACAGATGGAAAAAAAGGACCATGTAGGACCTTCTAACCTAAACCAAAATAAAACTCAAGCAGCTAGCCATATCCCTAAAAACCAAGACAGCTCAGAACAAGAGGATCTCTCAACTAATGAGGACTCTAGTTCTAAAGAGGATGGAGAGGAGGATAGCAGTGAGGAGGATTATGAAAGCATTGAAGGAAACTCTAACTGATGAAGAGGTTGAGCAACATATTCAAGTTTTCAACCCTAGACCACCTGACCCTCAAGTTGAGCAGGCTTTTGGAGAAATTGCAAATAACATGAATCTCTCACCAAGAGGCTTTCACTCACCTATAGGAGGAAGGGACACTAGAGGAGGCAAAAGAGGGAGAGGCAGACCACAAGCACATGTGACCAAGTCACAGGCTCAAAGTTCAAGCTCTATCCAGTTTTAATGATTAAGTCTGTTACATGGAATGTGAGAGGCATCAGGACTCAAGGTGCCTTTGATAGACTCAAACAGCTCAAAAGAAAACACAGATGGGTTTTTATGGCTCTAATGGAACCATTTTGTAAAATATCCAGAATTTTTAAAGGTGGATAGGGTATCAATTTGCATATTCTAATTGCAATAATAAAATTTGGCTTTTCTGGGATCAACAATATAATTGTACCATCATACAGGACACAATACAATAGGTGACTTGTTGTTTATCTGATCAAGAGGATATGTTTTGGTGACTTTAGTTTATTCCAAATGCAAGGCCCATTTATGAGAGGCATTATAGGAGGATCTAAGAAGTATGGAAATTAGTATTACATTTCCATGGTTGATAGCTAGTGATTTCAACTGTACAATGGCCCCAGAAGAAAAGAAAGGGGGCAACGCACACAAAATGACAAAAAGCATGCCTTTTTTGAAGTGCACGATGGATTGTTCCATAATTGATGTGGGTTTTATTGGTTCCACTTTCACATGGTGTAATGGAAGAATTCTTGAAAATAGGGTCTGGGAACGGCTAGACAGAGTTCTCATTAATACTGAATGGTCACAGAAATTCGCAGATACTTCAATGATACATCTTGTTAGAATAGGCTCTGATCACTCTTCATTATTGATCATAGTTGCAGTACCACAACAAACAACACAGAGATACTTTAAATTTTTGTACTTCTGGATTCAAGAGCCTGGAGTCAATGATATTTTAAAGCAGGCATGGGCAGAAAAAGTCAATGGTTCACCTTTGTGGTAGTTTCATTTAAAGCTCAAAAATACTTGTAAAAAATTAACTTGGTGGTCCAAAATAAGGTTGGAAACATTTTTTATAATACAAAGTTACTGGAGGATAAACTAGCAGAAATGGAAGAGAAGTGCTTGCAAGACAAATCTAAAATGAATAGGATGGCATACAATAATGTTAATGCACAACTAATACTGCACAACAAGAAGGAGGAGACCTTTTGGAGGCAAAAATCAGGTCTGCACTGGTTTAAAAAGGGAGATGCCAACTCCAAATTCTTTCACTCAATGATAAACTCTAGAAGGAGAAGGTTGTGTCTGAAGAAGATTAGAGGGAGAGACAACACATGGATAGAAGGAACAAAGAAATAACTGCTGAAGCAATTCACTACTTTGAATCTCAATTTTCACAAGAAGATACTCATGGAAATTCTGATATATTTTCATGCTTACCTAATGTGATTAATGAAGAGGACAATGAATTGCTGAGTGCACCTGCTACTATAACAGAAGTGAAAGAAGCAATTTTCTCATTGAGTGCAGACAGTGCACCTGGACCTGATGGTATCTCAAGAAGATTTTATCATCAATGCTGGGATATCATCTCAACAGATTTATTTAACATGGTTTGTGACTTTTTTGCAGGTACACATTCGCCTAGATCACTAACACATACATGTTTGATATTGTTACCTAAAGTAACCAGTCCTCAGAAGTTTACAGAGCTAAGGCCCATCAGTCTTAGCAATTTTAGTTGTAAAATTATCTCAAAACTTCTAAATACCAGGCTTTCAAAGGTGATGCATAAGGTGGTATCTTCGTAGCAGGCTGGTTTTTTGAAGGATAGGTCAATCACAGAAAATATTATGCTTACACAAGAGATGACTCACAACATTAATCAGTTTAATGCAAATGGAAATGTTGTTATGAAACTAGATATGACAAAGGCATTTGACAGAGTAGACTGGAAGTATCTATGTCAAGTGTTAAGGCAATTTGGTTTCTCAGAACTCTGGATAAACATGATTTGGAGGTTATTAGATAATAACTGGTACTCTATAAATATCAATGGTGGCAGGCATAGGTTTTTCAAATCCGGAAGAGGCATTAAGCTGGGGGTCCTCTTTCCCCTTCACTATTTATTATTGGAGCTGAACTTTTGGCCAGGTTAATGGAGCAGCTAAAGGATGAGAGTTTTATTCCATACTCAGTTGACAAGAATTGTCCCATTATCACACATTTAAGTTATGCGGATGACACTATTCTCTTTTCTTCAGGGGATCCCTTGTCCTTCTTGCTATGATGAATAGGTTGTCAACTTATGAGAAGTGTTCTGGTCAACTAGTTAACAAGAGCAAATCTTGCTTCTTAGTTGCACCTAGCACATCTCAGTCTGTGATTGATGATATCCAACAAGTTATTGGTTTCAACCATTCTAAATTTCCTTTTCATATCTAGGATGTCCTATTTATGTTGGAAGAAAGAAAGTGGTATATTTTGGGGATCTTGTTGACAAATTCTCCAAAAGGCTACTGGTCTGGCAAGGAAAAATGTTATCTTTTGGTGGCAGAGTAGTTTTAATCAAAGTTGTGTTGCTTTCTTTACCTATCCATGTTTTATCTGTGACTCAACTACCAAAAACTACCATGTTACAAATTGAAAGACTTATAGCTAATTTCTTTTGGAACGAATTGGAGGGTAAAAGAAAATTCCACTGGATTTCCTGGAAAAAGTTTTGTTTTCCTACGGATGAAGGTGGTGCAGGATTCAGATCTCTTCATGATATTGAAAATGCTTTAAGCACTAAAGTTTGGGGGAACTTTAGAACAAAGGATACACTTTGGAGACGGTTTTTAGAAGCAAAATACTGCCCGAGGTCTCACCCTGTTTTCAAAAAATTTGCTGCAGGACAATCTCATACTTGGAAGAGAATTTTGGGGGTCAGAAAGGAATATGAACAGTTTATGCTCTAGAAAGTTATTGCTGGAGATCTCTCCTTTTGGTGGGACAATTGGGTGGGATTAGGCCCCCTAGCTCAATTCTTTCCTCATTCCTATAAATCTAAGAAAACTAGAGTGGCTGAATTTACGGAGGATAGAACATGGAACTTGGCCAAACTACACGAGCATCTTGCTGATAATCTAGTGTCAAAAATTTAAGGGATCACAATTCATGAAGAGTCTAACGACTTTCCAGTTTGGACACCTGAACAGCAAGGGATTTTTTCTTGTAAATCAGCGTGGAAAACTTTGAGGAGGACCAAGAATGTCACTCTTTCTGCAACCAAAATATGGCATCACAAAGTTCCTTTCAAAGATTCCTTTTTATGCCAGATTATTATCCCATAAATTGCCTACAATGATGTTTTGCTAAGGTTCAAAATCATTGGACCTTCTAAATGTCTTTGTTGTATAAACGGACATACAGAGAGTATTGATCATCTATTCAATAATGGGGACCTAGCCATTGCAGTTTGGACATTTTTCTTCGGAACTTGTGGGGTTAGCTTAAATCAAAGGAGCATTAGATCAACTCTGATGAAGTGGTGGCTCATGAAATCAAAAAACAAGGTAGACTCTTTTCTGCTCCAATGCTTGTCTTCAGTCATCTGCTGGGAGTTGTGGAAAGCAAGGTGTAGCTCCAAATATGAGGATAGTAGATGTACTCCAGGGAGAATTATAAATCAAGTTATCTACTTAATGAAATTACTGATTTCTTCCCAATTTCCTTCACTTGTATTGGATGAGCAATGGCATGTTGCATGTGATCAAATTGAAAAACTTAAGCCTAAGCTTGATATTCAGTGTTTGAAATGGATCAAACTCGATCCTTTGATGTATAAATTAAACACTGATGGGTGCAGTAAAGGCAACTCAGCCAGAGCAGGAGGTGGTGGTATTCTGAGAGATGATAATGGTGAGCTAGTCATGGCATATGCAAATTATTTTGGGGTATGTTCTAACAATGTGGCAGAGGCTCTAGCAGTGCTTATGGGAGTTGAATGGAGTATTAACATGGGTTACTTGAATGTTATAGTTGAATATGACTCTTTGGTCATTATTGCAATGATTAACGGAACACATGCTATACCATGGTAAGTCAAACAAATCGTCAGGAAGATTTTAGAGCTAAAAGTGCAAGGTAATTTTGTTTTCCAGCATTGTTACAGGGAAGTGAACTGTATAGCTGATTTTTTAGCTAACTTTGGAGAGCACACAATGCAAAGTTCATTCTTCACATAGGATTTAACTCTCCCTTTGAAAGCTAAAAACTATTTGAAGAATGACATCAATGGCATACCAGTCCTTCGGATCAAAGCGCAAAGAAGAAACTTCACGTTTGACTATGGCTAGTTACAATAATATATTTTTACGGTTTTTTACTAACTTTTACCTAGAGTACAAAGTTCATAGTGTAAAGGAGGAGAGTTCCTTTACTTTGTTGCATTTTGAACACTTATGTACAAGAATGTCTAAAAACATTCTTCATTTTGTATTGGAGGCTAGGGTCTACGTCCTCCTTCATGTACTCTTTTTATGTTATAATTTACAGGTCGGGGTGTCCGCCTAAACCCCCCACCACAACGGTGGCTTTTTATTAAAAAAAAAAAATTTTTATCTATCGTCAATAAAATGATGAAACTATATAGAAACGTGGCAAAAAATCGTTGTATAATTGTAATATTATAGTGTGTAAAGTTTAGTTACTTTAATTTGATAGAAAAAAGTTTTGTTGTTTTACTACTATTGTGAGAAGAATTTCGCGATCATACGTGAATGCATCCCTTCCAAGTAATTATGTCGAGTTGTCAATTAAGCAATGTTAAATTTCATAAACTATCGATTAATTAATTTTCAACTATAAGTTGTAATAAAATGCCGATCAACCTCCAAGTCTGCTACAGCATTGTGTGACATACCGATATCTCAGAAAATAAAGGTATATATATATATATATATATATATATATATATATATATATATATAATTTTAAAAAGAAAAACAATAAACACACTACTAATAATTTGCCTTGATTGCAAATTTACGAAATCTAATTACCTCATACAAATGAGGAAGAAACATAAATGTAAACAAATCCTCTTATCTGGAGAAAATTTAAATGAGCAAGTTTGACTGTACAGATGGGAAATTATTTGGGAAAAAGAACTTAAAATGGAGGACAAGAAATAGAAAAGGGAAAAAATTCATAGAGTTACAAAATCTGTCTGCGTTCACACTATCTGGCTAGCAAAATGAAATGACAACTTAGTCCATTCTAGCGCCGACCCGCCAGTCAGAATTTTAACGTTATGAGTTTTGAGTTTAATATGGAATTCTAAAAGCATATTTAATTTAATTTATATTTGTTATTCATACATGTATATATGGTTCGACCTCAAAATTCCGGATTCTACCAAATTCAGTAACAACTTGTTTGGATGGTTGTTACCTGGTATATTATATCGTATTGTTACTTCAAATATAATGTTTGTTTTGATTGTTACTTAAATTTTATCGTGTCGTATTGTTAAATCCATCGTTACGTAACAACGAAAAATGTAACTTTATGGAACGACCGATTTGGTGTGGTTGCGCCGTTACCTTATTTTTTTTGTTTCGTCTTGTCCTTTCTTATTATTAAATAATCATATTTTATTCTTTATCCTATGTACCTTTTTATATAATATATAATTCTACCTTAACCTTATTTTTTCTTTATAATATTGCAAATTTATTCTTCATATTATAAGTGCATCACATCAAGAAATGACGGCAAACATACAATCTACCCAAACGTTGTATACATCAAAATAATACTATACGATAATAACATTATGAAATGATACATAACAACCATCCAAACAAGTTGTAATCTATATTTAGATCCGTCACATTTTCAGAAGAAGGGTAAAATTGGAAGAAAAGTACCACATTTCATTGCTGTTGAAATGTAACGGGCTGTTAGAGAACTTTGTCCTATCTGTCCTTATGTTCTTCTAAACAAACAAAAATTGGCTAAAACAGTTGTATTTATTAAGTACTTCCATTGTTCTCTTGCCAATTACTACACTTTAAGGGAACAACCATTGGCTATATATAAATTCCTAGTAGTAGTTTTCTGTGCCTTTCTTCCATATTTTTCTCTTTAAAATACCATTTTCAGAAAAAATTGAAACACTTTTGAGAGGATAAAATTGGAAAAAAAAAAAATCAAATGAGTAGCTCTGGTTCATCATCTCTTGAATCAATTGAGCAGGTATGTATATATATGTGTAGCATTACCAATTTCCTTTTTTTTTATTCCTCAGAAAAAAAAAGTATATTTATTAGTAGTATATGGTGAATTTTAATTCATGCGAAATAAATTGTACTTATATGTTTGCTTTGATTGTTGAGGAAATTTTGTGAGGTCTGAATATCATTATGTATGATAGGCTCTTAAATGATAGTGTATAAAAGGTATAATAATTGTTGAAGAAACTGAATTTGGTCCATACTATGTAGACTTTTATTATGACTGAAAATACAAAATGAGACTCTCAAATTAATTGTCATGTTTTTCTTTTCGAGATTCAAATTGTGTGAGCTTAGACCAATATTTTAAGATGTTTTTTTTATCATATTGACATGAAAAGAATTATAACTGGTAATACTTTTCGTATTGCTTTTGAAAACCTAATTTCTAATTGTAAAATATTGAATCTAATTCAATTTAGCTTCAAAGATGAGTCAAACTTGTTTTCGAGACGCGAAACTTGACAACTAATTTGGGACAGAAGGGGTAAATAGTTGTAATAATTGATAAAATTTGTCGGAATTTGATTTCATCAACTTGTTTTGTGCAATTGGTCTTTTTAAAACCTAAATTTATTAAAGAAATTTTCTAGACTTAATTTTGTGAGAGAAATAGTTTTTGACAGTATTGTAAATTGATTTCAATAGCACGATTTTTAATCATTCAGAGTTGGGTAAAAAATAACAAATAGCCTGATTTACAACTGGTAATTAAAAATAGCCATACAGTTTCAAAAATAATTGAAATTTAGTTACTTTTTCATATAAAGATAAAATCTGAACAAAAATACCCTTAGTATTCGGAAAAATTCCAACATAATATGCTGGAGTTCGAATTTTTTACATATTCCAGTATAACGTTCGAATTTCATAACATGCTGGAGTTCCAATATAATATGCTGGAAATTTTATACACATGAGCTTCATAATCCAGCATATTATGCTGGAAGTTTTCGTGTTTCAACTAAAATAGTGCCTACTTTTCAATGACTTTGCAAATGCTAACATTTATATATATATANAATTTATATACATCATTTGATATTCTCAGAACTTAGCCAAGTACCAAAAGAGTAGTAAAGTCTTAGTTTCTCTATATAATGATGGCATTAATTTGATAAGCTAAAAGACTTTTTGAAATTCGATCAAATCGATCTGAGAAATATAATGAATATATTTAATTTGTAGGAGGAATTCTCTGTGGAAGCTAGGAGGAATATGCCAGGATGGCTTGGTCCATTTTTAAAGAGGACATTTTTTGGGTCATGTTTGGTACATGAACTCCAAAAGAATGAATTGAACAGGTATTGCATTACCTGTGATTTAGCATTATGCAGGTATTGCATTTCTTCAGACAAACACAATGACCACAAGCTTCTAAAGATTTATCGACATGTTTACAAAGATGTTGTTCCCCTCGATGAGATGGAGATTCATATTGACTGCACCAAAATTCAGGTAATTTTCTAACAATTTATTCTTGAATATAATTATAATAATTATATCAGTTGAGCTTAAATGAAAAAGTAAAAATTCATATATCCAACTTGTTTGGTACTGATGCATAGTTATTATTGTTGATTCGTGAATATTACTATTTTCAGGTCCCTTTTCTTGGGTTCACATGGCATTTTGTTACCGGCAACAACTAGAAAAAAGATATTACAAATTGTGTATATGTGCTTTAGACATTAATTTGAACATTTTGGTTGATATTTTTTGGGAGGGAAGAAAAATGGGAGGTTTTGTCTCTTTTTTTCTTCCTTTTTTCTTCACATAAATATAGCTGACCCCGACTTGTTTGGAACAGAGGGGTAATTATTGTTTGTTTGTTTATTGCAGCCATACAAATGCAACAAAAAATGGGTTATCTCTTTAAATCCGCTGCCACATTGTGGGTCAGGCTCGCAAATTGTTGGAGATGCTACTTGCTATATTTGCAAAAGGAGATTGAATGACCCTGACCAGTATCGCTTCTGCTGTATTGCATGCAAGGTATGAATAAACTTTGGCTTCATAAAAATTACGAATCTTTACATAAATAGTCGATCGGATTTATTATTTATTTTTTTCTAGTTTGTATATATTAATTATATACTGAATATACATATATTATACATTGGATTATACATATGTTATGCATCCCCTGACTATTTTTAATTTAATCGATTCGTTGGATGGCCATTTAGGTTATTTCTTTTGTTGTTTTCCAAATGCATATGTGGTTCAAGTTCCACGTACGGTTGTTCATTGCATCTACTTATTCAATTGCATTCTGATCTTTATATTGTATCTCCTCTATACAGATTGAGAAAGAAATCAAAAAATGATAGTATAATGATTATTAATAATTATTGATTATAACGGTTACTTGCTAAGAATTTTATGAAGTTTATTATTGTTAAGGATTATAAGTGATAGGATTATAAACTACACAAATAGTGTAAAAAAAATTATACTATCAATGCATATAAGTAATGTACTTATATATGACGGAATTTGTAGGTAGAAGCCATATCCAGGAAGAGAAATGAGGCGAGTTGCGCGCTACGTGCAATTGAAGCTTTTGAAGCAATTCAGAATAGTGAGATTAGGCGCAAGCGCAGGAGGAAGGGATTTCCTAATAGAGCTCCTATTCAATAACATTTGCATATCTAACCATTTTAGCTCTCTTTTCCATCTACCTTTGGGTAGTTAGAAAAACAAATGTTGGTTTTTTCCTTTTTATTTTTTTTATTTTTTGTGGTTATCTTCAAACTGCGATTAATGGGGCTACTCAAAAAACATGATAGCTCTATGCTTTGAGCTAATTTTTTTTTAAGACTGGAACCTTATAGTCTGATTGGTCAATCTTCTTGAAAGCTAAAAGCACTTTTTTTTATTAAAAAAAATGTATTTTTTCTGAAGATTTGAGGTTTTTGGCCAATTTGTAAGAGTATTTTTGAACAAAAGCATAAGTAGTTTTTAAATATATGTATATGGAGGCACGGTCTCTCTTCCGATACATGTTTCCTACCCGGTGTCCGGTACCGGCATTGGAGCCCGACTATATCCGGATCCACGCCGCGTAGGGCCCCATTCGGGGGGAAGCGCTCCCTACCAAAGATTTTTCCATATCCAGGGCTCGAACTCGAGACCTCTGGTTAAGGGAGGAGTGCAATCCACATGTTATATACCAGTAGGGTGATTCAACGCTTATTGTTGTAAAATACTAGTTATATATATATATATATATATATATATATGACTTTTGGAAATCCACCGGACCAATTGAACCAAACCTTATGAATAGTTAGTATTAGCTTAAGAAATTGAGAAAATATCGAACAAAACCTGATAAGTACAAGATGAATAAAATAAAATCATACAGAAATAGTACCTGGGAATTGTAAAGTATTAAATTTTTTAATTGGTGTAGATTTACCAATTCAAGTCAACTAGGGAGTGATTCTATCTAATTAATCCCCTTCATGTTATGAGTGTATTCTCTCCTTTTCAAATTAAGGAATCCAGAGAGAGTAGGCCATTTACAATATAGAACATGTAATAAGTAAAATAACATTGACTAATTTTAATTATGATTTATTATTTCATGTTACTATTTCAAGCTATTAGTTTTTGATATCATATATAGATAAGATTCTCAGTTCGGTCATCATATATTTTTCTAGTTGCATAATATATTTTTTTTAATGAGATGACGGTGAATAAAGTCAATTAACAAGGATAAGATCCATCACACAATTAATTCCTTTTAATTTTTCTTTTATTAATATATGCATGTAATTTTCACTTTTATTTTCTAACATTTTATATTTTTTTATATAACAATCTAAATTATAAATAATAACGAAATATTTTAAATAACGTATCTCGTAATGACATGACAAAATTTATCTCTTTTTTTTTGGCCAAAATTAAAAAAAAAATTATTTCAATCAAGTATATCTATTTACTTCCACTAGTTACATTTGGACTCTATAACTAGTCTCCAAATTCTTCCTATCTATGTAAAGGTATAAAAAAACTCTTTCCAAAACCTCTCTACCTCTACTTAGGGTAGCTATTCAAAGACTCTAGGACTCTTCTCCATTTGCTGAATTGTTGTCCTCTTGTATGCAATTGTATTACAATCTCTTTAAGGATCTGTCGACCCTCTCTCTTTTTGTCTTGAAATCTTCTTATGTTTCTTTCACTCCACAAATGGTAAACAGTAGCAGCATATAAGAATTGTAGGATCTGTGCTCGTGGTCTGTTGTTCCCTGTTTTTCTACTAATCCATTCTGTTTCTTCTTCCCAGTTACTGATCTTCCTCTTCTCTCCTAGCCATTGAAGTATTGAATTCCAGATGTAGGCAGAGTAACTGCATTGAAAGAACAAATGCTGCAAAGTCTCCTCAGCTCCTGTATTACACAAAACACAATCTGTTTGTACTTTGACACCCCATTTCTGTATTCGATCCACAGTAGCTAACCTTCCCATAAGTGCCAGCCATAAGATAAACTTGTGTTTTGGAATAGTCTTTGATCCCAATACAAGTCCTCTCCATTTCACCTTCTGATTCTGTGGTAGGAAGGCTTGGTATGCTTTTTTTATTCTGAACTTACCTGTGATGCAGCAATCTTGTAACGCCACTTTTAAATCCTTGTTCAATTACCATTTCTTTGCGTCCAATATTTTTCGTACTATCCAACAAGCTCTAGTTGGAGTTGTCATTTGTTGTATGTCTTTCCCTTTGATATAGAATGTATGTATCCATTTTATCCAAAGAGAATCTTTCTTCATTGCAGCTTGCTAAGAGCTGTTTTGTTCCAAGTATGAAACTCTATAAAATTTAGACCCCCTGCTGAATATGGTTTACACAATGTTTCCCATGCAACCAGTGCTCTCCTTGAGCTTTCATGTCTGCCTGTTCATAAGAATATTCTGCATATTCTTGTCATAAGCTGAATGACCTTCTTTGGGATTAAAAACACCTGGGCCCAATAAGTTTGCATCTCAAATAGAACACTCTTTATGAGTTGGACCCTTCCACTATATGCTAAGTACTTCGTAGCCCAACATCTTATTTTTGCAGTCATTCTTTCAACTAGAGGTAGACACTATTGAACTGTGATTTTCTTTGATAATAGAGGAACTCCCAAATATCTAAATGGTATCTCCCCCTCTAAAACTTCATCTCTTCTAATATTTGATTCTTCAACCTTGAGTTAACCCCTGCCACATATAAAGAACTTTTCTCTAAATTGGCCTTTAATCCAGATACTTCTGAGAAGTGATTAAACTGCTTCATCATCAACTTCACTGGAATTACATCAGCTCTACAACACATGATTAAGTCATCCGCAAAGCATATATGAGCTATCTCCATCTTGTTGCATCTTGGATGATAGTTAAAATCTGGAATATGTCTCAACTGTTTAAGTGATCTATTCAAATACTCCATCACTAAGACAAACAAGTATGGAGACATTGGATCTCCCTGTCTTAAACCTCTCTTGGCTTGGAATCTGGGAGTAAGTCCTCCATTGAATAGCAATGAATAGCTCACTGTACTTACACATTCCATAATCAGATTGACAAATTTCATAGGCATCCCAAATTCTAGCAATATCATTATGAGAAAACCTCAGTTCACTGTATCATATGCTTTCATAATGTCTACCTTCACTAGACATCTAGGAGACACTCCCTTTTGTTTGTATCCCTTTACCAATTCATGAGCGACAATCACATTATCCAAAATATTCCTCCCCTCAATAAAAGCTGATTGTGAATGTCCTACTAGGTGGTCAACTACTAGTTTTAACCTAGTAGTAATAACTTTGGCAATCAGCTTATACAGAGTTGTACAGCAGGCTATGGGTCTGAATTCCTTCACAAAAGAGGGTTTTTTTAACTTTGGGAACTAGTGTTACAGTAGTACAATTCACCTCCTTTAGCAACTTTCCAGTTTGGAAGAATTGTGTTGTTGCCTTTGTCACATCCTTCCCTATCAAGTGCCAGTACTTCTTAAAAAATTCTGCTGGAAACCCATCGATACCTGGAGCTTTTTCAGCTGGTAGGTCCTTCAAAGCCTGAACTATCTCAGTTCTATCACTTCTTAAATAAGAAGTAGCTTTTGCTCAGCAGTAATACAAGGTCCATCTCTTGCAATTCTTGGATCTAAAAATGACATTTCTCCTTCACTTGAGCCCAACAACTTCTGAAAAAAACTTGTAAATTCTTTTTGGATCAGATCAGGGTCATGTAGTTGAATGCCATCTTCTGTGCAGATGATGAAACTCTGTTTTTCGCTTGTCTTGCTTTCAATGCTTCATGGAAAAATCTCGTATTTGAATCACCATATGCTAGCCATGTTGCTCTTGACTTCTGTCGGGTCACTTGTTCATGTATTGTTGCCCATTTCTCTAGTTGTATTAGGGTCTCTTTTTCAGTTGTTATAAGCTGTTCATTGAACAAGTCTGCACTTAGGTCTAGCTGTACTTGTTTCAGTTCTTCTTCCAGTATACTGATCTTCCTCTCCAACATTGAAATTTCTTTGTTCATCTGGGATGTCTCTATTTCTATAAACTTCAGTTTCCTCCAGATTGATTACATGGTATGTCCATGCACCTGTTGTTCCCACACTTTATTTACTACTTCTTTGAATCTCTCTTGGGATAATAACACATTGACTAATCTGAATGGCCTTGGCAGTTTCTGCTTGGCCACTTCTGTTCTGATTATAATTGGAGAGTGATCTGAACATTCCGGGATATGATAGTATGCTTCGAGTTTTCCATACTTCATAAACCATAAGCCATTTCCAAATGTCCAATCAATCAAGCTGTAAATTCTTTCATTTGCCTCTCGTTTATTACACCATGAGTAGGTGCACCCTTTTCTATTTAGTTTGCCCAATCCAATTTCTTGAATGCAATTTTGGAAATCTTCCATTTCTGATTGTTTAACTGGCATCCCATTAACTCGATCATGCACAGAAAGGATTGTATTAAAATCTCCAATACCATCCAAGGTTCTGTGATGGAGCTGTTAATTTGCTTTAACATTCTCCATAGCTCTTGTCTTTCCTGTTGAGTATTTATCCCATATACAAATGTTATCTCACAAGCAAATTGTGACTCCTTGTCCTCAACCTTGCAATGTACCAGTTGCATATGAGATACTAGGATATTCACTTAAACCTTATTAGGTCTCCAACAAATCCACACCCTGCCTCTATTACTGACTAGGTAATTAGCATGAATTTTCCATTCTACTCCAAACTTTCTTTTTATTTTTTCTGCTCTTTTCTGCTCTACTTTAGTTTCTAGACATCCCAGCAGTACCACTTTATTCTTAAGCAAAAAGGACTTCAATTCCTTTTTCATATAGGGCTTATTCAGCCCTCTTATATTCCAAGAGCAAATGATCATGGAGGGTCTTTGTTCCTTGTGTCCCCTTTTGCCATATTGGCATTAGCTTTTTCAGGTTCTATCCTCAATGCACTGAATCTGTTCTTTTGAAGGAACTGCTCCACATCTTCAGTTTCTATCAAGGTTCTTGACCTGTTACCCTTGACTTCTACCATTTTCTGCTTGCCTCTATTTTTACTCTCTTGAACTTTCTGACTTTCCTCTATTGTATTTACTTCTTGATTCTTCTTCTTGAGTTGTTCATTTGGTTTGCCAGCAGCTTCAATCACAATTTCAGTAATTGAACCTGTATTAGGTTTAGCCTTCCATTGCTGCTTAGTCTTTTTCTTCTGCCTCCTTGGTAGTTGCTGGACATTACTGCCTTCACTTACTCTATTTTGTTCCTTGCAACTTGCTTTATGCCTTCCAATTAGTAAGCATTCCTGACAATACTCTGGTTTCCACTCATACTCAATCGATTGCTCATAGTAGCTACCATCAGGCTCCTCTAGTGTAACTGAATCGGGGAGAGGCTGGGTCACATCCATTTTAATAAGTACCCTGGCATAAGATATCATTTCTTCATTTGCTGTTAGCTTATCAGTACAAATTGGTTTACTCAAACAACTAGAGATATGGCCCAAATTTTCTGTGTCCCAATACTGGATAGGTAAATTAGGAAATATTACCCATATTGGTACTGCATTTAGAGGTTCTTCAGCTAGTATGAAGTTTGGCACCCATTGTTTCAGAATCATAGGCCTGTTATTATAGGTATATGTTCCATTCTGTAGTATCTTCAATTTGTCCTCTTCGTCTTCGAATCTAAATATGAAGTACCCTTCATCATGTAAATATACCTGTGGAGTTGTGACAGTATTCCATACCCCATAAACAAATCTCAGCATCTCTTTAGAAGTAGGAACCCCCTATGACATAGCCAATTAGGGCTGACCTCCACTTCTGATTCTGCTTTTCTATAGCATTTGCACTTAGCTTAACAATTTTATTTCCATCTTTCAATGTCGTAGGAAAATAATTGAGCTCTTCACCTAATTGTTGAGTTCGATTACCTTTAACTACATCCGCCACTGTTGGTTTGACCGCACTCGAGCTTGTAGAGAATGTTAATTTCCTTGCCGCATTGTGTGCTTCAGGCTGCCGGTGCGCTTCCTCCACCGGTTGCTTCTCTGGTATCTCTGACTGAACTTGGTTCAGTGCTTGCAGTATAGTTGGAGCGCTTCCCATACCCATCATCCATTTCCCTATTTGAATTGGGGCTAAACTTTGTGGAACTCTTGTTTCTGGTGTAACAACTCAAAGAGGTTCGTCTTTGGTTGAGGACAGAGTGGTGTCCACCACAGGCGTCGGAATTTGTTTCTTCTTCTGGCGAGCCATGGAAGGCGTACGTTAGCTAGTTTCTCTTAACATACGCCTCTAGAGCATGTTAGTTTTTTGCTACTTCTATTCTTGAACAAAGAAAGTTCAATTGACAAAATTTATCTCAACTTCAAAATGCTTTATAATCTAGTCTTCCTCTTTCTAAAACTAAGATATCTAATAATCACAAAATTCTCAGGAGAAACACTAGTTTTCAAAAAAAAAAATAGGGGATATAAACAATCATATAATACTGTGGAAATAGATAATTTGGTCTACTACTTTTACCATATATATATATATATATATATATATATATATATATATATATATATATATATATATATGGGAATAGGAAGGCGAAATATATAAACGGCCCCTCCAAGTTGTCCACAACGGTCAGTTGAACACCTCAACTGAGACTATTTCCAGCTAAATACTTCACGTGGCTATTAAGTAGGTCAAGTAAACACCCGATCCAGTCAGCTCATCTTGCGTGTAATACACTCACCGAGACGCACGTCGCCTATCCATTCCAAACTTTAATAGTAACAGTAATATTTGAAGACTCTAATTTAAGCCCAAATCGGAACTCTAATTTTCACTTTATCTTCTCCATCTTCCTTCTGCTATACCCCTCCATTTTTGGCGACCTTCCTTTCAATTGGAAAGAATTTTTCAAATTCAGGACATTAGACAAAGAACCCGTTCCAAAACAGGATCCAAACAGTATTCCATAAGTTTCAGAGAAGAAAATCGTTTGCGCAAACAGGAAGATAACATGGGCAGATTCTCATCCAACAACACCGCCTCAACTTCTGCCTCCGCTCTATAACCTTCTCCATCTTCATCTTCATCTTCTTGTTCAAGTCCCCATCTCCGGCGGAGGTTGAGCAGTTGGTTTCTCCATCATCAAATTGCCGCTTCAATCTTAATGGGCAGCTTCTTCTCTTCCTCGGACTCTATAACTTGCTTCATCATCTTCATCAGCTCACCGTCGCCGCCGAAATTGGCGCTATCGGTTTCTCCGCCATCAAATTGCCGCTTCATTTGATAGATAAATGAGGAAATCAAGGAATTCTACGATTAGTTATTTGGAAGAAACTCACTTGCTGATTGCTTCTTAAATTGATGTTAAAACATTTACATAGCTCAATTGGACAGATTATTGATGGGAATTGGTTCTTAATTATCAATTTGTTGGTTTTGGTCTATTATTTTTTCGTTGTATACATTATTCTGGGACAATTTGGTGGATTTCAGTAGAAGGGGCGGGCTGAAGAAGATGAAGGAGAGGGGGTGCGGGGAGGGTGGGAGGGGAAAGGGGGGAGCACTGGTTTAGGAAAATAAGGTTTTTTTTAAATGTATTTTTTTATTAATTACATGTGTCAAATGGCAAAATTACACGTCATTTTTTGATTGGTTCATTTTCCATGTCATCAGCAAGTGCAACTCACGCATATGGCCTGTTGTACTCAGGTGTTTACTTGACCTACTTAATAGCCACGTGAAGTGTTTAGCTGGAAATAGTCTCAGTTGAGGTGTTCAACTGACCGTTGTGGACAACTTGGAAGGGCCGTTTATATATTTTGCCGAATAGGAAAGGTGATGTGGCACCTTCCTATGCCCAGCATTTAGATTTATCTCTTCTCTCCTTTTTTTTTTTTTGACAATTTTTCATATTTTCCCATTTCCCCCCCTATTTTTATTCATTAAAAAAAACTAACTCAACAGACGCTTCTTTAATTTTTTCCTCACCAACAGTCGCTTCTTTACTCTCCTAATTATAGCAATCGCTTCCTTCCTTCCTTCTCTCTTGCTTACCACGGTTGTAACGTCTATTCAAACCTCCATCTCCTCTCTTCTGTTTTTGATTTTCAGTTCTCTCAAAAAAAAATTCTTCTAATGCCATTGACTAATTGTTGCTATTTTTCCCTCGTCCAAGTCAGCATTACTCATCCCATTTTATGCATTTTCAAGTGCTAAGATTTTGAGGTAATCAACCCATATTATTTTCAGTTTATCAATCCAACAACTCTGTTACCAACATACTACTGTCATCAGGAACTACAGGTAACATATCCTTGCCTGTGATTATGTAGATTAATTTTTGATGTGGCTTCTATGTATTTTGTTAATTTTGCCCTTCCTTCTTACTTTGTTTGGAGATCAAAAGGGATTCCTTCTGAGTCACATGTCTCCCATTTTATTGCTCTGAAATTCTTTTGGTCAAATCATGATAATTTGGCAAATTAGAATACGAAAAATGATTTGGTATTACTTTTCTTTTTATCATTCATGATTCATCTGATGGCTATTCTTGTGAAGTTTCTGTTTCTTCGAGAGCTCAAGGCATGAATCAATTCATATTTTTTGCGGGCATGTGATTGACATATAGAATAATTTCATTAATGTGTAATCAAGACTGTGATGGTTCTTCTAATACGATTCATTTGAGCAAGAGGCTCATATACCTGATGAAACATGCTAAAAGAGTTACTGTATGATATTAATTTATATCTGAAATTCAGTTTTTGTTATCACCTTTTATTATTTGTACTAATTGGAAAAGTTGTTGCATGAGGGAGAAGATACTCTTAGCCATTTCCCATTTGAATTTGAATATTGCATCAGGTGTTTTCGTGCATCAGATGCTAGATCAATTCTTTAACCTTCCATATATATTTTTGGAAACATTTGAAGAGAGTAACAAGATACAGAGCTAAAAGATGAAGAAACTTTTTCTGCTGCGGAATTTTCATAACTTGTATTGTAGCTAAGATTTTTGTTGAGAAGTGATGCTAGAGCTTTGCCTAATGGAGTTGAGGATGCAGTAAGTGAAGCATCTCGGAAGAAGCTTCTGTAAGTCGTGGTAGTTTCTCTTCCCTCATGTAGTGAATAAATATAAATGATATGCAATATTTTATGTAAAGTTGATATATTCTCATTCAGTTTGTTGTTGGATTTCTTAAAAATTGAAATAATGATTCTTATACATTGAACTCTGCAAGTACCTCACAATTAGGAGTATAATCTGAAGACTGAGGGAGCAAATTGAGAATTAGAGCAACCCCACGCTTTTAGCTCAGTTTATGTTTGTAGTGTTTTATTGAGCAACACACATACAGAGAAATACTTCATGTCCATAACTTGGAATTTTGGCGCATGATCCATTGTTTTTTATTTTATTTCTATCTTGATGGTGGCTTAGGTTCAGTTGCCTTTTGCCTATAGCTCTATCTAGGAAGTTACTGGATTGGATTGGGGTTAGGCCTTCAATCTTTTTCTAGTCTAGGGTGTATAATTTGACTTTATCTTGACCTTCAAATTTTTTCTTTTTCTGTTTTGTTAAATTGTACTTCAAGATTATCAATCTTGGCTCCACTTTTTTGTTTGGTTAGAATAATTTAAATTGCAATAGTTGACCTTTTTCCTTGATTTAGTCAAATCCATGATACAAAATCTGAAATGTGAATTTGGTCCTAATTTATTGAAATAATAGAATTGACATATTAGATTTGAAGTTGGATAATATGTTTTCCTAGAAATTGGAAAAAGATGTTTAATATTATTTGTATTGTATCAAGTTACTTGTAAATATAATTACATGTAGCTTTTCATAGTAACGTCCATGAACTGATAACCTAGAAAATGAGGTAATTTAAGTGTTGCAACAGGTAAATTTTATTAGAAACACTAATAAAAAAAAAAATTAAAATTTGATCTAATATGTCAATCAAGAAAGAAGGAAAAAAGAATGGTATTTCAGCACCATGATAATAAAAGAAATTTTGAGGTGTGTCAAACAATTGGCCTTCCTTTTCCTTTCACTCTAAGAGGGGTAATAAACGATTAGTTTTTTAGTCAGTACTTAGTACTAAATGCTTACACATATTCTCTTTAACTAAGCCAGTGTCAGCACAAAGGTAGTGGAAATCAACCTTAAGTTTACTTTTTAAATATTACACTATTCGTTGCTAATTAAATGTGTTATGCGGAAAGTATATATTGAAAACAATTTGTTCCCTTGGTATCGTAAATGTTGTAGGTTATTTATGTTGAATCGGTGATAGATTTGGAGCTAACTAGATAAAGTATTATATTTGTGCTCTACTAAATTTATAAAATTAATTTTTGGTGCATATATATGAAAATTTTATCCCCCTTATCGCGACTAAATTTATAAATTAATTCATTTTATGATTTACTTATTTATATTATGAAGCGCGAAGCGCGATCTAATTTACTGATTAAATAATAAAATTATGTTACTAATCATAACGTACTTTAAAAAAGTTGGTGTCCTATACAAAACCAATCAAAATCCATTATGTTGTGTAATAAATGCCAAAGCAGACGGTCACCTTACAATGAATGAAATAGGTTTTAGTAGCATATGTTGGGATTTTTAACTACCTTTTTGCTTGCAAATGTGAAAGAGCATGTGGAGGAAAGTTAATTGAATCTTAAAAGAAAATAGGATTGAAGATTGAGAAAGAGATTAGAATTTTTGGAGCTGACACGAACGAGTCAGACTCACCAATGGGGTGAATTGGTTTCTCCTGGGAGGCTCTCTCGGACGGGATTGTACTGTGGTGCATTTTGTTGTGGATGTGGATTATAAGGAGCTTGGTAGGGACGGCTATTTCTGAGCTCGGTTTTGGTTGTAATTTTGTAGTTGTATGTAAGGTTGTGCATTCATCACCGTATAGTGAGGCGGTGCCATAGCGTATGCAGCATCATGATGTGGGTAATAATGTTATGGGGTCTTGGGCGACATGTATGATTGGTTAAATGACCTCTAGGACCCCTCGAGCTCGAAGCCATCATGGCTCCCTCTTCTTTCTTTTTCTTGTTTGTTAGACCCCTCGAGCCATTCTGGATGGCCTGCGATGTAGCTTTCAGGGCGGCCTGACTCAAGATTCATCCTGTTTTCAAACCATTTTCGACCATCTCTCCAATTTTAATGGCCTCACCTAACGACTTCCCCATAGAAGACGTCATATTTTGGAAGTAGTCTGACTTTTAGGCATGCAGAAAAGTCGTAACCATTTTTGCATCATCCATTGGAGGCTTCACCCTGGCGGCATGCTCCCGCCATTTGACGGCACATTCACGGAAACTTTCTGTGGATTTCTTCTTCAGGTTAAACAAAGAATTCCGTCAGGAGCGATGTCCACATTGTCTAGGGCCAGATCGTCAGGAGCGATGTATTGGAACTGACGAACAAAGTCCCAGGCCAGATCGTCCCATACATGCCAATGGGTGATCTCCTGATCCATGTACTACTCGAGAGCTATTCCTGTAAGACTCTCTCCAAAATAAGCCATTAATAGCTCCTCTTTTCCACTAATGCCCCTTAGCTGGTTGATTATGCAAGTTCACCACATCCCCTTCTAGCTTGTTGAGCAACGCATAGCAATGTTCTGTTTCTGCCTCAAATTCTTTGGTTTGCCGACTCAAGGCTTCTTCAAGGTCACCCAACTCTTTCCTGAGAACGAACACCTTTTCATCGTGACTTTGCTTCACTTGATGCGCCAACCTCAAACGGTTATCTACTTCTCTTTCCAACTACCCAGTCTTCTCTTTGGCTTTGTCCAATGCCTTTTCAGTATTTGCCAAGGTGGCATCATGCTCTTGCATTTTTTCTAGTAGGCCAGCAATGGTTCTTTGATCTTTCCAATTTCTAACGGGCACCTCAGACGCTTTCTTCATTTGCTGAATTTGAGCTCCGAGATTTTCATTTTTACGAATCAGACTTTTCTTTTCCCCTTAGGCTTCCCGATATTGTAATTCATTTTCAAAATTAAGGTTTCTTATCTTCTCTTGCAGAATATGGATAGTTACACGATATTCTTTTTCCTTGTCACCCCAAGCCAAACGTTTTTGTATTTTATCATCAAATGCTTAAACATGCAACCTTTTAGCGAGCCTTTCGGGCTTGGGCTCGGGCTCATCATCGATGCAAGACCTCTTCCCAAACCACGTGGCATAACCTGGATGCACCTCACACCTCGCCGGATCTGGCACCTGAGTATCATCTTTCAGGTAGCAAAAATCGTCCCAAATTTGCTGGATTAGAGTTTCAGGGAGCGGGGCCTCTGGATGCATCCAGCTCAATTACTTGAACACTCAGATCTTCATCTTCGGGTACTACTTGGTACCTTCCCAATTGCCTCAAAACTCTTTGTGGCGCATACGGATGAACGCTTCTCAAACACAACAATAAGAAGTAACCCTTTAGGGCCGATATATGTATCACTTCTCTCACCGGGAGCCATCCCAAAATCCACTCAGTTTGATTCGCGGTTAAATGTCCAAGTTTCTACCCCTTCTGGAGAGTAGTAATTACTTACTCTTTCTTCATAGTTCTCAATGAAATTGTCTTTATTCAAACCATAGCTCATGAAATTGGGATAGTGTAGAAGATGCTCAATCAACCACATTTGTAAGAGAATGTTGCACCTCTCGAAGAATTTTGCCCCAGACTTACACCGAGTCAATGCCCGATAAATGTCTGATACAATGATCGGGGCGAGAGTATCTTGATCCTTGGTAGTAAGAACATGTACAATTCTAGCTACGTGGGTATCAATTGCCCGCTCCGCATTCAGGAAGACCATAATTCCCAAAAATACTACCATGAAGGCGAAATGACGGTGGATCTGTCATGCATCTTTGTTGTGTTTGTTGTTAAGACCTTTCTCATGCATTTCAAACCCATTTGGATGCGCGTACCTGGAGTAAAGGAAGTAGAATGAACAACATCCCTTGACTACATTGGACTTCTTGATTTGCTTACCGATATTCAAAAGATCGAAGAACCGATGTATAGAGATGGCCCTCGGGAATATGAGCTTCTGGTTTCTCAAATCCCTTCTGAACCCAAAGTATCCAGCTATCTCTTCTAAGGTAGGAGCGAGCTCAAAATCAGAGAAGCAGAAGACATTATGAACGGGATCCCAAAAGGTTACCAATGCCTCAATCAAATCATCACGTGGCTAGACCTTCATGATATCCGTGAGTGCTGTCAAGTGCTTTTTGACCAGTTTTTGCCCTCCTAAATCTAACCACCACATCTGAAGCTGAAAGAGAGCCTCCTCTATAACTTGCTACGGCATGTTCTGAACAGTGCTCATTTTGTATTTGTGGGGTGATCGAGGTTTAGGGGTAACACTACTTTCCAAAACCCAATGCACTCATTTTCTAAAACAATCTTTTGTAAAATAACACAATTTTTGAAAGAACCAAAAAGAGGGTGGATATTTTGTAATTATGGCCGAAGTGAGGGTGGCTATGAAACTATGGCCCCTTCGTACTTCAAGGGAAAATTTCAGGGTTGAGGGAGGGCATTACAGTTAAAACGTGACGCCCAGTTGACAAACACGTCCGTTTTTGCGAGAATATCCCTTCGACAATTTTGAGAATGTTCTATTCCGACTGAAATGGCTCGGCATTAAACCAAGGCTGGGTTGGCTTATTTATTAGAAATTTTTTTTAAACAATATTCTTTTTTTGGTCATTTTTGCAAAATGGGGGCCGAACACGATGAAGGCTGCCTACGTATCTCGTTAATCTATTGGTTAATACAGTGATCGACGACCTAAATTATTACAAAATTATTACTAACTCATTTTGTATCAATCATTATACTTACGCAAAATAATTTTCAGATCCTAAACGAAATGAGCTAGACCAATATACGAATGAACTTCGCTCTGTTCTTCTTGAGCTCTCCAGATTTAAACACACGATAATCAGAATATCGAGACACGAAATAAACGCTTCTTTTAGCTTCTTTTTTAATCTAAGCACCTTAATTGCCAACTCTATTTGAGCTGGACAAAGAACTAAATTTCAACAGGCTTGCATATGAATTTCTTATAAAGCTGTTGTAATTTTAGTCGTGATTATTATAACACGATAGTCATATTCAGATGTGATGACCCAAAAGGTCATTTCTTATTTTAGAAGACAAATCTGTGTTTCGAGGCCTTAAAAACCTCTTTTTAACTCACTTCGATTTGCGTGCACAGTCCAGGCGCGTTTCGGAAAAGCTTTTATGTGAAATTTTAGAAAAATAATGAACTTGGCCTTTTAAATTGATTAAAGTTGACTTTGGTCAACATTCTTGGTAAACGGATCCGGACCCGTGATCCGACGGTCCCGTAGGGTCCGTAGTAAAATATGGGACTTGGGCGTATGCCCGGAATCTAATTCCGAGGTCCCAAGCCCGAGAAAAGAATTTTTAAAGAAAAATGTTTGCTAGAAAATATAAAGGCTTTTTGAAATGAAATGATGCGTGTTCTTAATGGTATTGAGCCCCTATGTTAGTTCCGGAGTCCGGTACAGGTTTAAAATAATAAATAAGTCGAATCTCTGAAATTTGGTAAGAATCGGAGTTGATTTGGTACAAATCGGACCTTTAGTTGAGAAAATGGAAATTTCAATGTTCTTGAAGAATTTTATGAATTTGAGGTTAAATTCGTAGTTGTTGATGTTATTTTGATGATTTAATCACACGAGCAGGTCCGTATGATACTTTTATAGACTTGTGTGCATGTTTGGTTTGGAGCCCCAAGGGCTCGGGTGAATTTTGGATAGGCCACGGAGTGAATTTGGTCTTAGGAGAATTGCAGGTATGTTGCAGCTGTGTAACAGGCCTTTGATCTCGCAATTGCGAGATTAGACTTCGCAAATGCGAAGTTCTCAGGTTTGGGAAATGCGACCCATGTGTCACAATTGCGAACCCAGCTTAGGCAGGCCCCCATCGCAATTGCGACCTCAGGGCTGGGAAATGCGAAGCCCCCCCCCCCCCTCGCAAATGCGACATATCCTTCGCAAATGCGAAGGTAGCAGGATCCTACGCCTGGTCGCAATTGCGACATCTTAGACCTGATAAGTGAGATTTTGACGGGATTCTTCTTCATTTTTACAACTTTTCAAAACCTAAACATCACATAGGCGATTTTCTTGAAGAAGGTTCTTCCCCAAATCATAGGTAAACAACTTCTAACATATTTTCTTCAATCTATAACATTTTTTTACATGATTTCATTTCAAAATCAAGGGTTTTTCATGGGAAATTGGGTGTTTTTGGGTAGAAGTTAGGATTTTCAAATTTTGGGGATTTGGATCTCAATTTGAGGTCTGATTTCAAAACTAATTACATATTTGTGTTCGTGAATGAATGGGTGATCGGATTTTGGTTCGAACTTCGGTTTTTGACCAAGCGGGCACAGGGTCAATTTTTGACTTTTTGGGAAAACAATGGGAAACCTATTTTCATGCATTAGAATTGGTTTATTTGGCATTTATTGATATCATTAAGTAAATTATGACTAGATACAAGTGAATTGGAAGTGGAACCGAGAGGTAAAGCGGTAGTTGAGGCTTAATCTTGTTCATGGAATCGAGGTAAGTGTTTGGCTCAATCTTATACCATGATTGTTGTAAAAGCACGAAGGGTGATGTTGTGCACGTGTTACCATTTTATTATTCTTTTTGATTTACATATGATGTTCATTATGCTTCCTTATTGGTTTACTGTTAGAATCTGATATTTCCCACAGCATGTCCCTTTCCCACCTTATTCTGTTGATTTTTGTTATTATGTTTCTGCTTGTATATGATTTATCTGCACAGGTATATATGATTGTCGTGTCCTAGCCTCGTCACTACTTCACCGAGGTTAGGCTCGACACTTACTCAGTACATGGGGTCGGTTGTACTGATACTGCACTCTGCACTCTTTTTGTGCAGACTTCGGTACCGGGCGCAGTGAGTAGCTGAGGTAGCAGCCTTCAGTCCAGGGAGACCAAGGTAGATCTGCTGGCGTCCGCAGAGCCTAAAGTCCCCCTTCCCTGTTTAGCTTTTCTACTATCTCTTATCATTCCGAGAACAGTTGTACTTTTCTTTCCAGACTTATATTTGTAGTAAAAATCTTAGTCGTTCGTGAATTGATGACACCAGATTCGTGGGTAGACATGTATTGGAGTATTTAGATTTATTTTAACTCTTCCGCGCTTTTCATTTGTTTAGCTATAGTTACTGTTTATAATTGTTTGGGTTGATTGTCAATATGTAGAACCTTAATAGTTGGCTTGCCTAGCTTTCACGAGTAGGCGCCATCACGCCCCCGAGGATGGGAAATCCGGGTCGTGACAAGTTGGTATCAGAGCACTAGGTTGCCTAGGTCTCACAATTCACGAACAAGCTAGGTAGAGTCTGAGGGATCGGTACGGAGACGTCTATGCTTATCCCTAGAGGCTACAGAGTTTAGGAATAACTTCACATCTATTCTTCTCTTCAATTTGACTTCTCAATGGTAATTGAACTTCTACTCTGTTCTTTCGCAAATGGCGAGAACACGTGCTTCTTCATCAACTGATCAGCAGCCCGAGCCCCCAGTGGCAGCTCCTACGAGGGGCAGAGGCCGAGGCCGTGCTAGAGGCCGAGGCAGAGGCAGGGCTCAGCCCAGAGTAGCAGCACCAGCGGCGGAGCCTCAGGTGGAGTTCGAGGAGGAGGTTCCGGCCCAGACAGTTCCAGCGGGGCCAGCTCAGGTCCCAGAGGGGTTCATCGCTACCCCGGTACTCCAGGATGCTCTGGTCCGTCTAGTGGGCCTTATGGAGAGTGTTGCCCAGTCAGGCTTACTTCCTATAGCACCAGCTGTCTCTCAGGCTGGGGGAGGAGCGCAGACTCCCTCTACTCGCACTCCGGAGCAGGTGGCTCCTCAGTTTCAGACTCCAGCAGTTCAGCCGGGTATGGTAGCTCAGACCGGTGATGGAGCAGCTATGTCTGCTGATGCTTTATGGAGGTTGGACAGGTTCACCAAGCTATTCACTAATACTTATGGTGGTACATCCTCAGGGGATCCCCAGGACTATTTGGACAGCTGTCACGAAGTTCTACGGAATATGGGGATAGCGGAGACAAATGGGGTCGAATTTGTTGCTTTTCGTCTGTCAGGTTCCGCCAAGACTTGGTGGAGGGATTATTGTTTGGCTAGACCAGCTGGGTCACCGGCTTTGACTTGGGATCAGTTCTCTGAGCTATTTCTGGAGAAGTTTCTTCCTATCACTCAGAGGGAGGACTATCGGAGGCAATCTGAGCGTCTTCAACAAGGTTCTATGACCGTCACTCAGTACGAGACCAGATTTATTGCCTTGGCCCATCATGCTCTTATTATACTTCCCACTGAGAGGGAGAGAGTGAGGAGGTTCATTGAGGGACTCGCTCAGCCGATTCGATTACAGATGGCTAAGGAGACAAGGAGCGAGATTTCTTTTAAGGATGCGGCCAGTGTGGCCCGGCGAGTTGAGATGGTTCTATCACAGGGGAGTGGCCAGGGATCTGATAAGAGGCCTCGTCAATTGGGCAGATTCAGTGGTGCCTCGTCTGGAGGCAAGGATTCTTTTGGTAGGGGCCATCCTCCCAGTCCGTTTCATTCAGCACTTCAGGCTTTTCATGGTGCTCCAGGTGGTCGTGGTTCTCGTATGCAGTATCTGATCAGTTGCCCTACAGTGCACCACCAGCTCCTATCAGTGCACCACCGCTCCAGAGTTTTCAGGGTGGTTACTCAGGCTGTCACGGTCAACAGTCCCAGCAGCCGAGGGCTTGTTATATTTGCGGCGATACGAGGCATATTGCTAGATTTTGCCCTCGAGCACCGAGTAGCTCCCAGCATCAGGGTTCCCGTGCCATGGTTCAGGCACCGAGTGTTCCACCGCCCGCTCAGCCAGCTAGAGGTAGGGGTCGAGGTGTTAGAGGTGGAGGTCAGGCCGTTAGAGGTGGAGGTCAGGCAGCTAGAGGTGGAGGCCAGCCAGCAGGAGGCCGTCCTCGTGATGTAGTTCGGAGTGGTGGGGCCCAGCCCCGATGTTATGTTATTCCAGCCAGACCTGAAGCTGAGGCCTCCGATGCAGTCATCACAGGTACGGTTTCAATTTGCAGTAGAGATGCTTCAGTTCTATTTGACCCAGGGTCTACATATTCCTATGTGTCATCTTATTTTGCCCCTTATCTGGTTGTGCCGCATGAATCTTTGAGTGCACTTGTATATGTGTCTACACCGGTGGGTAATTTTATTGTGGTAGATCGAGTCTATCGCTCGTGTGCGGTTATTATCGGGGGTCTTGAGACCCGTGTAGATCTTTTACTTCTTGATATAGTAAACTTCGATGTCATCTTGGGGATGGATTGGTTATCCCCTTATCAAGATGTATTGGACTATCACGCCAAGACTGTGACCTTAGCCTTGCCGGGTTTGCCTCGTTTGGAGTCGAAAGGGACTCCCAGTCATTTTGTCAGTAGGGTTGTTTCTTATATAAAGGCTCAGCATATGGTTGAAAAGGGTGTTTGACTTATTTGGCGTATATTCGTGATTCTAGTGCTGAGGTTCCTTCTATGGATGTTGTGCCCGTTGTTCGTGAGTTTCCAGAGGTATTTCCTTCAGACCTGTCGGGAATGCCACCCAACAGGGATATTGACTTTTGCATTAATTTGGCTCCGGGCACTCAGCCCATTTCTATTCCTCCATATCGTATGGCCCCGCCAGAGTTGAAAGAATTGAAAGAACAGTTACAAGACCTGCTTGATAAAGGCTTTATTAGACCTAGTGTCTCGCCTTGGAGTGCGCCGATGTTGTTTATTAAGAAGAAGGATTGATCGATGAGAATGTGTATTGATTATCGGCAGTTGAACAAGGTCACCATCAAGAACAAGTATCCATTGCCGAGGATTGATGATTTGTTTGACCAGCTTCAGGGTGACCAAGTGTTTTCGAAGATTGATTTGAGATCTGGCTACCATCAGTTGAGGATTAGGGCATCCGATGTCCCTAAGATAGCTTTCCGCACTCGGTACGGGCATTATGAGTTTTTATTAATGTTGTTTGGGTTGACAAATGTCCCAGCAGCATTCATGGATTTGATGAACTGAGTGTTCAGGCCGTATTTGGATTCCTTCGTGATTGTCTTCATTGATGATATTTTTATCTACTCCCGCAGCTGAGAGGAGCATGAGCAACATCTTCGAGTCGTTCTTCAGACTCTGAGGGACAGTCAGTTGTATGCGAAGTTTTCGAAACGTGAGTTTTGGTTGAGTTCAGTTGCTTTCTTGAGTCGTATTCTATCAATAGAGGGTATTTAGGTGGATCCGAAGAAGGTAGAGGCAGTCAAGGACTGGCCTAGACCCACATCAGCTACAGAGATCCGAAGTTCGGGTTTGGCGGGTTATTACCGTCGGTTTGTGGAGGGGTTTTCATCTATAGCAGCCGCGATGACCAGGTTGACCCAGAAGGGTGCCCAGTTCAGGTAGTCGGACGAGTGTGAGGCGAGCTTTCAGAAGCTCAAGACAGCTTTGACTACGGCACCGGTGTTGGTATTGCCTACAGCTTCAGGGCCATATACAGTGTATTGTGACACATATCGTATTGGACTTGGTGCGGTGTTGATGCAGAATGGCAAGGTTATAGCATATGCTTCACGGCAGTTAAAGATTCACGAGAAGAATTATCCAGTTCATGATTTAGAGCTAGCGACCATTGTCCACACGCTGAAGATTTGGAGGTATTACTTATATGGCGTGTCATGTGAGGTGTTCACGGATCATAAGAGTTTGCAGTGTTTTTTCAAGCAGAAAAGAGCTCAATTTGAGGCAGAGGAGGTGGTTGGAGCTTTTGAAAGACTATGATATCACCATCTTGTATCATCCAGGGAAGGCGAATGTAGTGGCAGATGCTTTGAGTAGGAAGTCAGCCAGTATGGACTTGCGTATATTTCAGTCGGTGAGAGACCGCTTGCTTTGGATGTTCAGGCTTTAGCCAATTAGTTCGTGAGGTTGGATGTTTCTGAGCCCATCCGTGTGCTAGCTTGCACAGTCGCTCGTTCTTCATTATTTGAGCGTATCCGAGATCGGCAATATGATGATCCTCATTTGCTTGTCCTTGGAGACACGATGCGGCATGGGGGTGCCAAGCAGGTTACAATTGGAGATGATGGAGTTTTGAGGATGTAGGGTCGAATTTGTATGCCTAATGTGGATGGACTTCGTGAGTTGATTCTAGAAGAGGCCCATAGTTCCCCGTATGCTATTCATCCGGGCGCCGCTAAGATGTACCAGGACTTGCGGCAGCATTATTGGTGGAGGAGGATGAAGAAGGATATTGTTTCGTATGTAGCTTGGTGTTTGAATTGTCAGTAGGTAAAGTACGAGCATCAGAGACCTGATGGTTTGTTCCAGAATATTGAGATTCCCGAGTGGAAGTGGGAGCGTATTACTATGGACTTCGTTGTTGGACTCCCACGAACTTAGAGGAAGTTCGACGCAGTGTGGGTTATTGTGGATAGGCTGGCTAAGTCAGTGCATTTCATTCCTGTGGCAGTTTCTTATTCTTCTGAGCGGTTGGCAAAGATCTATATCCGGGAGATTGTTCGTCTTCATGGTGTGCCCGTGTCTATTATTTCTGACCGAGGTACGTGGTTTACCTCGCATTTCTGGAGGGCAGTGCAGCGTGAGTTGGGTACGCGGGTCGAGTTGAGTACAGCATTTCATCCTCAGACGGACGGACGGTCCGAGCGTACTATTCAGATTTTGGAGGATATGCTCCAAGCATGTGTTATTGACTTTAGAGGTTCGTGGGATCAGTTCTTGCCATTAGCGGAGTTTGCCTATAACAACAGCTATCAATCGAGCATCCAAATGGCTCCCTATGAGGAATTATATGGTAGACGGTGTCGGTCTCCAGTTGGGTGGTTTGAGCCGGGGGAGGCTCGGTTGTTGGGTACAGATTTGGTACAGGATGCCTTAGATAAGGTTAAGATCATTCAGGATAGGCTCCGTACAGCTCAGTCCAGGTAAAAGAGTTACGCCGATCGTAAGGCTCGAGGTGTTGCATTCATGGTCGGAGAGCGAGTGTTGCTTCGGGTGTCGCCCATGAAGGGTGTGATGAGATTTGGGAAGAGGGGCAAGCTAAGCCCTAGGTTCATCGGGCCTTTTGAGATACTTGATCGAGTGGGAGAGGTGGCTTACAGACTTGCGTTGCCACCGAGTTTATCAGTTGTGCATCCAGTGTTTCATATGTCCATGCTTCGGAAGTATCACGACGATCCATCCCACGTGTTAGACTTCAGCACTGTCCAGTTGGACAAGGACTTGACCTACAAGGAGGAGCCGGTAGTTATTCTAGACCGGCAGGTTCGTCAGTTGAGATCGAAGAGTTTCCCCTCAGTTCGTGTGCAGTGGAGAGGTCAGCCTATTGAGGCAGCGACTTGGGAGTCCGAGTCCGATATGCGGAGCCGATATGCCCATCTTTTCACCGATTCAGGTAACTTTCTATGTCCGTTCGAGGACGAACGGTTGTTTTAGAGGTGGAGAATGTGATGACCCAAAAGGTCATCTCTTGTTTTAGAAGTCAAATCTATGTTCTGAGCCCTTAAAAACCACGTTTTGTCTCACCTCGATTTGCGTGCGCAGTCCGAGCGCGTTTCCGAAAAGCTTTTATGTGAAATTTTAGAAAAATAATGAACTTGGCCTTTTAAATTGATTAAAGTTGACTTTGGTCAACATTCTTGGTAAACAGACCCGGACCCGTGATCCGACGGTTCCGTAGGGTCCGTAGTAAAATATGGGACTTGGGCGTATGCCCGGAATCGAATTTCGAGGTCCCAAGCCCGAGAAAAGAATTTTTAATGAAAATTATTTGCTGGAAAATATAAAGGCTTTTTGAAATGAAATAATGTGTTTTCTTATGGCTTCGGGCCTGTATGTTAGTTCCGGAGCCCGGTACAGGTTTAAAATAATAAGTAAGTCGAATCTATGAAATTTGGTAAGAATCGGAGTTGATTCGGTACAAATCGGACCTTTAGTTGAGAAAATAGAAATTTCAATGTTCTTGAAGAATTTCATGAATTTGAGGTTAAATTCATAGTTATTGATGTTATTTTGATGATTTGATCACACGAGCAAGTCCGTATGATATTTTTAGACTTGCATGCATGTTTGGTTTGGAGCCCCGAGGGCTCGGGTGAATTTTGGATAGGCCACGGAGTGAATTTGGACTTAGGAGAATTGCTGGTATGTTGCAGCTGTGTAACAGGCCTCTGATCTCGCGATTACGAGATCAGACTTTGCAAATGCGAAGTTCTCAGGTTTGGGAAATGCGACCCATGTGTCGCAATTGCGAACCCAGCTTGGGCAGGCCCCTATCGCTATTGCGACCTCAGGGCTGGGAAATCAACCCCCCCCCCCCCTCCCATCGCAAATGCGACATATCCTTCGCAAATGCGAAGGTAGCAAGATCCTAAAGGGTTCGCAATTGTGAACCCTGGTCGCAATTGCGACATCTGAGACCTGATAAGTGAGATTTTGACGGGATTCTTCTTCATTTTTACAACTTTTCAACACCTAAACATCACATAGGCGATTTTCTTGAAGAAGGTTCTTCCCCAAATCATAGGTAAACAACTTCTAACTTATTTTCTTCAATCTATAACATCTTTTTACATGATTTCATTTCAAAATCAAGGGTTTTTCATGGGAAATTGGGTGTTTTTGGATAGAAGTTAGGATTTTTTAAATTTTGGGGATTTTGACCTCAATTTGAGGTCCGATTTCAAAACTAATTACTCCCTCCGTTCCAATTTATGTGAACCTATTTGACTGGGCACGGAGTTTAAGAAAAAATAAAGACTTTTAGAATTTGCGGTCCTAAACAAGTTAAAAAGGAGTCTAGAGTATTTGTGTGGTTATAAAAGCTTCTCATTAAGGGTAGAATTGTAAGTTTAAACTAAATTGTTTTCAAATTTAGAAAAGGGTCATTCTTTTTGGAACGGACCAAAAAGGAAATAGGTTCACATAAACTGGAACGGAGGGAGTACATATTTGAGTTTGTGAGTGAATGGGTGATCGGGTTTTGGTTCGAACTTCGGGTTTTGACCAAGCGGGCCCGGGGTCGATTTTTGACTTTTTGGGAAAAATAATATGAAACCTATTTTCATGCATTAGAATTGGTTTATTTGGCATTTATTGATATCGTTAAGTAAATTATGACTAGATACAAGCGAATTGGAAGTGGAACCGAGAGGTAAAGCGGTAGTTGAGGCTTAATCTTGTTCGTGGAATCGAGGTAAGTGTTTGGCCTAACCTTAGCTTGAGGGAATAGGAGTTGTGGTCTATTTGCTATGTGTTTGTATCGAGTACGACGTATAGGTGTGGTGACGAGTATCTATACGTTGGTGTCAAGCATGCCCGTGAGTTTTATACCATGATTGTTGTGACTATATTATGTATCGATCATGCTCAAATTGATGATTTTTAATGTTGTTAATGATTTTTAATGTTGAACAAAGCTTATGAAAGTTTCCTTGTAATTGACTATTGTTGAGTATCGACTCAAATTGAAGTTTCATTTTGTAAAGAAATTGTTGAAACGAGATTGGTTATAGTTGAATCCCTTGCCGGGACGTTTTGTTGATATTGTTGATTCCCTTGCCGGGATATTATTGTTGATTCTCTTGCCGGAATATTATTGTTGATATTGTTGATTCCCTTGCCGGGACATATTATTTTCTGTTGTTTGGGTGAGGAAAAGTGTAAAGCACGAAGGGTGATGTCGTGCCGATATTATGAGTGTTAATGCACGAAGGGTGATGTCGTGCCATGATTTGAGTGTTAATGCACGAAGGATGGATTCTGTGCCGATATTGTGAGGAATAGTGCACGAAGGGTGATGCCGTGCCATGATTATGATAGGTAATGCACGAAGGGTGATGCCGTGCCGTTTCTGTTGATTCATATGGTGAGGACGAGAGTAAAAGCACGAAGGGTGATGTTGTGCACGTGTTACCATTTTATTATTCTTTTTGATTTACATATGATGTTCATTATGCTTCCTTATTGGTTTACTGTTAGAATCTGATATTTCCCACAGCATGTCCCTTTCCCACCTTATTCTGTTGATTTTTGTTATTATGTTTCTGCTTGTATATGATTTATCTGCACAGGTATATATGATTGTCGTGTCCTAGCCTCGTCACTACTTCACCGAGGTTAGGCTCGACACTTACTCAGTACATGGGGTCGGTTGTACTGATACTGCACTCTGCACTCTTTTTGTGCAGACTTCGGTACCGGGCGCAGTGAGTAGCTGAGGTAGCAGCCTTCAGTCCAGGGAGACCAAGGTAGATCTGCTGGCGTCCGCAGAGCCTAAAGTCCCCCTTCCCTGTTTAGCTTTTCTACTATCTCTTATCATTCCGAGAACAGTTGTACTTTTCTTTCCAGACTTATATTTGTAGTAAAAATCTTAGTCGTTCGTGAATTGATGACACCAGATTCGTGGGTAGACATGTATTGGAGTATTTAGATTTATTTTAACTCTTCCGCGCTTTTCATTTGTTTAGCTATAGTTACTGTTTATAATTGTTTGGGTTGATTGTCAATATGTAGAACCTTAATAGTTGGCTTGCCTAGCTTTCACGAGTAGGCGCCATCACGCCCCCGAGGATGGGAAATCCGGGTCGTGACATCAGATTTACATCAGTTCTACGCACTAAAAAAAACTCTAGATTTAATTTGAACTTGATATACACAATTTAACTTGAAATGATCAAGTGGAGAATATCCAACTCCTAACAAATCAACAGCAATTAAATTAACCTAGGCAGTCATCATGCTTTTATATTACGTTATTACTTCAAACAGTTTCCAAGTCAATGCTCCACACACATTCATTACATATTAGACCAACACAAATCAGGAATTAAACAGATCCATAGAAATAAAATAGAAATTCAACAGTCTTTCAATCATTCCAAGGAAAACATAATACAAGGAAGTGTAGAACTGACCTATTTACAGAGGAAAACACTAAAACAAGCAAAATAAAGGCAGAGAACAACTCAGATGAAATTCAACAGCAGTTTCAGCAATGAATACAACAGAAATACAGCAATTTCTCAGCTCAAAATCAGCTTGTGAAATCCAGAAAATATGCAGCAATAAGTAAAAATTAAAAACAGCTTTGAATCCTTTTTTGTGGTTGTTTTTGTTTTGTTTTTGGGAGCTTTTGGTTTTTAAGATCTGAAATTCAAATTTTAAATTCAGAACTTCCTTTCAGCTTTTAAGTGTGAGATATACGTGAAGTGAGAGTGAATGAGTGTCCATGAATTGTGTATGTGAGCAGTCTCTTATAGGACAGATTTTGGCATCTTTTCGGTTATTTTCTTTTCTTTTTAGTCCTTTTATTTTTCTGTTTTACTCATTACCCCCAATACCCGACCTACTTCCTTTTTCGATTGCTAATTGGCCCCTAAAACTAGGGGTGGGCATCGGTCGGTTCGGTTCGGTTATGAATATTATCGGTTTTGCCTGTTGGTTATCGGTTTACAAATATCATAACCCGATAACCAAACCGATAAGATATTGGTTATCGATTATCGGTTAATCGGTTCTCGATCATTATCGGTTCGGTTATCGGTTTACCCGATAAGATAAAATAACGTGTTTCAGCAGTAACATATTCTTCCATGGAGCTAAGGTCCAAAATATGGAAGAAACAAGCGTTTCCACGACTCTACCACCCAGTCAATTCTGTTCCACTTAATCCCTCTTTCATGGCCACATATCTTTCCGGCTAAGGAATGGGAAATCTTTCTCCTGTTACATGAATCCAATTTACTAAAACAGTTTCGCAATGTATAAAACTGTTTCGGTATAAAACTGTTTTGCTAAAACAATTTTATAAGATTTTAAGAATTGTTTTGCTAAAACTCTTTTCAGAACTGTTCTATTTCACAAGAATTTAAATTTACTGCAACATCCAATAAAATAAACACTAACCAAAGTTTCTATCTTTCATTCTTCAACCCAAAAAATATAAACAAAAATCTCAATATCAGTCAGTGACGAAAAAATAGAATATCAGTCATATTTTCACTTCGACACTTTCTGCAAATACAAAGGATCTAAATGAATAACAAATACAAGTGTCGGCCACAATGCACATGTTTGTGATGCAATTTTTTTAAATGTCAAAAGAAAAAGTGAGAAGTTGAGTCACTACCCTTCGACTGCTTTGAAGACTGAACAGCTTCATCAAATAGATCTGCTAAACATAGAACTAATAATTCTGCTAACAATAGAACAATATAACAGAGTTCAACACTAATAGTTCAACACTTCAACTAATAGTTCAACACTACATTGTTCTTAAACATCAGTGTTCTTAAGATCTTCTTTGTTCAAACGACTAGCAGTAACTCTTTGTACATTGATATCTACTTTTTTACTCTAGTACAGAATTATGTATATAGATTAAAAAGTTTATTAGTTATGAAATACAAATTTTATAACAACTGACACAAGATAACTTTGTAACAGCTCAACAATTAAAGCACACGACAAATCTCACTTCAGCTTTCAAACAAACTAAGAAAAATCGAGAGCCAGAATGCTTTCAAACAAACTAAGAAAAAGATGAAGATGAAGCAACTAAAAACCTACACGAAGAATCAAGATGAAGCTGAAGAATGCGGCTGAGAAATGCGACTGAAGAGTGAAGAAGATGCGACTGAAGAATCTGATGGATTTGAGAAATGAAGTGAAGATGCGACTGAAGAGTGAAAGGAAGAAGTTGAGAAATGCAACTGACGTCGGCCTGAGTCTTGACGGGCTGACTTGTGAGGACGTAATGCGACTGATGCCGGCCTGAGTCTTGACGGGCTGAATGGTGAGGGCGTGAGGCGGAGAAACTGAGAAAGTATAGGGAAATCAAAGAGTGAACTATGAAGTATGAATTATGAAACCCTAGTATGTATATACTTAAGGCTAAACTAGTAAATTAGTTAATCTTTATTGGGTTATCGGTTTTAGCCAATAATAGAATTTCCAAACCGAGCTCGAACCGATAACCCAATAAAAAAAATTAACCCGTTACTGAACCGTTAACCTAATAACCCAATACCGATAATCCAATAAATAATTAACGGTTTGGGTTATCGGTTTTACCCGATATATGCCCACCCCTACCTAAAACTACCTCCTAGAGACTTCTTAAGCAGTTACATCCAAGATTCCCTAGGTTTCTATATTTTCTTTAGCCCCCACTTAGACCTCTGTTAATTACCAATTGACACCAAGCACTTGCTTGAGGTTCTAGGGCTAACAAATCGGTGTTTTCCCCTTCCCCTTCTAGACTTGACAGGGCCGAGCCCCTTTTCAATTTGACTACAATGACCGTAACATGTGGAGTTCAACCAAATTAAAATCAAAATAAAGCAAACAAAATTCAAAACCAAATAATTTTATCAATTAAACTGATTCGGCATGTAATTAATGAATCCAAAATCAATTAGTCTACAAATTCATGCAACTAAATATGATGTTATAATGAGAGCGTCACTTTCAAATTTTAACAATCAACAACTTAGCTAAATGCATTACTACATTTCTAGAATAAAAAGTATGAAGAGAGAAGGAGATATACCTAAACGGACTTCAGACGAAATAACAAAAAAGATTTCCAGAAGGAACTGGCCGGTCAACAGCCACTTGACCAAGATCCGACCACCAAGAAATGGTTCAAATCTTACATCAATTGATAGCTCTTAGGAAGAGTTATCCATTTGATGTAAGTTTTAACCGTAAAATGGCCCGAATGATAAAACAACAGCAAATGGAAAAACAACGGCTAGAGTTTAGTTCCCAAATCTAAAAATTGTGAAACTATAGGGATATTTAGGGAAACCTAAAGGTGGATTAAGAAAGTGGGGGTGACGGAGATTGTGTAGTAAAAACTTGGGACTGTTTAAATGAATGAACTACCAGTTACAGGTTGTTGGATCAAAGCCAATGAATGGTGGAGATTGAGTGCTGACCCTCTTGACTCGGAACGACGTCGTTTGGCGTTTGAGAGGGCCTTGACCAGGTATAACTGGTGTTTGGGCGGGTATCTTTGTTGTGTATTGGGCCTTAGAACTTGGCCCAGTTCGGTCTTAGACAAATGGCAGCCCCAATCTCTTTTAAACTTCCAAATTAACCAATTAAACTAGTGGCCTCTATTTTGGCCAAGCTTCTCCCCATCCCAAAAGTGTTTTTTTTTCTCAAAAAGCATTTTTTTTTCTCAACTGAGGTGTTTGGCCAAGTTTTTTGGGGGAAAAGGTGATTTTGGGAAGAAGCAGTTTTTGAGAAGCAGAAAAAAGTAGCTTCTTTCCAAAAGCAGAAGCAGAAGCAGTTTTGACTTTTCTTCTTACCAAAAATACCCTTAGCAAAATATGATATATATCAAAATAAACTTACTTATTTTAAACTTAATACTTAGAATTAGAGATTATATTATTGAACTCTCCTAATGTATAAATATTTCCTTTTATTTTTAGGATAACTTTCTAATATGTGGTGACTTGTAAGATGAATGCTTTTATATTTGTTAAATGTTTTTTTGATATATTTAAATCATCTTGAAAGAATTAGAGTATTTTGTAATTTTATTTTCATGTTTTACTTAAATAAAATTAAAAAAATTTAATTATTATCTTTAATAATAAATATTTGAGATTATTTATTTATTCATAGAATATTAACTATAAAATAAATCTCTCCATGTCCTTATTCGTAATTTGAAATTTATTGAAATATTCAAAATTTACGGCTCTTTCTCTCTCTCTCTCTCTCTCTCTCTCTCTCTCTCTCTCTCTCTCTCTCTCTCCCTCTCTCGTCTTCTGCTAACCACCGGCGAGTCAGCCGGCGCCGGCAGCCAGCAGGCAAGTAGGCCCTCCTCCTCTCTCATCCCCCTTTCTCCTCTCTTCCCCCCTTCTCGTTTTCTCTACCCCCCCCCCTCTTATTTTGCTTTAGGTTCCCCCCTTCCCCACCGTAGCAGTCCCACCGGCTGTGTCGGCGACCCCCTCTTTCTTTCTCCTCCCTTCTTTCGTTATCCTCTCCTCCTTCTCCTCCCTTTCTCTTCCTTCTCTCTACCCCATCCCCTTTTGGTCGATCTTTTAGCCCTAGTCCTAATAGGGCTACCCCCAGGTCGGCGACCTCCGGTCGGTGACTCCCCTGGTTTCCCTCTCTTCTCTGTCCAAGTCGCTCCCACCCCCACCCCCATTTCTCCCATTTGTGTTTGACTCTTTGACTCGCCAACCCTCTCCGTTTCACTCGCTAATGGTCCGCCTCGTGGTTTAGTTGGGCAGCCCGGGCTGCCATAGAACTAAACAGGTGCAGCGGTGACATATTGACAGCCCCCTCCCCCTATTGGTTTCGTGGTGGTTGTGTAAAATTTGTCACGGAAACAGCCATGGTTTGTTGTTTGCAAAGGCTAGTGGCAGTTGGAAGGATGCACGTCAGATTCTGCGACCTCGTATGGGCACCAAGTCAAATTTCCAGGTTCTTTCCACGAGAATTGGTACCTCACAATTTCCTGTTTATCTCTTTGTGTTAGTTAGTTTTTTACCTATGGTGTTAGCATTAGTTTAATCATATTATTAGCGTGCCCGTGGTTGCATCATGTTGTCTTTAGTTGGATTCGTTGCCTATTTGGTGTTAGTATTTTTCAGTAGCCTACCGTAGGTATAGTGGCTGCGGGCTGGGATGCAGAGTAAGGTCATATACTTGGGGAGTGCGGATGGTGAGGTAGGGGTTAGGGGGTTGGGCGGGAGGAATTGGGGTAAAGGGAACAAGGGAGCTAGTAGGTTGAGGATTGGGTCATGGAACATAGGTACATTGATGGGTAAGTCAATAGAGTTGGCGAAGATTCTCCAGAAGAGGAAGGTCAATATAGCTTGTGTCTAGGAGACTAGGTGGGTAGGATCGAAGGCGAGGGATACGAATAGGTATAAGTTGTGGTACTCTGGAGTCGTGAAGGGTAAGAATGAAGTGGGTATTTTCGTAGATAGGGATATTATAGAGTCTGTGGTAGAGGTTAGGCGGGTGAATGATAGACTAATGTCTGTTAAGTTAGTGGTTAGAGATTGCACCCTTAATGTCGTTAGCGCTTACGCGCCGCAAGCGGGCTTGGATGAGGAGGCTAAATGACGCTTCTGGAGGGGTTGGATGATATAGTGCATAGTATTCCACCTGCTGAGAGGCTTTTAATAGGAGGGAATTTTCAATGGTCATATTGGGTCGTCAGCTGGTGGTTATGGCGAGGTGCATGGCGGCTTCGGCTTTGGGGTTAGGAACGGAGGAGGAACCTCGTTGTTGCAGTTCGCGAAGGCTTTCGAGCTGATGATTGCGAACTCTAGTTTTCCGAAGAGGGAGGAGCATCTGGTGACTTTCAAATGTATGGTGGTGAAGATTCAGATTGATTATTTCCTCCTCAGAAAGTGTGATAGGGGGTTGTACGAGGATTGCAAGGTTATCCCAGGTGAGACCCTCGCTACGCAGCATAGGCTCTTGGTTATGGATGTCGGTACCATAATAAGGAGGAAGAAGAGGGTTGCTCGTAGCAAACCAAGGATCAGGTGGGGAGCCTTTACTAAGAATAAAGCTCAGAAGCTAGAGGGGAGGTTATCGGCTAAGGGAACCTGGAGGAGCAGTGGGGACGCAAGCGCTATGTGGATGACAGCGAACTGTGTCGGAGGCGGCAAAACAGGTGAGGGTCTCGAACAGTTTCTTGGGCTGGCACAAAGGCGACTGGTGGTAGAATGGAGTGGTCCAAGGCATAGTGGAAATGAAGAAGGCACCGTACCTGAAGTTAGTAAGGAGTACAAGCGAGGAGGAGATGAGGGCGAGCAGAGAGAGGTATAAGGTAGCGAGGAAAGAGGCGAAGTTGGCGGTTACGGAGGCTAAGACTGCGGAATTTGGTCGTTTATATGAGGAACTGGGGGAAAAATGTAGGGATAAGAAGTTATTTCGAATGGCTAAGGTGAGAGAGAGGAAGGCTCGGAACCTGGACCAAGTGAGGTGCATCAAGGATAAGGATGGTAGAGTGTTGATGGGGGAGGCTCAAATTAAGCAGAGATGATAAACTTACTTTCATGGACTTCTGAATGAAGAAAGGGACAGGGATATTATGCTAGGCAATCTGGGGCATTCAGAGAGTCTCTGAGACTTTGGGTATTGTAGGCACATTAAGGTCGAGGAGGTCGTGAGGGCTATGCGTAAGATAAGTAGGGGCAGAGCGACCAGGCCAAATAAAATTCCGATTGAATTTTGGATGTGCATGGGTAGAGCAGGCATGAGTGGCTGATTGGGTTGTTTAATATTATTTTCAGGACGAAGAGAATGTCGCATAAGTGGAGGGGAGTACGGTGGTACCGTTGTACAAGAACAGAAGTGATATCTAGTATTGTAATAACTATAGGGGTATCAAGTTACTTAGTCATACCATGAAAGGTTGGGAGATGGTGGTAGAAGTAAGGGTGAGGAGGACTGTATCTATATCTGACAACCAGTTCGGGTTCATGCCGGGTCTGTAATGATCCGAGCTGTCTAGCGCATCGTTCAGCGATTTGAATCCCTGAGTAGCTTCACTTCAGGTATTATGACTTGTACGCGTGGTCGGAATTGAATTCCGGGAAGTTCAGAGTTGATTTGGAGAGAGAATTCTCATTTCGGAAGCTTTAAGTTGAAAAAATTGAAAAAGATTGGATTTTTGAGTAAACGACCTCGGAATCGGGATTCAAAGGTTCCAGCAAGTTCGTATGATGATTTCAGACTTGGGCGTGTGTCCGGATCGAGTTTTGGAAGACCCGGGAACGTTTCGGCACCTATTGTGGAAGTTAGTATTTTTGGAAGAATTTCATAAGTTTAGGTTGAAGTGCATTTCAGTGTTATCGATGTCTGTTTGGGATTACGAGGCGGGGAATAGCTTCGTATGGTGATTCTGGTGTTGGGAGCGCGATCGGAAGTGAATTCGGAGGTCTGTAGGTCATTTTGGAGTCATTTGGCTAAAGATAGAAATTTGAAGGTTTTTGGGAAGTTTGACCGAGAGTTGACTTTTTAATATCGGGGTCGGACTCCGATTCTGGAAATTGGAGTAGGTTTGTAATATCGAATATGACTTGTGTGCAAAATTTGAGGACAATCGGACGTGATTTAATAGGTTTAAACATCGGAAGTAGAAGTTTGAAATTTTAAAGTTCATAAAGCTCGAATTGGGGTGTGATTCGTGATTTCGGCGTTGTTTGATGTGATATGAGGCCTCGAGTAGGTCCGTGTTATGTTATAGGACTGGTTTGTGTGATTGGACGGGGTCTCGGGGGTCCCGGGTATGTTTCGGGTGGTTTCGGATCATTTCGGGCTGTGTTATTGCTGCAGATTTCTGTTTCTGGTTTCCTTCTTCGCGATCGCGAATGGAGTTCCGTGATCGCGAAGAGGAAGGTGGGAGGCTGCTGGATTTGGCCTTCGCGAACGCATAGTGGAGGTCGCGAACGCGAAGGGGTGGGCTGAGTTGTCTACGCGAACGCGAATGGGCGATCAGGAACGCGTAGAAGAAAAGAGGGGAGCTGGGCCTGAGGTCATTGGCCTACGCGAACGCGAGGCCTGGTACGCGAACGCGTAGGGTCTGGGAAGCTAACATTCGCGAACGCGAGCACCGGGCCATGAACGCGATGAAGAAATTTGGGGCTGAAGCAGGTTGTGCTTCGCGAACGCGAGGGCATTTCCGCGTTCGCGAAGAAGGGCGGACCTGGGCTAGGCAGAATGTTTAAAAACGGAGTTTGAGTTCATTTCACCCATTTTTTTCACTCGGCTTGGGCGATTTTTGGAGCTTTTGAAGAGGGGGCTTCGTCATATATCATGAGGTAAGTGATTTCTTCTAGTTATGGGTTAAATACGTGGTTTATACATGGATTTAAGCATGGAAATTAGTGGAAAACTTGGGGTTGAGGGAAAAACCTAGAAAATTGGTATTTTTGGATTTTGACCACGAATTTGGGCATGAAATTAAGAGTAAATTATATATTTGAGTTCGTAAGGTTGTGGGTAAAGTTTATCTTTGAAAATTTTCGGAATCCGGGCACGTGGGCCCGAGGGCGATTTTGTCAACTTTGCGATCGGGATTAGGAATTATTATAAATTGGATTATAATGAGTAGTTGATCTCATATTAATGGGTTTACATAATTATTGGCTAGTGTTGGAGCATTTTGCATCTATTTGAGTCTTTGAAAGGGCGTGGATTGTCGGTTATGGAATTTCGGAGCGAGGTGAGTCTCCTTTCTAACCTTGTAAGAGGGAATTGTCCCCATATGTGAATTAACTGGATAATGTGCTTCTGTTTGTGGGGGCTACGTACGCACGAGGTGACGAGAGTCCGTGCGTAGCTACTATTATGCTTAAGTCCGGGTAGTCTAGGACCCAAAATCATGCTTTACTTGCAATTTTTTAAATCTTGTTGTCAATTTAAAAATGCTTAAAACATATTGAGCGTGTAAATGAATTTCTAAAAGACTAGTCATCGTTTCTTGATTTTTTTTAAAAGAGAAATTGCCTTTGCTTGGATAATTGTTTCCTGATGAAGTCTTGATTGACTGTCTGAATGTGTGTATCTATGGGTACATGCGTCGCATGTATGATTCGCGAGCGGGGTAACTCTATTATTTATATTTGACCACGTCGTACGTATGATTCGCGAGCGAGGTAATAGATGCATCTATGGTTCGCGCCATTCGACCCTCTGATAGTGCACAGTTTAAATATTGTTGGATCGGTCCGTACGTCCTCGGCATGATTTGCGCATGCTTGTATTACTTGCCCTGAAATTTATTGAAGTGATATTGTTTCTTCCCGGTTTGAGAATAATTGCATAAATGATGAAAAGGGATTTGGGAATTTCCTATAAAAGAAAGAATTGCTGACTTGCTTCACTTTAATGAAATACAATCATGCTTATAAATCCTCAATTTGTTACATTATCGATTTATCATTATTGGACCACTAGTAAGTGTCGAAGTCGATCTCTCGTCTCTACTTCTTCGAGATTAGGCGGGATACTTACTGAGTACATGTTGTTTTCGTACTCATGCTACACTTGCTGTGCATTTTGTTGCACAGGTACAGGTATCTCTAGCGGCCTACTGGGCGTAGCAGCATGGATGATACGGAGACTAGGTGAGCTGCATTTCTCGAGGCGAGCCGCAGCCAGCATAGTCTCTTTCAGCGTATTGTATTTACTTCTGTCCAATTTGTATTCCGGATAGTGATTGTACTTTATTCAATCCTCTTAGTAATTGCTCATGCACTTGTGACACCGAGTTCTGGGATGTCTATGGGATTATTCAGTATTTGAAATTGTTTAAATATATAAAAAAAAGTAAATTCAGAGTTGTCTAAAACAAGAAGTTACTAATTAATTAGTGTTGGCTTGCCTGACAATGGTGTCTGGCGCCATCACGACCCTTAGTGGATCTTGGGTCGTGACAACATGGTATCAGAGCACTAGGTTCCCTTAGGTCTCACGAGTCATGAGCAAGTCTAGTAGAGTCTTGCGGATCGGTACGGAGACGTCTGTACTTATCTTCGAGAGGCTACAGGGCTGTTAAGAGCACTTCCCTTCTTGATTCCTCATCGTGCGATTTGATTCCTTTGAGGCTTATGCCTTTGTTTCCTTCCTACTCGATCCTATGCGACGCGAAGCTCTTATTATGAATCAGGAATTGAGGAATTTTAATGGTACTACGGATGTTGTGCGGGATTTCTCCCCGCGTGGTTGTTTGAGCCATTATTATCGCCTTGCGGAAGGATATTCTGTCATTTCAGTTCCGTAGCTGTACTTCTGAGAGCTCTGAGGCTAGGCACAAGTTGCCATGGTGCTTATGAACGGTTGTCGCGCGGTATGGATGTGATGGTAGGATGCTTGCCCACGTGTCGGGGTAGTGAATGACTCGAAGGGAGGTTTACTCAGTGCGTGATTTGGAGATTCGATGTTTTATTCCCGGTGAGGAAAAGGCAATCGGGCTAATAATGTTCGAATTTGGGTTAATGGAGTAACAAGACTTGGTATTTGCGAGCGTGGTGGAATTCTCATCTGTGATGAGGTGATGTTGTCCTTTTTGAGTGTGCTAAGTTCAGCGGTGTTAAGGCCTTCTACAATTCGCCTTGGGGGCAGGATATTGTAAGATAGTATTGGAGGAGCGGCTGTCAGAGATCGCGGGGTGGAATGGTTCAGGATTGAATGTTCATATCTAATGCTGACGGCTCGAGAAAGAGGGTCTTCGGAAAGGTTTAGAAGTTAGTAGCGGTCTATTGGTTCAAGTGCTACCGAAGTAGATTTTGATCTAAGGCATCAGCTGAGCAGCAAAAGGATGAGGAAGGACGTATGGGAAGTTTCATGCAGTGGTTAAACTTCTAGAAGGCCAGCTGTAAGAAGCGGAAGTCGAATAGTTGCTTAAAGAAGAGGGTTAGCCAAGGTGGGAGAGTGGCAAAGAAGCACGTGGGTTCAGTGGCAGGATAACTACACCCTTGAGGAAAGTTGGAGGGATTTGAGAACTTTAGTGGACGGTGATTGGGGTCTACGAGCTTAATTTGAAATATTGGCTAGCATAACGGCGGGAGATTTGATATGACGGGAAGGAGCTACTTGATATGAATAAGGATACAACATGACTTTGAATTGGAAGATATTGTCGCACATTTAGTTAATGTCCACGAGGAGTGAATGGACTTGTGCAGCTGGTGGATGTGCACGGGCTTAGAATGAGTTATTGATGTCATAGTAATTGTACCCGTGCAGCGACGTTGGAAGATGTCGGCGTGTAATCTCCACGGGTGGGTTATCTCCTGTGAGCCGATCAGCGGTAGCGTGGTTGGCGAAGCTTCTGCGAAGAATCCTACTGACTATCTGGTAAGGGAGCCGGACATGTGAATGTGGTTGATGATTCAGAGTATTCATAAATGGTTCACAGAAAGATTTCGAGGAGCTTGGCGGGTTGGTTGTGCTAGATCATGTCAACAATGAAGAAAGAATCTTGTTGGATTCCAGAGTTGCGCAATGGTGGCTTCAAGCTAAGTGGGAGAGTCCCACCGTCTACGATTGGGTTGTATGATTATCTTCTTGTGAAGTTCGGGATTATAGGCGTATTGGTAAGTTGTTTCGGCTAAGGAAAGAGAACATCAGTAGTAATTTGAGCAAAGGAATTGAAGAATGTGTTCTATAATTGGCATCATCGATTCATGTTCGAGCTTTGGGAAGGCTCAGGAATTATGCTTCGCGTAGAAGTGCGTTGCAAGGAAGGTATGAGGTGGTTCGTGGGATTTGAGACAGCATGGTCTCGTGTTACAAGGCCACTCGAGATGAGTGCGGGTTGAGTGTGTTATGTGTTGAAGGAAGTAATATTGTTCTAAGGCAATTAAAGATAAATTGGAAGAGGTTGGATTGGTTAGCCATGATTGAATTGGCATATTGGTGGCAGTGATCAGTTCCTTCAGCGTGATTCAGTTATGCAAGTGATTTGTGATGGTACGTGTGAGGCTTGTCGGCCGTCGTAACGAAATTTATTCGGAAGTACTCTAGTATTATGGCCTGCTATGTGTAGGCGGATCCCGAAAAGGGCTATGGTGGTTTAGGCCACTACTTGAAGAATTGCATCTTCTACGATTGTGAGAATTCACTCGTGTGTTGCTATGGTTCTCTTGGAATGAGTTAAGTAAAAAGCTTCCATGTGAGGGAGTTGTGATGAAATTCTTGTACTACCGCATGTTGGCTTGTTAGGTTCAGTGAGCGGTATGGAATTTGAAAGTGAGGATCAAGGTTGCGGTTTGGTGTTGACAAGGATGTCACGAGCTCAGATGAGCATGAATGGGTTTTTTGAATGATTAGGGTAAGTTGGCGTTGTCTTCAGTGTCACCTGGGATCGGTGTTTTGTGAGAGAGGCTTTGCATCCTGGTTATGGATTCTTGATCGCTTTTCAGCGTTAGTGCGGCTGGTAGCATGGATGTGCAGGCTTGTTATCTGTTACGGAAGATCGTGGGAGCGTGTCCCACGGGAAGATTGTATAAGTGTGGCATGTAGTCACTTGATTGATAGGAGAATGAAACCAAGTATGAAGATTGTGGTGATACCGTAAATTTGAGGATTCATGCCTGAAGGGCACTCGGTTTATTGGGTTGTGGACTGTGGAGGATTACTTCGATTATGATGGTTGTTCTTGTGTGTTATGGGAAAAAGGGGTTATTATGGACCCAGAAAAGATTATTGGCCTAGTTCGGTACGACCAGAATCGGCTTGAGGTCTGTGGATGGATTTAGATATAAATATGGGCTCTATATCGGGCCGAATGTGTTCGTTTCAACATAGCTCTCCTTATGGAGGAGTATTCGGACGTTGGATGTTAATTCGTTGTCGGCTACTTCATGTAATGCTATATTGTGTCGTGTGAGTTGCGAAACGGCTTGGTAAATTTCTTATGTGTTAAAGTTTCGCGTAGCGATGGTGTTATTTGAGCAGGATGGCTCTTTAGTTCCAGAACATATATCGCACCTTAGTTGTGCTTGAGTTTGTTAGCTTATGGCTCTATATGTCCCCTCAGGGATGGTATTATGCACTTAGTGTGCTTGTGACCGATATTCGGTATGTTGTTGTAATGAGCAATTTAGCTCGATGTGTATCTCCTTATGTGAATTTTATGTGTGGATCGGGTGGCACGCCACCATGGGTATGTTGTTTGGATCGGGTTGTACGCCGCAACAGTGTAATGATAATTATGGTCCCTTATATTCTATTCTATGTGTTTTGTTTCCCATTTTCTGAGGAAAGTTCATGTTAGTTGCGTGATTTGAGTAGTCCCTTCCAGAGTTCATTTTTCTTATGTATCACGTTCGAGTTGGTAGCCTATTGGCACATTGCGGTATCAGGTGAGACTTCTAGTCATGTCGGGGGTGACTTGTTGCCTGAGCAGTTCGTAGTGGGTGAGACAAGGTTATTGGATCTAGGATCAGTTCAATCGGATTGTATGAAGTATATTAAAGAGCAAAGATCATTATTTGGTTCAGAATGAGGTAATGTCCATGTCAGGAGTGTAGCCTCAATGATTTGTTGACCCGGCAGTTGGTTATGAATTTTTACATGTCTCTTCCGTCGTGGCAGTATTGTAAGAGTTGGAGCAAGACTTAAATGTATCATGAGGTGCATTGTGAGCATCAGATTCGGGGAAAGTCGGCTATTATGGTCAGGGAATGTTATTATGGTCCTGTGAATGACGTGGTGCATAGTGTGAATTCAGCAAAGGAATGTAATCTTGTATTGGTGCATCATGTGGTGATTGATACGGTGTTCATATGTTGAAAGCAGGCCTGGCTGAGAATTTCGGATGATGAAACTGAGCTCTAAGGCTCATTTGTTTGAATAAAAGGGAATATCTTCAGAATCGATCGAGCTAATGTGCTCAACTAAGTTGTGGTAGCACGGATAGGTGCACGAGGTGTTAAACAGTGATTTCGGGCAACTCCAGCGCAGTCCTTAGCACGTTCGAGGACGAACGTATATTTAAGTGGGAGAGAATGTAATGACCCGACCGATCGTTTTGAGCTCTAGCGCGTCGTTCATCGGTTTGAAGCCCTGAGTAGCTTCACTTCAGATATTATGACTTGTACGCGTGGTCGGAATTGAATTCCGGGAAGTTCGGAGTTGATTTGGAGAGAGAATTCTCATTTCGGAAGCTTTAAGTTGAAAGAATTGACTAAGATTGGACTTTTGAGTAAACGACCTCGGAATCGGGATTCGAAGGTTCCAGCAAGTCCGTAGATGATTTCAGACTTGGGCGTGTGTCCGGATCGGGTTCTGGAAGACCAGGGAATGTTTCGGCACCTATTGTGGAAGTTAGCATTTTTGGAAGAATTTTATAAGTTTGGGTTGAAGTGCATTTCAGTGTTATCGATGTCCGTTTGGGATTCCGAGGCTGGGAATAACTTCGTATGGTGATTCTGGTGTTGGAAACGCGATCGGAAGTGAATTCAGAGGTCTGTAGGTCATTTTGGAGCCATTTGGCTAAAGATAGAAATTTGAAGGTTTTTGGGAAGTTTGACCGAGAGTTCACTTTTTGATATCGGGGTCGGACTCCGATTCTGGAAGTTGTAGTAGGTCCGTAATGTCGAATATGACTTGTGTGCAAAATTTGAGGTCAATCGGACGTGATTTGATAGGTTTAAACATCGGAAGTAGAAGTTTAAAATTTTAAAGTTCATAAAGCTCGAATTGGGGTGTGATTCATGATTTCGGCGTTGTTTGATGTGATGTGAGGCCTCGATCAAGTCCGTGCTATGTTATAGGACTAGTTTGTGTGATTGGACGGGGTCTCGGGGGTCCCGGGTGTGTTTTGAGGTGGTTTCGAATCATTTCGGGTTGTGTTATTGCTGCAGATTTCTGTTTCTGGTTTCCTTCATCGCGATCGCGAATGGAGTTCCACGGTCGCGAAGAGGAAGGTGGGAGGCTGCTGGATTTGGCCTTCGCGAACGTATAGTGGAGGTGGCGAACGCGAAGGGGTGGGTTGAGTTGTCTACGCGAACGCGAATGGGCGATCGCGAACGCGTAGAAGAAAAGAGGGGAGCTGGGCCTGAGGTTGTTGGCCTACACGAACGCGAGTCCTGGTACGCGAACGTGTAGGGTTTGGGAAGCTGACCTTCGCGAACGCGAGCACCGGGCCGCAAACGCGATGAAGAAATTTGGGGCAGAAACAGGTTGTGCTTCGCGAACGCGAGGGCATTTCCGCGTTCGCGAAGAAGGGCGGACCTGGGCTGGGCAAAATGTTTAAAAACGAGGTTTGAGTTCATTTCACCCATTTTTTTCACTCGGCTTGGGTGATTTTTGGAGCTTTTGAAGAGGGGGCTTCATCATATATCATGAGGTAAGTGATTTCTTCTAGTTATGGGTTAAATACATGGTTTATACACGAATTTAAGCATGGAAATTAGTGGAAAACTTGGGGTTGAGGGAAAATCCTAGAAAATTGGTATTTTTGGATTTTGACCACTAATTTGGGCATGAAATTAAGAGTAAATTATATATTTGAGTTCGTAAGGTTGTGGGTAAAGTTTATCTTCGAAAAATTTCGGAATCCGGGCACGTGGGCCCGAGGGCGATTTATTCAATTTTCCGATCGGGATTAGAAATTGTTATAAATTGGATTATAATGAGTAGTTGATCTCATATTAATGGGTTTACATAATTATTGGCTAGTGTTGGAGCATTTTGCATCGATTTGAGTCTTCGGAAGGGCGTGGATTGCCGGTTATGGAACTTCGAAGCGAGGTGAGTCTCCTTTCTAACCTTGTAAGAGGGAATTATCCCCATAGGTGAATTAATTGGATGATGTGCTTCTATTTGTTGGGGCTACGTACGCACGAGGTGACGAGAGTCCGTGCGTAGCTACTATTATGCTTAAGTCCCTGTAGTCTAGGACCCAAAAGCATGCTTTACTTGTAATATTTGAAATCTTGTTGTCAATTTAAAAATGCTTAAAACATATCGAGCGTGTAAATGAATTTCTTAAAGACTAGTCATCGTTTCTTGATTTTTTTTAAAAGAGAAATTGCCTTTTCTTGGATAATTCTTTCCTGATGAAGTCTTGATTGACTGTCTGAATGTGTGTATCTATGGGTACCTGCGTCGCATGTATGATTTGCGAGCGGGGTAACTCTATTATTTATATTAGACCCCGTCGTACGTATGATTCACGAGCGGGGTAATAGATGCATCTATGGTTCGCACCATTCGACCCTCTGGCAGTGCACGGTTTAAATATTATTGGATCGAGTCGTACGTCCTCGGCATGATTTGCGCATGCTTGTATTACTTGCCTTAAAATTTGTTGAAGTGATATTGTTTCTTCCCGGTTTGAGAATAAATGTATAAATGATGAAAAGGGATTTGGGAATTTCCTATAAAAGAAAGAATTGCTGACTTGCTTCACTTTAATGAATTACAATCATGCTTATAAATCCTCAATTTGTTACATTATCGAATTATCATTATTGGACCACTAGTAAGTGTCGAAGTCGACCTCTCGTCTCTACTTCTTCAAGATTAGGCGGGATACTTACTGAGTACACGTTATTTTTGTACTCATGCTACACTTGTTGTGCATTTTGTTGCACAGGTACAGGTATCTCTAGCGGCCTACTGGGCGTAGCAGCATAGATGATACGGAGACTAGGTGAGCTGCATTTCTCGAGGCGACCCGCAGCCAGTATAGTCTCTTTCAGCGTATTGTATTTACTTCTGTCCAATTTGTATTCCGGACAGTGATTGTACTTTATTCGATCCTCTTAGTAATTGCTCATACACTTGTGACACCGGGTTCTGGGATGTCTATGGGATTATTCAGTATTTGAAATTGTTTAAATATATAAAAGAAGTAAATTCAGAGTTGTCTAAAACAAGAAGTTACTAATTAATTAGTGTTAGCTTGCCTGACAATGGTCTATGGCGCCATCACGACCCTTAGTGGATCTTGGGTCGTGACAGGGTCGTTCGACTACAAAAGCTATCCACCTTATTAGGAGGTTGGTGGAACAATACAGGGATAGGAAGAAGGATCTGCACATAGTGTTTATTGACTTGGAGAAAGCATATGACAAGTTTCCTAGGGAGGTTCTCTGGAGATGCCTGGAGGCAAAAGGTGTGTTGGTAGCTTACATTAGAGCGATCAAGGACATGTATGATGGAGATAAGACTTGGGTTAGGACAGTGGGAGGCGACTCGGAGCATTTTCTGGTTGTTATGGGATTACACCAAGGATCTGTGCTCAGCCCATTCTTATTTGCCCTGATGATGAGTGCACTGACACACAATATTCAAGGGGAGGTGCCATGGTGTATATTATTCGCTGACGACATAGTTCTGATTGATGAGACGCGAGGTAGTGTTAATGACAGGCTGGAGGTTTGGAGACATACCCTTGAGTCTAAGGGTTTCAAGTTGAGCATGACTAAGACAGAATATCTGGAGTGCAAGTTCAGCGCCGAGTCGGGGGAAATGGGCATAGACGTGAGGCGTGGATCACATGTCATCCCTAAGAGAAGTAGTTTTAAGTACCTGGGGTCGATTATCCAGGGGGCAGAGAGATCGACGAGGACGTCACACACCGTATAGGGGTGGGATAGATAAAATGGAGGTTAGCATCAGGAGTCATGTGTGACAAGAAAGTGCCGCTATTACTCAAAGGTAAGTTCTATAGAGTTATGGTTAGACCGGCCATGTTGTATGGGGCAGAGTGTTGGCCGGTTAAGAACTCTTATATTCAGAAGATGAAAGTAGCAGAAATGAGGATGCTGAGGTAGATGTGCGGGCATACTAGGATGGATAAGATTAGGAATAAAGTTATTCGGGAGAAGGTGGGCGTGGCTCCTATGGATGACAAGATGTGAGAAGCGGGCTCAGGTAGTTTGGGCACGTGCGGAAGAGGAGCCCTGATGCTCCTGTGAGGAGGTGCGAGTGTTTGGCCTTGGCGGGTACGAGAAGAGGTAGAGGGCGGCCTAAGAATTTTTGGGAAGAGGTGATCAGATAGGACATGGTGTTGCTGCAGATTTTTAAGGACATGACCCTTGATAGGAAGGTGTGGAGGTCGAGCATTAGGGTTATAGGTTAGGACGTAGTCAAGTCTGGGGTGAGGCTATGTTTGATAGGGTTGGCCTTAGACTGTTAGTGGTTAATGTTGTGTTCATACTATCCTTCCATTGTGCATAGCATCGGGGCTTATTTTCTGGTTTTGTTATTGCATTTCAATCATTTTCTAATTCTTATGATGCTGTTTTTATTTCTTTGGTTTTTGTTTGATGGTACTAATATATAGTCCCTTCCCTTCTCTTCTCGTCTTTTCCGCCTTCTTGAGCCGAGGGTCTTTCGGAATCAGCCTCTCTACTCCTTCAGGGCAGGGGTAAGGTCTGCGTACACACTACCCTCCCCAGACTCCACTTGTGGGATTTTACTGGGTCGTCGTCGTCGTCGTTGTTGTTGTTGTTGTCCTTATTTGTAATTTGATACTTAGATGTACTTTTTGAAAAGCTTGGCCAGACACAAATTATTGCTCAAAAAGGCTTTTCAGATTGATTAGCCAAACACAAACTGCTTCTCTCCAAAAGTACTTTTTTGAAAAGCACTTTTGGAAAAAAAATACTTTTCAAAATAAGCAGATTTTTCCAGCTTGGCCAAACAGGCTACTAATTTTGCAAGAACTAACTACTTTTTCACTTTCTAAAAATTAACATAAACTATCAAATTAAACTAGTTGATTAATCAAAACAACTAATATATTATTCTATTATTTTTTGTTTTGTATTTTAACAAAAATGCAACTACATGCTGTTAAAAGCTAATAATGCAATTGAAGTCTAAAAATACTACAAATGAAAGGTAAAATATTTTTTGGGTGATTTTTTTATTTAAAAATATTCCTAATAATGCAAAAATGCAAGTAATCTATTGATGTTATAGAATGCAATCAAATAAACAAACAAAATTCCTAAAATTCTATCAAGAATAATTAAAAACTATTTTGAATATTTTAGGAGTAATTTCATATATGGGGCAAAAATTTCGTGCTCACAGATATGTCAAACAAACTCACGTGTTTATGTTTAGCAAATTTTCCAGTGCAAATGTCAATATGAGCATATTTTTTGAGAAATTTTCATAAAGCACTATCTTTTAGTAGTAATTAGCCATCTATGGATACCATTTGCTATATACGGATTATAGATACCTTTTCTGTGGTTATAAGATGTATTTGATGTACTTAAGCTATTGTATACATGAATACAGTAGCAAAAATAGGCGTGAATCAGGGAAGTCCAGCTAATCAGTTGTTGTATTCGAATGTATTCGACTGTATTCATGGAGTGAAACGTGGGATTACAGTTGGACAAATTATTGTATTCGACTGTATTCACGGCGTGAAATAGGGGATTAAACTGTTTTTAAAACGGAAAGTGAATCAATTAACATAATAGACTCCTAATATAACTCAACAAACTCAATTATAACACACAAATTTTATATTTTTCAGTTATAAAAAAGATTCTCAACCGAAAAATACCCCAAAAACATAGCAATCTTCAGAGAAATTATATAATACATCTGAATACATAAATTATATTAATTAAAAAAATATATGAATACATTCATGGCATATAGCGAGACAGTGAATACAATGAAATACATAGAATACAGCGGGATACATTGAATACAATGAAAAAAAAAAGACATTGAATACAATGAAATACATGGAATACAACGAGATACATTGAATTACAATGGAAAAAAAGATAGTGAATACAGTGAAATACATAGAAATACAGCGAGATACATTGAAATGCTCTTAAAAAAAAGTTAACAGAATCTTCAAATTGCTCAACCCCAAACTTCAGACGACCTATTATAGTCGACGATTTTCCGACGACCCATCGGATTCCGACCATGATTTATAAGCAGCGATGAGAGAAAGAAGAAGAAAACGAGAAAGATCGCTGAAGAAGAAATTGCTAGCATCCGTAACGCATCTAAAGAAGTTAAAGTCCCAGAACTGAATTTCGCTAGCACCCGCTGGTAACGAATCGGAAGAAATTGCTAGCACCCACCGAAGAAGAAATTGCCAAGAAGTTAAAGTCCCAAAAATTTCCTTGCCATGGAAAGGAAGAAGAAGAAGAAATATACTGGCAGAAGAAAACAATCAAAATCGGAAAGGAAGAAGAAGAAGAAACATACTGGAGTTGGCCATGGAGATTTCATTGCCTTCATTAGGGTCAAGCCAGAGAGTCAGTGTATTTTATAAGAGAGAAGGAAGCGTATTTTATGGCTTAAGGGTAGGAGGTGACCATAAATAGGTATTTGGCTATAAAAATCAAAAGGTAGTTATAAAATATAATTTTTTTAAATGGTATTTATTTAAAATAAATAAGGTATCAACCTTTGCTATTGGAGGTAACTAATCCATTTAGTTTTCGTATCTACTAATTTGTGACTGAAGGTGTTAGTTGAGTCATTTGTGTGACTGATAAATATCTTGATTTCTTACCATGGTTTTCTTTTAATGATTAGTTTATTATTATATCATTTTGCAAAATCGAGAGTACGATTGTTTGTCTGTTTCTAGTTCAATAGAAGATTGGTATATTTAAGATGACATGGATGGTTATAGGGGAAGGCTAATTAGGATGAGACTATGTTGACCCTTAAGATTTGATGTTTATCATATGACATATATGCTACTTTAATTCTTAGAAAAATACTTTCCCTGTTCTCCAGCTTGACTGACTTGAGCATTTCTTTAAAAATTAATGTTCCTATGCTGTTTGTTGTTGTTTCTCCTGTGAGTAGGGGTGCCAAATGAGCAGGTTGAGTTGATTTTAAACGGATCAAAATGGGTTGAGTCAATAAATAAACGGGTCAATAACCCGTCCAAAAGTTACTTGAGCTGAAATGAAATGAGTTCAACAATAGGCAAGGCAATGACTGAGCCGACCTTGGACGAGTTGGATAGGCCATCTAATGAAAGAATTTGGTACTTCTTATTCCCCAGCTTTAGCCAAAGAAGTCTAGATCTCTTCGAACTTCATCAGAAGATCTGGTTTTTGTCAATTACCAAAATTGGTTGTTTACAACAATCATTTAGTTGTATCACTATTGTCCTTCCACTTATTTATTGTTTCTTACGGTGTTGATACTATTTGTCTGGTTTCTGTTGTTGTTACAGATCTTTTGTCTCTGAGCCGAGCCGAGGGTCTCCGGAAACAGCCTCTCTACCCCTCCGAGGTAGGGGTAAGGTCTGCGTACACCTTACCCTCCCCAGACCCCACTAGTGGGATTATTACTGGCCCTCCGAGGTAGGGGTAAGGTCTGCGTACACCTTACCCTCCCAGACCCCACTAGTGGGATTATTACTGGGTTGATGTTGATGTTGTATTTAGTTGTATGACTAAGAAAACTATTGTAATCAGAAAAATAACAAAATCAAGTAAAATAATCTAAATGAAGCAAACTCTTGAATAACTCACTCATTTGCAGTAAACCTAATGTTTTTGTCTGCATATCACATCACTTCTTTTATTTTCTTTTTTAATCCATCGTACACCGTCCCATCCAAGAGGATCAATAGCTTTCCCTCAATTGAAGGTGGAGATAACCACCAGTGCAAACCTCATTTATCTATTGGGTCGCCATTATCACTACCAAAATTAAAGGTCTAACCAAGAAAGAAATATAAAATGATGATAATATATTTAAAGTCACTGCAAAGAGTTACATTTCGTCAAACACCCTTCCCCCTCTCCCTCTCTCCCTTTGCCATGCAACCCTTAACGCGGTTGAGAATCATAAATAAATATACAACTGCCTGAATACATGAATAAACAGATAAACACAACGGCCAGAGCTTTACACTTCAAGCAGCATTTTGAACCCAAAGTCAACCACGGAGAAATAAAAGATTGTACTCATGATCAATTTTTCTGATGGACTGCAACTTGGTGTATGTCCATATCCTTCAGCATAACTGAACGCCCACATGAATCACAAGGTGCAGTTCTTGATCCACAGACACTCTCATGCTCTGTAAGTCCTCTTAACCGATCCCTTGCATCTGCTGCAGAACTCCCTGCTTGCACCATGTCTCCACAAAACCGGCATGTTACCAACCGCAAGGGACACTCCATAGATTGATGTTGAACCTGTTACAAAAAACTGTTAGATTAACAACCAAAGAATAGTTACTACAACAAACAACAAAAAAAAAAAAAACTAGTGTAATCCCACAAGTGTAATCTGAGGAGGATAGTGTATACGCAGACCTTACCCCTACCTTGTGATGGTAGAGAGGTTATTTCCGATAGACCCTCGGCTCAGTAAAAGGCATAGTCACAGCATTGTTGAAAAGAAATGTAGTAATGGAAACCCAAAAATAGTGTATATCAAACAAAAGAAATAACTTACCATCTTTTCTTTTGCAAGGACTATTCCACAAGGGCAATGCAGCGGCACATGAAATACTTTCTTGTGCTTCTCAATTTCTTCTTTCTGAAATGCTAACCCACATTCTTCACAATGGACATGGTTCTTGGCCTCATCCCTCCTTAAAACAACCCCACAACCAGTATGCTGACAGACAACATTGTGCCTGCTACAGTAGGCTTCATGCAGCGCTATACTCCTGGAAGGTATGTAATGCTTACAATTCCGGCATTCTACAGTGTCTGCATCAGCAGATAATGTGGAAGACACAGGTTGCTGTCCGCTCTTTGACTTATATATGTGTCGAATGTTAACAGACACCTTATACTTGGTTGTGCCCTTGAAACCATAAATGCCAATACTGTATGTACCTGGTCCATGGCCCAGATCCCTGGAGCCAAGGACCAAAGATTTTGAACCAATGTCATGAGATGACCAACCGTGCTGGTGCTGTGTGGGGAACAGTAATGGATGTTTAGAAACATAGAGGTCAGTATCTCCATCTTGGGTATCGGATTCTACCTTTATCTCAACTTCAACATCCCCCAAAGATATAAATTCCCAATTAACTTCGTCTAGTATGAACTTGTAGTATACATAGCTTCCTTCTGTGACCACCCCAGCATCTACCTCCCCAAATAAGAGAGGTTGCAATACACACTGATTTGTGCTCTCAGCAGTCCGTTCTGCGCCCATTACATCAACTTCTATATCCGTTTCCAAAACAGATACACTCGAAGAAGGTTTCAGTTCAAGAACACGTAAATGGTACGTCAGAACACCATGATTAACTGTCAGTATATTGCCTTCTGAAAGCGTGGCATGCTGACGAAGGCTAGTTTCAAGAACTGCCTTGTGATTAGGGATATCAGAAAATCCTGGTTCAACTGGCTGAAGTTTTGCATAAGTTCCTTTTGGTAGCCAGACATAACACACTTCAACCATAGGACCCATTGGAGAATCTGCAGGAAATAAGTTATTCCATATATGTGGAGGAAGCTCTACAGCACCATCATCGGCAGTGAACTCCAGGACTCCAGCATGTGTTGTCCGATTATTCTGCTCTGCATCCTTCAAGTCCGAAGGAGAAGATTGGTGAACTACAGAAACCCTGAAGTGTAGGGGTCCCTTGTCAAAGGCACCCTGATCAGACAATTCAGTGAAGCAAGATGGTGGCAATTTAATTTTATCTCCGGCACCCTCATAAGGTACAGCTTCCAAAATACGGGAAAATGCAACTCCTCGTCCAGCTAACAGTTCTTCTTCAATTTGCTGGGTTGCCTGGAAAAAAAAATCCAAGAGTTGGGCGTTCTCCAATATTAATTTCTTAAAGACAGCTTGAGCATCAACGACAGGTTTTACTAGAGATAATGAAGACGGCTACTCTTTGTATAAGGAAAGTTAATTTTTTAATCACATTTACCACTACACCAGAATTTAGCCAGCTAATTTCTTCTTATGGAAAGCCAAGAAAAGAAGAGCTTGCCTATTTAGAACCCAATTTGACAACAGATTGCAATGGTCTAGATATGTAATCAAGAAAATGAAATGAATGCATGAACTGGCCCCAACATTCATAAATTTATCGTAACTCTATGATGCAGATAGAATAAACATAGCAAATAGCTAAAACCCCATGATCCCTCAACCAAAAAGAATACAACTTGAACAAGAGAACAAATATAACATACACGAAATGAATCAGTCTGTCTGTATTCACAACCCACATAAACAGGGCATTTATTCTCAGCCTCAGTCAATTGATAACTCGAGAATCAGCTAATGCTTAGAGCTTACAACTTTCCGGGGCGAGGAAATAACAGACGCCATAAGAGCACTGGTATTCAGAAGATTCCAGCTAAATTTATTGGGTGCAGCACTTTACACAAATCCTCAAGTGTAAAGTCAATGAAGCAGGAGCGAATCCTTACTTGATTAATTCAAACACATCTTTGCCAAACGCCCCCCGAAAGGATTGATTCTATTTTTTATTTGCAAATAACACACATGGAGCACATTGTGCCATTGACCTAGGAATCTGAAAATATTGCTTTTCTTTGAAGTTAAGACATGACTAGCAATCTGGTTAGAGTACAGATGGCACTTTGAAATATCCATACGTGTAGCAGGCTTTCATCATGTGGCTTAACTAAGCAGAAGTGAGAAAGAAGTCAGGATACAGTTTTGAGAAGATAACGTGTTATAAAAAGCTTTTTCCTGTAAAGGCAGACTATTCACAGCTGAAGAAAGGAAGCAGAAAACAAAAAACAATCATAAGTGTAATAATTCTTGCCGTGTCGACAATTAACAAGTAGAACTAAAAAAGGACAAACAAATTTCTAGATTATAAAGTGGCTCTCCCAATGGGAACTAAAGTAGTTACACTTACTAAGAATCCTAGTAAAATGTGCTTGCTTTTCATACTTCATCAATTAAAAAACTAATAAGTAATAAATGGCGTGGTTACATAGGCCTGCTAATATCTACTCTACTTCATTGTTGAACAGATGTCCAACAAATTTGCCATGTCTTTTATATCTTAACATGGAAAACTCTCGGAGGCCGTTTGGTTCAGGGGTAAGGTGGGATATCCTGGTATAGAATTTGGGATAAAATTTAGCCCCTGTTTTGTTGTCAGTATTAGCTATAATTTTATACCATATGACTTGGGATTATTTATCCCACCTGCAAAATGACCATGTTACCCCACAAGCCCTTTACTAATGATTCTAAAAATAGTGAAATGGCATGACAATTCTGGTATAGGATTAACAAGTGATCTATTTACATCAATTGCATATTGGATTATTCTGAGGATTCTTTCATTTTGATTTGGATTTTGAATTGGATGTGAAATCATTCCCTTCTTTGTTGATACTTTGGATTCTGTTCATTACAGAATTTGGATGTGAATTCGCCGCCGGTAAAAGAATGTCACTGGACCTTGCTAATATTCGTATGTATTTTTTAAGTAAATGATTCACTTAAATTTAAATCACTAAATTATCCAAGGTTAAAATTGGAAGCTAAAAATTCATCCAACTTCAGACCAAACATATGCTTTGGATCATACACCGTATATCCCATATTTCATCCAATGAACCAAACAAAACAATAGCACTAAATAATCCAGGGATTACTAATCACACGATTATAATCCCGGGATAAGTGTGTCAGCGAACCAAATGACCCCTTAATATCAGAAGTATTTGGTATAAATTAAAAGCATAATACAATTGTGGTGGTTTAACTAACCACATAAACAAATTCAACAGGTAATTTGTAATAACCCGATTTTTTTCTATACCTATTAATCATGAAATTGGAGAATCAATTTTTATTTATAGTTATTGGGTCAAATACTAAGCTAGTGGAAGGGAATTTATTATAATATATAAAATAGTATACTAAATAAGTGGCTAATTTTTCAACTCTACTTAGTTAGTTGACTTTAGTTAAAGAGTATTAAACGAAAAGGAGTGGGCCAAGCCCATTCTCTTGATCTAGTTGCTGCCACATTTTAGGACTTTAAAATAGGAAAATTTTGGTTTCATAGTTCATTATTATACAGTGGAGAATAACGGAGAGCACTTATGGTGGAAAGGGATAAGGGATTGACTACGATTTGGTTGGAGAGATTACTGGGTGGAATCTTTTGTGGGGGAGCTAAATAATCAAATATTCCATCAATTTTCCTACAACAGTATGTTGCTTTCAAGTTGCAGAGAAGTGACTATTGTTTATACTTTTATCATGATGATGCCAATGATTGGCACAAATGATTAAAGTAATGTTTGAGCTTGTAAAATTTAATATGAGATTGGGATTTAAGAATGAGTACACCGGTATTAACTTTGCATTGGCTAATCTATTCGCTCAAGCTACTATTTCGGTTTCTATTTTTTTATTAGGAGACATAATGATTAACCAATGATTTGTATAACAATGAAGGGACTTTACGATTAAAGTAATGATGATGGCTTCATGAGGAATGAAATAATCATATGTTAATTAATAGCATTCTAGAGAAAGTATGATATAAACCAACGTAATCACCTTCTGAAGCCACTGTTTAAGCAGTTTTGCACGGCTAAAAGTATCGTATTTGACCCATTCATGTACATGTTTTAACTTAACTTGACCGAGGGTTGACTTTCCGAAAGTTGTTCACCTAAACTAATTAGGACGTATTATTCGATAGTTTGGTAAGTGGGACTTTAAGCTTTAATGCTTGCTTTTCAAAAGCCGTTTTGAAAGTATATTTTATTTGCATGATCCAAGTGTTGGGATGAGTGTGTGCTTGGCAGAATTGGTGGTCTTTGACTAGCCGCAAATATATTATTTTATAAAAAAGATTGAACGTATTTAATAAGTGGTTTGTGGCTTCGTGCCACGGCGTTGGGCATTTCGTATCATTCATTTGCTTGACGTGATATATATATTAAGAGCATACATACCCTGCCATAATATGTTAAGAGACACATACATACATTGTTGTAATATATTAGGGACCTATACATGCTGCCATAGTATACTTAGGGCATTTTGTATGTCTCAAAAGTATATATATCACAGCAGAGAAAGAATGATATGCGACGCCCCAACGCCATGACACAAAGCCACAACACACCACAAATCACTTATTACATATATAAGTTCAGTATTTTTCACAAAATAATACATTTGCAGCTGGTCAAAGACCACTAGTTCTGCTAAGCACAAGCTTGTCCCAACACATGGGCACAAGCTTGTCCCAACACATGGACCAGATAGACAAAATATACTTTCAACGCGGGCTTTCAAAAGCAGGCATCAAAGCTTAAAGTCTCGCTTATCTAGAAAACTTTCACCTATCTTGAAATGCCAAACCAAGAGGACCCCTAATAGCCTCAATATATCCAAAATATCGAATAATACGTCTTAACTAGTCTAGGTGAACAATTTTCGAACAAGTCTAAATCAAAGTCAACACTCGATCGAATTAATCAAAATATGTGTACAAATTAAGGTCAAACGTGATACTTTTAGCCGTGCGAAACTGCCAAAGCAGTTGCTTCAAAAGGCCATCACATTAACCTATATTGTACTTTCTCAATAATGCTAAATCCTATAATTACCATATGATTATTTATTTACTAATCAAGCCATCATCATTACTTTAATCATATAGTTCCTTCATTATTACACAATTCATTGATTAATCATTATGTCTCCTAATTAAAAATAAAAAAAATAAAAGTCAAAACAGTAGCTTGAGCAAACAGATTATTTAATGCTAAATCAAATACCTGTGTACTCTTTATTAAATCTCAATCTTGTATTTAGTTTTACAAGCTCAATCATCACTATACTAATTTGTGTCAATCAATGGCATAATCAACATAAAAGTATAAACAATAGTCTCTTCTCTGCAAATTCAATGTAATAGAAAAATTGATTCAATACCAAATTATTTAGCTCCACGCCTCCTCCACAAAAAATTCCACCTAGTAACCTATCCAACCAAATCATAACAAACCTCTTGTCCCTTTCTGTTGTAAGTGTTATCTATTATTCTCCACTGTATAATGAACTAAGAAACCAAAATTTTCCCTATTCTAAATCCCTAGGTCCTTAAATACGACAGCAATCAGACCAAAAGATCGGCTTGCCCAACTCCTTTTAGTTTAACACTCTTAACCAAAGCCAGCTAAATAAGTAGAAATGAAAAATTAGCTCCTATCCACTTATTTAGTACACTATCTTATATATTATAATAAATTCTCTTCCACTAGCTTAGTATTTGCCCAATAATTACAAATAAAAGTTAATTTTTCAATCTCATGATTAATAGGTATATATAATAAAAACCGGGTTATTACATAACATCATCGACGAATTGACCCCCTTTTTTCCTGTGACGCCTTCCCTTATCATCCTTGTTCCAGAATGAGAAAACACTTGGAGCGGGTCTACCATAAGGCAACAATCCTATATACATATTCTGTTCATCAAGATTGTATCTAACTCCATGAAACCTTACAAAGTTCATACCCTACTTGTACACCTATTTTTCGTGTCGTGATCCCAACTTAGTTATTTCTCTTTTTTTTAAATGAAGCCACTAAATATTGGAAATTGCATTCTTGACTTATTAATACTCAAGCATGGGAATTGAGCAACCTTTAAAGTGATTACGACGAAAAAATTAGACATATATCTATTAGACCTTAGATCAAATGGTTGTTCCACAAATTCTTAATGACTGAAGTGCATCAGGCTTCCCCGTCAACCCATAATTCTTTACATCATTTTGTGTAACAAACTTAGCGAATAGGCCCACCCTTTACCCGCAAGTTAACTCATCCTTTTTTGCAACAACTAAGCTAAAATAGGGTTCAAACCAAGGCAGTCATTGAAGCTATTTTGCCAACATAAGGTCGCATAGTGGAAGTATCACCCCAAATAGTTTCAGTTTAAAAAACATGCCTAGCAGGAATAACTACAATATACTATTGCTCCAATGGTATCGACATTAACACAGAAAAGATAACTTCACTCCAAACGTATCCTCTAGAAACCATGCATCATCCTACTTCTCACCCGCAAAATTAAGAGATTTTCCTTCCCACTTTGCCAATATCGTCCTTTAGATTTTTTCCACGCCCTCAAACCTAATATAATTGGGAAAGACAACTCCAGCAATGACGTGCTTTTTAAATCCTATCCTGATGCCCAGGGATTCCTTCCTGCACTACTGTATATCCCTATCTTCAAAATCTCACACTCCTAAAACCCTTTATAAGGTCATTTATAGCTTGTTTGGCCAAGCTTCTAAAATAAGCTTATTTTGAAAAATCTTTTTCTCAAAAGTGCTTTTCAAAAAACACCTTTAATTGTGTTTGGCTAATTAATTTGAAAAGCACTTTTGAGTAGCAACTAACGTTTTTTTAAAAGTATTTCTAAGTGTGTTTTTTCTCAAAAGTACTTCTAAAAAAGTGCTTTTTGGAAGAAGTTACTTTTTTTTGCTTAAAACAGTTTTTAGTTTCTAATCAAATGCATTTTGTTCCTTCTAAAAGCTTGACCAAACACTAACTTTGTGAAAAAAGTACTTTTGGCCAAAAAGAAGCTAGGCCAAACAGGCTATTAGGCACCTTTCAAATTTTTCATCTTCTTAGCTTTGTAGCGAACAAATTTCATATGAAGGAAACATGCTATGAGTCTCACTCTCCCTCTGTATCTTATCTTACAGAAGGCCAATCCATGGCAGATCCAAAAAAGATCAAACTTTATCTTTACAGAATTCACGAGTCACTATTTGATACATGAGATGATGCAAAGTGCAAAAGCCCCTTTCAGGTAAAAGTACACATTTTCAAGCCCCCAAGGCTTTGATCTAGTGGCAAGAGTGCAGCTCGTTGCGAGTTGAAAAGCCTGGTATTTAAGTGGAGATGGCAGAGGGACGAGCCAATTATCCACCTGAGTTTCGAACCGAGAGCCTCTGGGCCTCATGGTTTTCTCGGTTATATAAAAAAAATACACGTTCTCAAGTCTACTGTTTGTTAAAGTATTCTTGTTTAGTGGAACTAGTAGCTCAAAATGCAAACTTGACATATAAATAGCAACTTAGGACTACCTAAAAATTACATCAAAGTAAAACATCCTTCTTTTTAATGAATAACAACTAAATTAGAATTATGGTCTAAGAAGATCAACAAACTAACACCCAATTAAGAGCTATTTGCAAAATTGACAAATACCCAATTCCCAGATCAATCAATAACTCAAAAATAAAGCAACCCCATAAAAATATAATCAAATAAAATTATACCTTAGCTTGGGCTTGAGCAGCATCAAGGCGGCGAGCACGTTGAACAGCTTCAATGGCTTCACGTTGACGAACGGCTTCTTGTTTGGCTTTTTTCTCTCTGTCTAATTTCAATTTAGCTTTCTGCTTTCTATCCTTTTGCTCTTTCTCCAGCTTCTCTCTCGCTCTTCTCAGCTCAAAATCCATTCTTTGTTTTTAGCTTTACGAAATTTCCTAACTTCTCTTCTATTTGCAATGTGATGGATTTTGTTGTATAATTTCTGATATATAGGACAACTGGTCGGTCCAAGGGAATGTGTAAATGGGAGAATTCCTCCTAGATTTTCCGATGTCTTGATGGAAAAGGCAACTTTTCTCTAACCTTAAACTTGATTTCTAAAGATCGAGAATAACCTGGGCCTTTCGGGATGAACCCGAATTCCATGGGCTGCTATCCCAAACATATGGAACTTTCGTGAGTATACGAAAAGGTTGATACATTATTTATTTTAAGACAAATTTTTATAAAGCACTATCTTTTAGTAGTAATTAGCCATCTATAAATACCATTTGCTATATTACGGATTATAGATACCTTTTATGTGGTTATAAGTTGTATTTGATGTATTTAAGCTATTGTATTCATGAATACAGTAGTAAAAATAGGCGTGAATCAGGGAAGTCCAACTAATCAGTTGTTGTATTCGAGTTTATTCGACTGTATTCATGGAGTGAAACATGGAATTACAGCTGGAGAGATTATTGTATTCGACTGTATTCACGGCGTGAAATAGGGGATTACACTGTTTTTAAAACGGAAAATGAATCAATTAACATAATAGGCTCCTAATATAACTCAACAAACTCAATTATAACACACAAATTTTGTATTTTCAGTTATAAAGATTCTCAACCGAAAAATACCCCATAAATATAGCAATCTTCGGAGAAAGTATATAATACATCTGAATACATATATTATATTAATTAAAAAAAACTTATGAATACATTCATGGCATATAGCGAGACAGTGAATACGATGAAATACATAAAATACAGCGGGATACATTGAAATACAATGAAAAAAAAGACAGAGAATACAATAAAATACATGGAATACAGCGAGATACATTGAATTACAATTAAAAAAAAACAATGAATACAATGAAATACAGCGTAATACGTTGAAATTATATTAAAAGAAATGTTCTTCTTCACCGCGAAAGATAAAGTTGTGGCGTGGATGTCACGTGAAATTGCTCTGGATTGATGAAGTTGATTTGAAACTGAATCAGGGGAAGGCAAATCAGATGGACTACCAAGAGAAGTATATGTCAAGACCTCAACAAAATGTGCAACAACCATTAGAAAATTCACTTAAATGCACGACTCACTGTATATATGTCTCGGATTTGGGCAAAAGGAAGAGTTTAGTCTTGATGAGGGCACAGTACGACACTTGCAGGTGTATGTATCTGATTAAAACTGATGCAGAATGGTGTTCTAGGACTTCAACAAATTTGTAGAAAAGAATTGATTTTTCCACGGCAATTCATATGCTGAAGTGTTCATATTCCACGGAATTTGCATAAGATTTGGAATTGACACATTCCGTCATTGGCACTAAAACAGCCGGCGAAGATAAATCCACAAATCCTCCTTCCTCATGCTTCTGCTTCACTACCCCAAGAGTCATCTGTGAAAATTACTCCTCAAAATTTCCACCCTTTTGAATCTCCTCAACATGAACCTTTATCGGCGGTAAATTCATAAAAGGCATAGACACAAACTGTTTGGAATCTTTCATACTTGCACATAATATCACCAATAAAGTGTTTGGTTACCTTTTGAATCTTTCATACTTTGCACAAATCCGGTGGAAGGAGGAGGAGATCGGAGACTTTAATGGGATGGGGGAAGAGAATGGGATGTATCAAAGTAGAGAGAGAAAGAAAATAGTGTAACTGATTAGCGTATTTAGTGACTTAGGGCTAGGAGGTAACATAAATTAAACATTTTGCTATAAACTTTAAAAGGTATCTATAGAATATAATTTTTTTAAATGGTATTTATTTAAAATAAACAAGGTGTTAACCTTTGCTATAGGAGGTAAAAATTTCTTATTTTAAATAAATACCATTTTAAAAAAATTATATTCCATAACTACCTTTTGATTTTTATAGCGAAATATCTATTTATGGTCACCTCCAACCCTTAAGCTATAAAATACGTTGCCCTCTCTCTCATAAAATACGCTGCCTCTCTTTCTACCATTCCCTTCTCGGAACCAAACAGAAAATCTGTGCTTCCAGCCGGCGACGCAACAGCTCCCGCCGGCGGAGACGCATGAATCGGGCCGGAATTCAACGCATCAACAAACCTATCCTTCTCTGATTTCGAATCCTCAATCTAGCTGGTTTAGCGAAGCTATAGAAAGATTATCATGCTCGATGACGGCACTCCACTTCTGATGCTCGACGGCGGATTCGCCGGAACTTAGGGTTTGTTCTTGAACAAAAACGACGGAGTTTGGGGCTGAGCAACTTGAATTTTCTGTTAATATATTTCAATGTATCACGCTGTATTTTCATGTTTTTCATTGTATTCATTGTCTTTTTTTTCATTGTAATTCAATGTATCTCGTTGTATTCCATGTATTTCATTGTATTCACTGTCTTTTTTTCCATTGTATTTCAATGTATCCCGCTGTATTCTATGTATTTCATTGTATTCACTGTCTCGCTATATGCTATGAATATATTCATATGTTTTTTTTAATTAATATAATTTATGTATTCGGGTGTATTGTATAATTTTTCTGAAGATTGCTATGTTTTTGGGGTATTTTTCGGTTGAGAATCTTTTTTATAACTGGAAATACAAATTTTGTGTGTTATAATTGAGTTTGTTGAGTTATATTAGGGGTCTATTATGTTAATTGATTCACTTCACGTTTAAAAATAGTGTAATCCCATGTTTCACGCCGTGAATACAGTCGAATACAATAATTTGTCCAGCTGTAATCGCATGTTTCATGCCATGAATACAGTCGAATACACTCGAATACAAAAATCTGTCTAGCTGTAATCCCCTGTTTCACGCCTAGAAATGTTACTGTATTCATGAATACAGTAGCTTAAATACAATGAATACACTCTAAAAAACCCGAAAACATACCTGTAGGAAGTAATATAGTAAATGGTAGCTACAACTAGCTAATAACCACTAAAACATAGTGGTTTCTGAGAGTTTCTCTTAAAATAATATATACAGAATCCTAGCACCATTAAGTATATATCAAACGAGGCGGTGTATTATTTGCATTAGTAGAAGCCTAAGAGAAACTGACATCCTTTATTGTCCGAGAATGTCGCAATTTCATCCCAAAAATATCTCCAAAGAATTAGGACTTCAACTTTATCTCCTTAAAATTTCTTGCCATCATCTTCTAATCATATTCATTGCTAACACATCCTTCCCCTCCTGTCCATAAATCATGTTTAATTTCCCCCATATTCTTTTCCAAATCAGCTTCTAAATAAATTGTGCAATATATATTAAGTATATTTTACATATATATATATATACACGCACACACACACGCCCATAACTTCTATTTTCACACTCAAATTCGATACCCAAGTATTATATCTAGCCTAAGTAAATGTTAATTAAGTTGCAGATAAAGTACATATCATTTTTATACCTAAAAATATATGGTATATTTTGTTTATTTAATTGTGTTTAGGTATTTTAAAAAATTGCACTTTTCCTCAAAATACATGGTATATTCTATTTATTTGATTGTGTTTAGGTATATATGTTTTATATATTTTATCTTAAAATACGTGGTATATCCTATTTATTTAATTGTTCTTGGTATAACATGGTATGCTAATATTTTACATTTATTTTTTATGAAATGTATTTGGTATAATATTGGCATAATCGTATTTGCAAGCAAAATACTTTGAATAATATTGTTATAGTAATGGAATGTGGATCGATTTAGATTGTGTAAGGGAGAACAATGAAAAATAGGACTTTTTTGAAGAGCACCTATTCGAAGCAAAAATTCAAAGAAAATGAAAAATATAGATTAATTATGAAAGAGAATGTTGTGAAAAATTGATGTGGTTCAATAATCCCTTAAATTGTGGTTAGTGTTTACGTTTTAAAAAGTAAATGCCACATAAAGAACCTTTAAACAAAATGCTATAATTGTAAATGAATGTGCTATTTTTAAAATAAAGCAAAACTAATGTTATTTATATAAATGTTCTTTAAAAAGAGACTAACAGTGTTAATTTCCCAAACAAAATATTAATTAAGCCCAATAATTATGTTTTTTTTTTTATTTTTAGGTCGTGCCAGAAACTATTTACATTCTGTAGCCAAAATAGTATATAAAATTTATATAATTTTTGAATATAACACACAAAATGTATATATATACAAAAAATATATTTTTTTGGCTATTATTTTGGGAACGGATACACAGTGTCGTTTTCTCAATAATTAATTATCTCATGTTCGTGTCTTAGTGGATTTGTTAACAAATTAATAAGAAATATGTATATTTTTAGTCGCTACCAAAAATAATAGTACAAAAAAAAAATATATATATATATATATATATATATATATATATATATATATATATATATATATA
>NC_031991.1:42604007-42636087 GCF_001879085.1 Nicotiana attenuata | reverse complement strand
TTTTATATGCTTTTTGGCTAACAAATGAAATTAGTTTTGGCTGACCGGCCAATTTAGTATTTTGCACTAAATTTATTTTTGAATAATGAAATTAGTTTGATTTATTTTAATTTTTTCCACAATAAGTTGGCTCTTTCGGTTTGATGTTCTGATTGGACTTTCAATCGATGACTTCAAATATTCTGTCTTAAATTTATAGAAATCAATTATGATTTTCACTAGCAATGTGGTGGGTTCAGCGATTGTGAATTCGAACTTATTTATTGCATACTTGGATCAAAACATTCCTAGGACAATCAATAGCCATATTATGATAATTATTGAGAAATTTTCATAAAGTACTATCTTTTAGTTGTAATTAGCTATCTATAGATACCATTTGCTATATTACGGATTGTAGATACGTTTTCTGTTGTTATAAGATGTACTAGATGTATTTAAGCTACTGTATTCATGAAGACACTAGCAAAAATAGGCGTGAATCAGGGAAGTCCAGCTAATCAGTTGTTGTTTTCGAGTGTATTCGACTGTATTCATGCCGTGAAACATGTGATTACATCTGGACAGATTATTGTATTCGACTGTATTCACGGCGTGAAACAGGGGATTACACTGTATTTAAACGGAAAGTGAATCAATTAACATAATAGACTCCTAATATAACTCAACAAACTCAATTACAACACACAAATTTTGTATTTCCAGTTATAAAAAAGATTCTCAACCGAAAAATACCCCAAAAACATAGCAATCTTCAGAGAAATTATATAATACATCTGAATACATAAATTATATTAATTAAAAAAAACATATGAATACATTCATGGCATATAGCGAGACAGTAAATACAATGAAATACATAGAATACAGCGGGATACATTGAAATACAATAAAAAAAAACAGTGAATACAATGAAATACATGAAATACAGTGAGATACATTGAATTACAATGAAAAAATAGACAATGAATACAAAAATACATGAAAAATACAATGTGATACTTTGAAAAAATATTGAAATATATTAATAGAAAACAAGTTGCTCAGCCCCGATGGGTCCCTGAATCTGATCCAATAAATTACCAATTGGCGCCTCAGAACCAATCCGATCAAATCAGAAACAATTTGGTCAAGGTATATTTGAAATTAAGGATTGTAAAAAAGAGGGGAGAATGAATGCGTTTGATATAATATCAATGTCAGTTGGGTTGGATTTATCAGGGTTATTTGAAGCAAGGTTGAATAAGAAAGAGATGAAGTTTATAACGACTGCTCAAGTAGGGAGTATTGAAGAGAAGGTGATGAAAATTGATATTTGCGAGAATTATTGACCCGCTTCCACCACCATCAGCGCTGTTTGTTCTTCTGATTTTAGAAGCAGAAGATGGTGGTCTGGCGGTGAGCATATTTGCGCCGGCGGGGAGGAGAAGAGAATAAAGAGAGAAGAGAGAGCGTGGGGGAAGAGAATGACATGTAAGTAGAGAGAGAAAGAAAATAAGTGTAACTGAATAGCGTATTTAATGGCTTAGATGTAAGAGGTAACCAAAACTAGATATTTTGCTATAAACATCAAAAGGTATCTATAGAATATAATTTTTTAAAATGGTTATATTTAAAACAAATAAGGTGTTAACCTTTGCTGTAGGAGGTAAAAATTTCTACCCTCCTAACGGTGAGCTAGAAGAGTTATAAAATGGTCCAAGAATTGAAAAGTGGAATATATGTTTGGCACATTTCAAAGGTTAATTAAATAAGACACCAATCCATAAATAAACCCACTCTTACTAGGAATAATTAGAAAGAACCAAGAACTTATTATTATCAAGAGCTAATAGCCAATGTTAATATATGAAATTAGGAACTGCTATAGGCGTTTCCGGTGAATGTAGTATTTAAGCGCCTCGAAACAACTATAGAAATTAAAGTCAGTTAATATCTCATTTACTCTTGTATGTTTTAAACTTATGCTTTTCTCTGATCCTTGAATCTATAGGAAACAATCTCTTTTACTCACACAAAATAGGGATAAGGTCTGCATGCACTTCACCTTTCTCAAACCTTACTTGCGAGATTACACTAGATCAGGGGCGGATTTATAGCCCCAATCATGGGGCACGTGAACCCATGATCTCAAGCGTTAAACTAGGTATATTGTACACATATTTTCTAGAATTAGTGTAATATTATCTGTCGGCACCTATACTCCAAAAGGATTGAATATATGGTGCACTTGGTTGAATATTGAGTTGTTTACCCTGAGAAATAGGAATTGATTCGTGCTTAAACTTCTTTTTCTACTTTTTTTTAATGGTGCAATCATGTCAAGAAATCCTAGATCCGCTTCCGCACCGGATATGTTATATTGTTGATGTTAATGTCTGAATAGGTAGAATGTCACCTAATTCACATTTTACACATTCTACTGATTGTAGTACTAGTTGTAGTGTTCACCCTAAGAATATTGTGCGTTGTGTATGTCTTCATTTATATAATATGTTGTTATATATCGTTAAATCATAAATAAAACAGACCACATGGATAATAATTTACATAAGTCATGTCTACGTCGAAGACTATATTATATCTGTAATCAGATATTATGTTCATATAGATAGAGACAATTGTAGCATCGATCTGATTGCGACGCTGTGGAGACACATGCCCATGAACTGTCTCTTTTCTGTCTTTTGACCTTTTGGTTTTAAAAAGTTCCTAATTATATCTAGGAATTTTTACCTCCTATAATAAAGGTTGACATCTAATTTATTTTAAATAAAAACCTTTTCAAAATAGTTAATTAACACTAGACTGCTCCTTTTTACTTTTTTTTTTTTTGCTTTTTGAATAAGCAACTGAATTTGTCTAAAAGGAAAACAAAAAGATGTTCTGACTAGATGAACAATGCCTTTTTTTTTATTTGGTAGTACTACTCTTTTTTTAGTCCCTATATTACTTCTTATAGCTATGTTTTCACGAACCACTATTGTTTAGTGGTTATTAGCTAGTTGTAGCTACCATTTACTATATTACTTCCTATAGCTATGTTTTCAATTTTTTTAGAGTGTATTCGATGTATTTAAGCTACTGTATTCATGAATACAATAGCAGAACTCGGCGTGAAACAGGGGATTTCAGCTAGACAATTATTGTATTCGACTGTATTCAACATATATTTAGGACTGTATTCGATTGTATTCGACTGTATTCACGATATGTAATTGTGAATACAGTAACATAAATAGCGCAAATTGTGGTCTATTCAGCTGTTTTTAAACGGAAAGTGAATAAATTAACACAATAGACTCCTAATATAACTCAACTAACTCAATTACATCACTCATAATCTGTGTTTGAAGCGAAATATGCTCAATATTTTTCCCAGCCGATAAATACAACAAAACATAGCAATTTGAATACATATATACATCTGAAATACATGGAATACAGTGAGATACACTGAAATAAATGAAAAAAAAGACAATGAATACAATGAAATACATGAAAATACAACGAGATACATTGAAATATATTAACAGAATCTTCAAACCACAAACTCCGTCGTCTTTGTTCAAGAACAACCCTAATGTCGTCTCGTCGAGAGGGCCGCAATTCTGTATTTGGGAGCAGCAGTTCGCCGTGAAGTACAAACACCACCAAAAGCAGTGAAATCTTCCATCACTTTAATACGCTTTGCAATCATAGTAATGAGTTCGTGCAGCAATTCTGCCCAGTTCGCCATAGCAGAAGTGGATGGATGAGGAAGGAAGATGTACTATAGATTCGGAATGGGCTTTTGAAATAAGGTCGAATTGATTAGGGCACAATATATAAGAAGCGGCAATAACAGAAAAATAGCAATTGGTGCGGTGAAAGAAGAGAGCTATAGGGAGTTTCAATTGGTGGTTTTGCCCCTCTCTGTCATTCTCCGCCGTCGATGATCACTCAAATGAAAATTTTCTGAGACAATGGAGATGAGTCAATGGAGAATCGCAGTTGTATTCATGGAGAAAGACTGGCGTTGAGAGAGAGAGAGAGGGTGGAGAAAAATCTGAAAGAATGAGAGAGAAAAATAATACAAAGCGTATTTTATGGCTTAAGGGTAGGAAGTGACCATAAATAGATATTTGGCTATAAAAATCAAAAGGTAGCTATGAAATATAATTTTTTAAAAAGGTATTTATTTAAAATAAATAAGATATCAACCTTTGCTATAGGAGGTAAAAATTCCTTCTTTGTATCAATTTACGGCTCAATATTCAGTTTCCTCAATTGTAAAGGTTAGCCCTCAGTTTCAACTACTTATATTTGCAATTTTACCAATTTACTTAATTGACTTTTATATGCATACACATGAAAAAGTTAATTCTTCTAGCTTAATTAATTCTAGAAAAAAATATTTTTAAATTCATTAATGGATCGTGCTTGCACGGACAAATTCACTAGTTAAATTAATAAAGTAATAAAAACTCGACGAAAATTTGGTTGGGCAGTAATTATTTTTTTCGCTTAAAACTTTCTTACCATGTGTAGAAGTTCAAAAGCGGATTTAATACTTAATATTGGTATTCCAAAGGCATGAAAGAGTTGGTAATACATCACACGGAATTTGCATCTACACCCGTTTTTTGGGTTACGTTTTAACTTGTGTCCGCTTTGCAAAAAAAATTACAAGCGTACTCATTTTTTCGCGTAACTTCAGCATACGGGGCTGAAGTAGCAAAGGCAATCACGCAAAACATCAGCTTTCTAGTAGACGGGCCTGAAGTAGCAAAGACAATACGCTGAAGTTTTTTTGTCCTAGATAAGATGCTGAAGTTATTTAGTTCATTTGTAAAAACTTCAGCACTAAAATAGCTGAAGGCTTTTTGTCCTGAATTCATTAGTTTTGTCATAAAACTTTTTCAAAAACTTCAGCAGAAGATGCTGAAGTTATTTAGTTCATTTGTAAAAACTCAGCACTAAAATAGCTGAAGTTTTTTTTTGTCCTGGATAAGCTTTTTCAAAAACTTCAGCAGAAGATGCTGAAGTTATTTAGTTCATTTGTAAAAATTTCAGCACTAAATAAGCTGTAGTTTTTTTTTTCCTAGTAAGCTTTTTCAAAAATTTCAGCAGAAGATGCTGAAGTTATTTGGTTCATTTGTAAAAACTTCAGCACTATATAAGCTGAAGTTTTTTTATCCTGGATTCATTAATTTTGTCATAAAGCTTTTTCAAAAACTTCAGCAGAAGATGCTGAGGTTATTTAGTTCATTTGTAAAACTTACAGCACTAAATAAGCTGAAGTTTTTGAAAAGACTTTCTAACATAGTAGATAAATAATCACCTTATCTTTCATAGTGTATTACTATTATAAATAATCAGATTGCCAACAATATTAAATTACATAAATTTTGGAAATAATAAACGTGAAAAGAACAGAATTACGTGGAAATATTCACAAATTAGTACTAACTTACGTAATTATTTATAATTTATTTTTAAATAATCTGATAAACATACTTATGGCAATCATCCCATGAACTGAAGTTTCATAGCAGCACCAACAGCAGCAGAAGAAAGAAGAAGAAGAAGAAGAAGAAGAAGAAGAAGAAGAAGAAGAAGAAGAAGACGAAGGAGGAGGAGAAAGGAGCTGAAGTTGTTTAAAAAGTGTGTACAAGTTAAAACTTTTATAAAAAATGGATATAGGTTAAATGGGGGCGACCAAATAGGGCGCCCCGTGCAATTTTACCACCTACCATTACATATTCAATATTAGAGAGGACACATATAGGTAAAAAATCGCCCAAGAAGTGAAGTGAAATAAAATAAATGGCCTAAGCCCCGCATTGAAAAAGCTGGACACAGGCCTCTGATAGTGTTTTGACCACACACAAAAAAAGTTAAAATAAAAGTCAACATTTCATGTACAAAAATGTCAACTTTTAGTAAATTACGCATACTTAAACAATACACGTGTTTCACGAATATGAACTCATTAACCTATTTAATAGGCCAAAAAGCATATATGAACAACAATTTGATGACTAAGGTCTAACCATGAAATTTGTCACCCCTATTAATAAAAAAATCTTAAAATAAAACTTTTCAATATCATTTGATCACAGTAATAAAAAATTATGATGATATTAAAAATTGTAACGCATTACAATGTAACTCTTCAATGACTCTCATATTAATAGATACATGTACCAGGTTTACGAAAAGTAAATACTTTTTTTTTTCTAATAAAGAGATCCAAAATTTCATGGAATTATTTACACCTAATTATACAGATTACCTGTAACAAGTTTACTTAAATAGGTAAGCTGTCTTTCTTCTAAAGGATCTTTACATAAATAGCCGGTCGAATTTGTGTTTTTTTTCAGTGTATATAAATTATACAAAAATTATATATGATTATACATATATTATACATAAAAAATACATATATATACATCCGTCAACTATTTTAAGAGGGTGTTTGGATTGACTTTTAAGCTGGTCAAATCAACTGTTAAGCTCTTTTTAGGTTTTTAAGTGCTTGGCTTAAAATAAGCTTAAAACTTTTTAAAACAAGTCAAAAACACTTTATTGCATTTTGGTTTTAAAGCTACTTTGTGCTGAAAAACCACTTTTTAAAGCCAATCCAAAGGCATTCTTAGTTTAGCGCTTAAATAACAGCTATTTAAGTTAATTCTTCTTGATTTTTTTTTTTTTTTTTTGGGGTGGGGAGGGGAAGGGGGAGTATAGAAGTTTGCTGCAATAAGGCAATTCATGAAAGTAGCCGTTACTGCACATGGTCCCAATGGTACATTTAATTTTATAGTAAGATCTTATAGAAAAAAGATGAAAAAAAGTAACGGAAAAAACCCAATAAAAGCAAGAAAATCTCTCTTACTACATTAAACAATTCCATTAATATACTTCCTTTACAAACAGATCACATTCAAGTCACCTTGCCCCCATAATAGGCCATTTTTCAGATGTTTTTTTTTCTTTCATGTACCTCTCTTTGTCAGTTTCGTCTTTTATCATCTTTCTTTAATTATTAAAACAGACACTGTTGATCTTCTATTCAGCTGTCCTTTTGAATTCTTTAATCCACAGTTCCATTCTGATAAGAATTCTCTCTTCTTTGGCAAGTCCAAGAAGTACTTTCATCAGTCACAGAGTACGAATCTCTACACCCTTTTCTTAGTTTTAAGTAATGGTATGTTGGTTCATTTTTTTTTACTATTTTTAGCTTGTCTATATGTACATTATATGTAAATATTTATATGTAGTGCCAAGATTGCATCTTTTTGAGGAGCTATGAAAAATACTGCTCCTTCATAGTAGTTCCAGAATTGGGTTGATTTTGTTTCAGATTTTTATTTGGTACAAATTGTTCATGTTTTTCACTTATAAGAATTTTTCTGTGCCAATGGGGTAATAGAAGAATATAGGAGCAAAACAAAATGCTGTAAAGCTGGAATCTTTTTTGGTTATAGTCAACTTTCAATTGAATGTCTTTTGGTCCTGGAATATGTTAGCTAGGGGGTCTTTTGTATTGTTTTGGGAAAAACTAATATTTAATTCTTGTAGGAAAACTTCATTGGATAGAACAATTTGAAATTATTGACAGTTGAAAGATAGTTTCAGTTTTCAGGCATGTACATTTTAATTGTGTTTTGTTCTAAATTTACATGATGGTAAAACTCGAGGAAGAGTCTTGATTCATGACCTTATAGGATGTTGATCTACGATGGTCCGATTGGATGAGGTGTGAAAGGTGGATTTACAAGGTCTCAATTTTGAATGCCAAGGGAACTGTATGAAGATAAGTGAGTTGGATATCCGGGAAGTTTACGAATAGTCCACAAAGGAAATAAGAGTGACATTTGCATTGCCTAAGCTGTTTCTTTTAGTGGTGAATTGCTTCATCTCACAATTGGAAATATGCTTAGATAACTGCCACAAGGTTCATGACACAATTGAACCTTGAGAGGCATCCAGTGTGTTGAGAGGCCCTTATATTTCGGGTGTATGATGACACTGAAGCAAGTCCTAGATGGGTCGATTTGAGATTTTGAGTTGATCCATTTCTATATGTTTGTATATAGTAGTTAGTCAGTGATGGATCCAACAGAGATCACAGGTAGTGGCAGTCATTGCCATCTCAAGCTGTTATGAATCTGTTGTTCCTTCTTTAAAACATATGTAAATTTTAACATAAAGCTTAGCACTAGCTCCTTGGACTGAAGAACCATAACTCCCCTTCCATGAATGTATTAGCATAATCCAGTGCCAACTACTTTGCAACATGTGAGAAAAGGAGAGTTATATGCATATGTTATTCATGAAATTTTGACAAAACAAGTTGTTTCAAGAAATGTGGTTTACTCACACAGAAACAAACTACTCACTCCTTTCAGATACTATGGGTGAGGGTTAAGAAGGAATACTGTGAAATTATAGATAGCAAAAGTAGCTGGTATAGGCTTATCCAATTCTATTTTATAAATTAACGTCATCATAACTTTAGTTGGCGAGACTGTTATGGTGATTCCTTTTAAGGGCAGTGGTTTTTCATGCTTCATCCATGAGTTCCTTGGCTTTTGTTCATGCATTGGCTATGAGTTTTCTGCCCTTGTTTAGGATTTCATGGTTTATCTTAGTGCATTCATGAGTTTTGTTCTTTCCTTTGGCTTTCTTTTTTCCCAAGTTTCAGTTAACCTCTATTATATTTCTCAGCGTGCTGTTGGAAGAACATTTTACTGAGAACCAATTTAGAGATCTTGACTTTGTTATCAATGTAAAGGGGATAGTTTGCTCTAGAGACCAATCATCTCAAAACTGTAGAAGTGGGCAGTTGGACTGCAATTTTATCCACATGAAATCTTTCCTCCACAATAATTGAAGGGGGAATATCCTAGTTTCTTGTTTGGCATGAAGGTTTTCTCATTTATGATGTGTAATGTACTAATCACATTGTTGAAACTTGACTTAAATCTATGTTATATATTGTTTCTGATAGGACGCTTTGACATATTTATCTCACTAAAGAGTTCTAATATTGCAGAAAAGTCTTTGAAGCAGAAACATGGCCAGTCTGAGTGATATAGGTGTTGCAGCAGCTATTAACATTCTGAGTGCATGTGTTTTTTTAATTGCATTTGCAATCCTTCGAATACAACCTGTCAATGATAGGGTATACTTCCCAAAATGGTACCTAAAGGGTCTAAGAAGCAGTCCTTTGCACTCGGGTACAATTGTCAACAAGTTTGTAAACTTGGACTTTCGTGCATACCTGAAGTTTCTGAATTGGATGCCTGCTGCATTGCAAATGCCAGAACCGGAGCTTATTGACCACGCAGGATTGGACTCTGCTGTCTACTTGAGGATTTATTTGATAGGGTATCTTCACTTGGCACTTTCACTTCTCTTTTTCCATTTTCTGTATTAGGGTACAAGTATAACTGCTGAGCAGTATATTTTTGTCACATTATGCCCAGGACACTGTTTCAAACTGCAAGCACACACTAGGGAATATGATGGCCAGAATTTTAGGCAGGGACCTCTTTTAACCCACATAATATTGAAAATCATTACTGAAACTTGAACTTTACGACCATTGTGTATATTATAATTATTCCCTGTGCATTGGAATCTCATTTGAATCATACCATGTTTCAAGTTTTCAGCTACCTTGTGACTAGCTTATAGTTGCTTTCTATATTCCATGTCTATTTGGAAAATCCTTAAATATGTCTTCTTATGCCATATAACAGCTTTGCCTTTCTCTCATTTTGTTTCGACATTTTTCTTTGGTCACAGAAATATCTAAAAGCTACCTTATTTTTTCAAGAAATTTGTTATATAGTCTTTAACACTTTTATGATGATAATCATTTCGAAAATAGACCTCGAGCACTTAGAACACTTAAGTGATGTAACAATTTTGTATTTTGAATGAAAATCTTTAGCACACATCAATATGTGCAACTAAAATATTGCGTGGCTAATCATATCATACCTCGAAGAATGAGTGATGCTGTAATCTATTGCTGATAAATGTACTTCCAATAAATAATTTGAGTAGATAATTAATTCAAATTAGCGTTACAGTTTTTCTTTTGGCATTGAGGAATCCTGCCTAATGATGTGGCTATGTTTCAACTTTTTAGGAACCAGATCAGAATCTTTTTGGATAACCAGTGGCTTCTGTCTCTTATCTCTGTTTCTAGCATACTTAATATCAATAATCCCAGGGCTTGTGAAAGCCAGAATATATTGTCTTTAATAGCTTAATGAGTAGTTGTTTGTTCCTTCCCCACTCTGCGTTTCATTGTAAATTCCTTTTGGTTCAATGCAGGCTTAAAATATTTGTCCCAATTGCTTTTATTGCTTTCTCAGTCATGGTTCCGGTTAATTGGACCAACCGTACATTGGAGCGTTCTAATTTGACTTACAGTGACTTAGACAAGCTTTCAATTTCAAATATTCCTCTGGGATCACAGAGGTAAGCAGAATATTCATTTGCTGTATAGTTTGCAATTATTCTTTCTGAAGTTGATAGCTTCTTTTTCCTTTTAAATTTTCCATTAGTTTTCTTTGAGAATTCTAAAGATGTTCCTGGTTTCACTAATGTCTTATGCTCCTTTTTAATGTACCAATTTCATTAAGTTTACTTGATATTTGTCAAGTCCTTAAAAATTAGGAAGCTCCTCATTGCTTGGTTCCAGCTGTAGAGTATTCAAAGTATCATAATCTTGTAATAAATGTAATTTGAAGGGAATTTCGTAGAAAATCTACGTTAAGACTTCCAAAACCAATCAAATGTAAGAGCTGAGAAACCACTTGACATAGCAGCATAGAGTAAAAGAAAAAAAGAAATCTAAGCATGTAATGCCTTAGCCATATTTAACATATTGTATTAGCATAAAGTAGAGTGCCTACATCAATTTATGCATGTATGGAGATATCAAAGTGTCTTAGCAAAATGAGATTCCTTCTGTGTGCATCAAAAGCTCTTTAAGACATCTCGCTACAGATGGCCGCAAAATGACCTGTCTGGGTAGTTTAAATGGTAAACAGTTCATACATACATTTTATATTGATCATCTTCTGTTCTAACTAAAAACTATAGTAGGACATATCATGCTCGTAGAAGTTATTGATTGCGGAAATAGAGAGTTTTGTTCTTATGACGTAAGTAGATTCATTAAATGGCATGAAGAAGATGCAAAAGATACATGGAAATAGCTTTTAAGCTTACAAAAAAAAAAAAAAAAAGACTTTGTCTAGCTCCAATAAAATTACCCTACGTCTAGGGAGCTAACAAAATCCAAAAATTGGTCACAATTAATGACATTGTTTGCGGGAGAGAAAGTACCACACCCTTATCACAAGTAAGCCTTGGAAGTCATCCAATGTTGATTTTCTAATTTATGATACATGAGAAAACAAGTTTTTAAGTCCCACTTGAACCTTTAAATATAGAAAGAAAAGTTACAATTAGACAGTTTGCTGTTTTGACAGTTTAAATGCCCATTGTCGAATTCTCTGTTACGCATAAAATAAGATTTCATGTGTTGGGAGTCAATATAGAGGAACTAAAGATTTAACAATAAAACACAATGATGACATGTTAATTATCTTTCAACTATTAGGTACACAATTAAGGACATTGGACTTCCACATGCATGTTTTTGGGGAAGTGGTGTAGGTGGTTTCTTTATGACTTGTGGTGCTGTTATCCTGCTTAAGTGAATAACTTTCTAGCGTTTAAGTATTTGAACATCTGCATGCAGATTCTGGACCCATCTGGTTATGGCTTACATTTTTACTTTCTGGACTTGCTATGTGTTGAAAAGGGAGTATGCGATAATTGCATCAATGAGGTTGCATTTTCTTGCATCTGAACGTCGACGACCAGATCAATTTACAGTAAGAACCATAAGCCTAGTTGATCTATTATGATGACAATATTTGTGGTAGTATTTGCTTTCTCTTAGGCCTAGGTTGGCTATCAATTTGCTTTACAGCAAGAGAAAAGTATATAGTTTACTATTTTTAATATAATTGTGTCTTTGTTAGCGAAAACTTAATATTGATCTTGGGACTTAGATAAGATGCAAAAGGTTACTTAAATTCAGCATATCCTATCTAGGAATTCGATTTATTGTGGGTCAGCTTGACGCTGTAAATTAATATGAGCTATGCTTGGTGTTTTTCAAGGTCATCTCTCTCCCTTTATCAACAATAACCACCTTATTAGAGAGACATTAGATTAACCTGATTAGTTTTTTTGGGGGGTTAAAACTTTACCTTCCAACAATTTTGGCCTTCAATTTCTTCTCGTTCTACTCTCTTCTCCAATATCAAATGCTATACAACAATTAACTTAATGTGGCAAAGTGATGCGTAGTATGACATGCATGTTTTTGACGATTACTATGTCCTGCCCAGGTACTTGTCCGAAATGTGCCACCAGATCCCGATGAATCAGTGAGTGAGCTAGTGGAGCACTTTTTCATGGTCAACCATCAAGATCATTATTTAACTAATCAGGTTGCAATTCAAACACCTATCTTCTCATTTAAAACATTTGCTGTCTGCCAAAGTTTATGCATAGTTTCTCTCTCTCTCTTTTGCTATCACACTGACCTCTAAGGGGTCGTTTGGTACATGGGATAAGAATAATAATCCCGGGATAAAGTTTGGGGTTAACTTTATTCCATGTTTGATTTGGTATAAGCCAATCCCGGGATAAGTTTTATACTAAAATGGTGGGATTAGTTATCCCATATAGAAGGTGGGATAACTAATCCCATGGGATATCCTGGGATATCGCACCATTGTACCAAACGACCCCTAAAAAGGACTCTGTAGTGTTAGCTCTTAACATGTTGAATAACCAATATGCATGAAGGAATATAATGGCATGAATTAGAAGGTGAAGAACAAGGTGTTGTTGAGAGTTCAATGTAGGCAAGGGAGAATAGAAGTTTACCATGTTTAGTAGCTGATACCTATTAGTTTATCTGATACTTCGAGAACCTTCTAATTCCGGGGGTGCCATCCTATATGGTACAAAGGCGGGTGGTTTCGTACCAGGTTCCAACTCAATTTGATGGTCTATCTCCCGCCTCGGTGGTAGACGGATGGGCAATATGTTGTCTATTGCGCGCATGATAAATGTCAACTCTTGTTTTGGAGTCGAATTAGAGATTTATTGACCAATAGAACATAAAGAAAACTTCTCCTACTTTTTGTTTTTATTTTTATTTAGTATAATATTGGTTCTGAGATAAGGTGGTCACATTTATCTAGAATCAAATTCTAGAGAATTTCCCGTTTACCTTTACATTCACATTTCTGCACTAGCTACCTTATTTATTAGAGCTGCTGATTGTAACACCGATAGTGCAGGAGGAGTCGGTCTAATGATGATTTCTTTTCCCCTTAAATAATGTGTAGGTTGTATACAATGCCAACAAGTTAACAACGCTAGTCAATGAGAAGAAGAAAAAGCAGAATTGGCTTGATTATTATCAACTCAAGTATACTAGAAATCAGTCCAAAAGGCCCACATCAAAGGTATTGTTAATAGTTTATTTTTGCTTTGGTATTAGCTAGTGATCTTGAGGAGAAATGTCTGTTTCTTACATCCCAGTACTAACGCCCAATGAGGAATGTCTTTTCTGTTAAGCAGACTGGTTTTCTTGGCTTATTCGGCAAGACTGTTGATGCAATTGATTACTATACTTCTGAAATTGAAAAGCTGTCAAAAGAAGTAAGTACCAACAATATCTTTTTTACGTGGTTGAGGCTTTTGTGTACTGCAATTTTGTAATATATTCAACTTTATTAGGAGGAACAGTTTTTTCTTGCATTCTTATGCTTCTGCTATTCTAATATTGGGAATTCCAAACCTTAGAAAAGATTATCAGAAATTTATGATCAAGACGGATCGACTATAAAAATATGAGGTTAATCAGTTGAGTTGGTTGAATTCCAACTTACAGGGCGAGTTCTTTGGCATTTTAGTTAATTTGGTAAATAGTACCACTGAAAGAGTGAAAGTAACATAGTGATAGCTACATTTTCAGGTGTCAATATTTAATGATGATTTTGTAAACCCTTATAACGGTCCTCATGCATCACCACTTTGGGTTGTGTATATGTCAGATATCTGATGAGAGAACGAATATTATCGGGAGCTCCAAGTCTATTATGCCAGCAGCATTTGTTTCCTTCAGAACAAGATGGGGAGCTGCTGTTTGTGCACAAACACAACAAGCTAGAAATCCAACACTGTGGTTAACTGAGTGGGCTCCGGAGCCCCGTGACGTCTACTGGGATAATTTGGCAATTCCTTATGTTTCACTGTCAATCAGGAGGCTTATTGTTGCTGTGGCATTTTTCTTCCTTACCTTCTTCTTCATGATCCCCATTGCATTTGTACAGTCCCTTGCTAATATAGAGGGAATAGAGAAAGCATTACCTTTCTTGAAATCATTGATTGAAGCGTGAGTCTCTTCTTCTTCACACTATTTCCTCTCCAATACATTTGAGACAACTTATATAGTTTTTGAATTCCAGTTTTGGCAACTTGAAAGGTATGTATCTATCCTAATGATGTTTTTCATGCAGTAAAGCTGTAAAATCCTTCATCCAGGGGTTCCTCCCTGGAATCGCGTTGAAGATTTTCCTTATCTTCCTACCTTCAATATTGATGCTGATGTCAAAATTTGAAGGATTTAGCTCCATATCAGCTCTTGAGAGAAGATCTGCAACAAGATATTATATTTTTCAGTTTGTTAATGTGTTTCTTGGAAGCATCATTACTGGGACGGCATTTCAGCAGCTAAATAATTTCATGCATCAGTCAGCAAATGAGTATGTCCTCAAGAATTTCATCTTTAATTCTCTAATGCAGAATGTCTCATTCCAGCATGTCACTTCTTAAATTGACTTCTAGATACAGCTGCTATTTCATTTGTCAATCCCATGCCTCTGTTTGTTATACTCTTTAATCTTAATGTCATAAAGAAGAGCAGCAAATGTTCCACTCTGTTTCGCTTGCTGATTACGAAAGATCATACAACTAAAGGTTGAGTGATTTCTGATGCAGAATACCGAAGACAGTTGGTGTATCCATTCCGATGAAGGCAACCTTCTTCATAACTTACATAATGGTTGATGGATGGGCAGGAGTCGCTGGAGAGATACTTAGGTTGAAGCCATTGATTTTCTTTCACTTGAAAAACTTCTTCCTGGTGAAAACTGAGAAGGACAGAGAAGAGGCAATGGATCCAGGAAGTCTCGGGTTCAACACTGGTGAACCTCAGATACAGCTCTATTTCTTACTTGGCCTTGTTTATGCTGTTGTGTCGCCAATCCTGCTCCCTTTCATCATAGTATTTTTCGGCCTGGCATATGTTGTATATCGTCATCAGGTAAAGCTTATTTTTTGAAGAAATCTTTCATTTGATAAGTTAATTCTTTCAGAAGGACTTCTTTCAGTGGAACAAAAATCAATTCAAGAACTTCATTACTGTTTTTTGTATTTTGTTAGTCACGTTTCTGCCTGTATTTTGGCATGGTACTTCTTCTAGGTGCACATTATGCATGAATTTATGCGTACTTGTAAGTTGTCAGGGAGACCGAGGTGCGGGTTCGGTCTAACCCAGTAACTTTAGTCCAAACTCTGTAATCTATTTAATATGTAAAAATTATTAATTTAGAACCCGGTAACTCAAAATGGCTAGAATCCTGAACTCATAAGCTTTAAATCCTGGCTCCGCCTGCTGTAAGATGATAATTCTAAAGTACATCTGCCTCTGTCTTGAGGCTTCTAATAGGACTCGATTTACTGCATAATCAGATCCTCAGTTTTCATTTATTTCATGTTGTTTCTTGGTTAACAATATAGTATGTTAGGCATCTATATATCACCACAATGTGGCCATTTTGTGTTCGCTTCCCCTAATTTATGTGCACAGTAGAGATAATTTTTGCAATTCTATGTGGACAATTGGAAACCTGATTTATAATGTTTTGTTTTACCTGTAGATTATAAATGTCTATAACCAGGAGTATGAAAGTGCTGCAGCATTCTGGCCTGATGTGCATGGGCGCATCATAACCGCGCTCATAGTCTCTCAATTGCTTCTAATGGGATTGTTAAGTACAAAGGGAGCTTCTCATTCAACTCCACTGCTTATTACACTCCCTGTACTAACCATTTGGTTCCATCTGTTCTGCAAAGGTCGTTATGAGCCGGCTTTCATCAGATATCCATTACAGGTATTGCAGCTTTATCTATCGCTTTTTCCTTTTTCCTTTTATGATCTATGGCCAACTTGAGGGAGTTGATGATTTTTCTTCCTATGGCATACTTTTCTTGATCAATATCAGGAAGCAGTGATGAAAGATACGCTAGAACGTACAAGGGAGCCAAACTTCAAATTGAAAGAGTACCTTCAGGATGCTTATATCCACCCTGTTTTCAAAGGTGAAGAAGATATTGAGAGTGATGCAGCCAGTGAAGACGGGAAGCTGGAACCTTCTCTCGTCCCAACAAAACGCCAGTCTCGTTTCAACACTCCATTGCCAAGCAAAAGGAGCGGTTCATCTCCTCCATTATTATCTGATTTTGATGCAAATACGCGAGTATAGCTAGAAGCCTCTGATTTATAAGCATATATTTAGCATCATCACATATAAAGCCAACTTGAAGAGAGTAGCTTGGCCGAAACATATTCTTAGTCGAAGCATGCAAGTTTTGTGAGCTGGCAGCAATCTGGTTGGCCTGCATGTTTCAAGGTTATAGAGTTGTTTAGTCTTGTACATAACCATCTTGGTTCTCTATTACTTTAATTGGAAGTTGTTCTCATTTCCTGTCTACGATCAGCTGTTAAAAAGATGGGATAGAAAAAGTGTCCTTGCCATGTATCAAAAGCCTTTTTGATGAAGACAACTCTATTTTAAGGGGAGAGAGGATATTTTTACTTAAGTTTCTCATGACTATGAAAGGAAATGGTCATTTCTTCTTTTGTTGGCATTTTGCACTTTTGTCTAAGGCTCTTTCTTTGCCATTGCTGTCACTGAAAACTACTGCAGCCCAAGAAAAGTAAAGATGGGATATAGTAGAAATTTTCAATTAAAGAGAAATGAAGAATAAGGTTTACTGCACTTTTCACATGAAATGGCTCATGAAAACCTTGGCATACAGCAACAACAAACCCAGTATAATCCCACATAGTGAAGTCTGGGGACGACGCATACATTACCCCTACCTTGGCATCTATAGCAGAAATTTTCAGTTTTCCAGAGGATTTCCTAATCACTTTGGTACTAACAAAGACAGAGGGATCCCAAGAAAGAAGAGCCTTGATTTACCATACTGCAATTTTACTAGGAAATGTCCTTATTTTGCACTATACACTCCTAAATTTTCCTCATTGACAAACTGAATGAACTACGTTACGTGTCCTAGCTCTCAGAAAAGATTATCCCACTCCACATGGATTAAATTAGCGGAACTTCCTCCTATTTGATTATTGTGAGAAAGCACGGGAGAAAATATATTATTGATGTATATACATATGTTACAATGAGCCCTATATATATACACACATAACATGTCCTACTCCTAATATATATTGGATTAGGGTTATTTATTTACTCCTATTTACATGACTATTCTAACACTCCCCCTCAAGCTGGTGCATATAAATCATATGTACCAAGCTTGTTACATATGTAGTTAATACGAGGACCAGTGAGGGACTTGGTGAAAATATCTGCAAGCTGATCATTCGACTTCACAAACTTTGTAGCAATATCTCCCGAGAGTATCTTTTCTCTAACAAAGTGACAGTCAATCTCAATGTGTTTAGTTCTCTCATGGAACACTGGATTTGACGCAATATGAAGAGCAGCTTGATTATCACACACAAGTCCCATCTGACTAATCTCACCAAATTTCAACTCCTTGAGCAACTGTTTGATCCAAATTAGCTCACATGTCGCCATAGCCATCGCTCGATATTCTGCTTCTGCACTAGACCGAGCAACCACATTCTGTTTCTTGCTCTTCCAGGACACCAAATTTCCTCCTACCAAGACACAATATCCAGACGTAGAACGTCTATCAGAAGGTGATCCTGCCCAATCAGCATCTGAGTATCCAACGATCTGCTCATGGCCTCGACCCTCAAACAATAAACCTTTGCCTGGAGCTGATTTTATATACCGAAGAATGCGAACAACTGCATCCCAATGACTATCACACGGAGAATCCATAAACTGACTCACAACACTCACAGAAAAGGAAATGTCAGGTCTTGTCACTGTAAGGTAATTTAATTTACCAACCAACCGTCTATATCTTGCAGGATCGCTAAGAGGTTCCCCCTGTCCTGGCATAAGTTTAGAATTCGGATCCATCGGAGTGTCAACCGGTCTACAACCTGTCATTCCTGTCTCTTCAAGAATATCTAAGGCATACTTTCGTTGTGAGATCACAACACCTGAGCTAGACTGAGCGACCTCAATACCCAGAAAATACTTTAGTTTGCCCAGATCCTTAGTCTGAAAGTGTTGCAAGAGATGTTGCTTCAATTTAGTAATACCATCCTGGTCATTGCCGGTAATAACAATGTCGTCAACATAGACCACCAGATAAATACAGAGACTCGAGGCAGAATGCCGATAGAATACAGAGTGATCAGCTTCACTCTGAATCATGCCAAATTCTCGAATAACTGTGCTGAACTTACCAAACCAGGCTCGAGGAGACTGCTTTAGACCATAAAGTGACCGACGCAAGCGACATACAAGGCCACGAGACTCCCCCTGAGCAACAAACCCAGGTGGTTGCTCCATATAAACTTCATCCTCAAGGTCACCGTGTAAAAAAGCATTCTTAATGTCCAGCTGATAGAGGGGCCAATGGCGAACAGCAGCCATGGATAGAAAAAGGCGGACTGATGCTATCTTAGCCACAGGAGAGAAGGTATCACTGTAATCGAGCCCAAATATCTGAGTATATCCTTTGGCAACAAGACGAGCCTTAAGACGATCAACCTTACCATCCGGACCAACCTTGACTGCATACACCCAACGACAACCAACAGTAGATTTACCTGAAGGAAGAGGGACGAGCTCCCAAGTACCACTCGTATGTAAAGCAGACATCTCGTCAATCATAGCCTGTCGCCATCCTGGATGAGACAATGCTTCACCTGTAGACTTAGGGATGGAAACAGAGGACAAAGAAGATAGAAAAGCATAATAGGGTGATGACAAACGATGATAACTCAAACCGACATAATGGGGATTAGGATTAAGGGTGGCCCGTATACCTTTCCGAAGTGCAATCGGTTGATTAAGAGGAGACAAGTCCGCAGTATTAGCAGGGTCAGGTGCAGGACGTGAATCAGCTGGACCTGATGCTGGGCGCGGACGACGATGATATGTCAAAAGTGGTGTTCCTGTGGCAGGGAGTCTAGGAGGAGCCACACTAGACTCCTCAACGGTTGGAATGGATAAGACTTCTATAGCGGAAGGTGAAGGAGGAGCTATAGGAGACTCGGGTAAGACTTCTGTGGCGGAAGGTGAAGGAGGAGCTATAGTAGACTCCTTAAAGGTCGGTATAGGTAAGACCTCAGATATATCAAGGGGGTCAGAAAGGTCAGAAGAGGTAAAGAAAGGTTTAGACTCAAAAAATGTGACGTCAGAGGACATAAAGTACCTACGAAGATCAAGTGAGTAACAACGATATCCCTTCTGAACACGAGAATAACCAAGGAAGACACACTTGAGAGCACGAGGAGCTAACTTATCTTTCCCAGGGGCTAGGTTATGAACGAAACAAGTGCTCCCAAAAACACGAGGGGGAACAGAGTATACGGGTGATTGGGGAAACAATACTGCATACGGTATCTGATTCTGGATGGGAGAGGAAGGCATCCGATTAACTAAATAACAAGCTGTGAGAACTGCATCGCCCCAAAAACGCAGCGGAACATGAGATTCAATGAGAAGTGTGCGAGCAGTCTCAATGATGTGCCTATTCTTTCTCTCTGCAACCCCATTTTGCTGAGGGGTATAAGGACAAGAGGTCTGATGAATAATTCCTTGAGAAGTCATAAACTGCTGAAATTGAGAGGATAAATATTCTAAGGCATTATCACTGCGAAAAGTGCGAATGGAAACACCAAATTGATTTTTAATTTCAGCACAAAAATTCTGGAATATAGAAAACAACTCAGAACGATCTTTCATTAAGAAAATCCAAGTACATCTTGAATGATCATCAATAAAACTAACAAAATAACGAAATCCCAAGGTTGAACTGACTCTACTAGGACCCCATATATCAGAGTGAACTAAAGAAAAAATAGACTCTGCGTGACTCTCAATACTACGAGGATAGGAGGCTCGGGTATGTTTCCCGAGCTGACATGACTCACACTCTAATGTGGATAAACTAGACAAACCAGGCACCATCTTCTGAAGCTTGGATAAGCTTGGATGTCCTAAACGTCTGTGAATTAGGTCCGGAGGATCTGTAACTAGACATGCCTTGGAGGATTTTAGGGAGTTAAGGTAGTAAAGCCCTTCTGATTCAAGTCCTGTTCCAATCGTCTGCCCTGTACTGCGGTCCTGCATAATAAAAGAATCATCAATAAAATATATACCACAATGGAGGGCACGAGTCAAACGACTAACAGATGCAAGATTAAAAGGACAGCCAGGGACATAGAGAACGGAATCTAGAGTGACAGAGGGTAGGGGATTCGCTTGTCCAACTCCTTTTGCTTTGGTTTGAGACCCATTGGCTAAAGTAACAGTGGGAAGAGACTGTGAATACGCAATATTTGACAAAAGTGATTTATTACCAGAGATATGATCAGAAGCGGCTGAGTCCACAACCCATTGTCCAGGAGGACTAGACTGGGAAACACAAGCAAAAGAATTACCAGCAACAGAAGTATTAGTCTGAGCAACAGAAGCTACTTGTGGAGATGTCTGCTTACTTGCTCGATACTGAAGGAACTCATTATACTCCCCTTCAGATAAAGAAAATCCCTGGTTACCTGTAGTCTCAGTCTGAGCAACATAAGCATTTTTGGTTGGGCGGCCATGTAAAGAATAGCATACATCACGAGTGTGTCCAAGTTTATGACAATAGGAGCACTTGGGTCTAGATCTTCCAAAACGACCTCCTCCTCGTCTATTCTCCATAGTATGAGATGCCCGATTGTCCACTGATTGGGATACGAGGACAGATGAGTCAAGTGTCTGTGATGAGCTCACTGGGTGACTAGGTGCTGCAGCAAGGCGAAGTAATCGAGAGAATAATTCATCAACTGTGGGGACGGTTGGACTAGCCAAAATCTGGTCACGTACTGAATCAAGGTCATTAGGGAGTCCAGCGAGTGTAAGAACTAGAAACATCTTCTGTCGTTGCTCTTGTTGTTTTTCAATACTAGCAGAAACTGGCATCAACGTCTCAAATTCTTCCATGACTGCCTGAACTTGTCCCAAGTAAGTAGACATATCTAATTCCTGTTTCTTCAAGCTTGTCATTCGCGATATTACATCATAGAAACGAGATATGTCATTAGTGTATAGATTACGAGCCTTTTCCCAAACTAAATAACATGTCTGGAATGGACGGAACAAGGGCATCAACTTGGAATCAATAGATCGCCACAGGATACTACATAACTGAGCATCGACCTTCTCCCACTGTGTTTTGGCCTTTTCATCACCTTCGCTAGCCTTTTTTGTTAAATGATCTTGAACTCCTTGACCTTTACACCACAACTCGACAGATGAAGCCCAATCTAAGTAGTTTGAACCTCCCATTAAAGGTTCTGAGGTAATCATAACACCGGAACTGCCAGAACTCGGGTTTCTAGACCCGAAAGCATCGACTCCCAAAGACATGGTTGGATTATCACTAAATAACAAAAAAGAATCAACTGAAAATTCTCTGAGACAGATGAAGAAAACACTGTGTTTGCCGGAAAAGTACTGTAGCTGCCGGAAAAATCAGTGTAGTCGCCGGAAAAACTCAAAGTGGTCGGAATTAAAAAATAAAAATATGGACAGGCTCGGAATTGCAGGGACAGACGCGCCGCCGGCGGCAGAGTTCCGACAGGCGCGTGACGGAACGTGGCGGGCTATTTTCCGGTGATTTTTTCTGGGGTTTGGTCGGATCTCTCTTGGGAACCTTGTGGTGGTGTTGGATTTTGCACAACACTGTTAATTAGTGACTTTGACGCAATAAGTCACTTAGGTCACCGGAAAATTGCACGGTGACTGAGTTCTTTCTTCCCGGAAGTCGCTGGAATGATGCACAGCGATATGTTTCTCACTAAAGCTCTGATACCATGTGAGAAAGCACGGGAGAAAATATATTATTGATGTATATACATATGTTACAATGAGCCCTATATATATACACACATAACATGTCCTACTCCTAATATATATTGGATTAGGGTTATTTATTTACTCCTATTTACATGACTATTCTAACAATTATTTTGGATGTTGCAAAAATATTTCTCCTAATAGGAAAATATATCTTCTAATGAAAAAGATTTTGTTAACTAGTGAAAGAAAAAGAGAGGCAAATGGTTAATCATTAATTATCACAAATGAGAAACAAATAGGTGCCAAGATAAGTTTTATACCGGTTTCATAGGTAATATTACTTTTTTTCAGTGCATGAAATAATAGGGATATCAAAAACTGCATATATCAATGTTGTCAACAGGAGTAATTTACCAACTGTGTATCACTTCAAAATAAATTCAAACGAATTAAACAAGATAAAGAAATTTAAACAAAACTAATCGACAGTAAGATAAAGGGAAGTGTATGGAGCTAATATTCGAGTGTACAGATTCAAGCCTCAAATCAATCTATAAAGTAGTTTTTAGACTTAAAAAGAACTTTTTATTATCTTCAGGAATAGTACATTTTTCAAACAGAACATGTACATGTAAGGATAGAATATAGGCTTCTTACAGCAGAACAGCGTAATCCAGGAGGATGACTTACAACAACATATAACTTAACATATTTGATTGGTCTTCAGCATACAACATACAGCATATCCCTTCAAAGAAGCTAGGATGAAAATATCTGTCTTGAGCACCGATCACTGTTCTTGTCTTGTGCCTCAGCCCATCTGCCTAAATTAATGTTTTTGAACTAATCTTGCGCCTATAAACAAATATCAACACATACTCCTGATGATAAATTATGTACACCTCAAGGAGGAGCAGACATTAAGCTGCTACACCATCAGCAGCTACTTAGCATCCGAGCGAACCTGGGTTTCATATGTCAAGAAATGAAGTAACCCATGCGAGGTGATAACATGAAGTTTCTCTTCATAGGGGTTGTACTAAGTAACTTCTGGCACAACACTAATACGTGCCCACAAAGAAGAGCATTTATATTTCTTGACTTAGACCTAGAGTATCAGGGAAATTTGGAAGCTTGAGAGTTGGTAACTTGCAGGATTTCGTCTTCTCTTTCAAGGGAAGGAGCTTTCCGAGATGTAAACTCCTTATGATCCAGTAAGCTGACTGCATAAAAGTGAAGGAAAAAAAAGTGTAGGTGGGAATGTAGAGCTGAAAAGAAGAGATTAAAATTCTACAAACCATCAGCATCAAGGCCCCTCAATACCTCACTTTTATGCAAGTTAGAGCTTAAGTGGATACTTTAGCTAAATATTTCAATTAACCAGCAAAACTAGGCAATTGAAGAAGGGTCTAACTAACCGTAATTGGTATTTTCCCCTCCGAGGCACAGTGCTTCAGGTGACGTGATGCGCTACGCTCATTTTCAGTAACAATGACTCCCGTTACAATCTTCTCATAGTCACGATTTTGAACCAACTCCAGAAGCGTTTTGAAAACTTGTCCACCACCATGCTGAGGGACCCAGAAAGAAGAAAAAGGGGTATCATAACATGAAAGCTTGAATGAAAACAACGTAGCCTCTCTAGGAACACTATCACATGGATTTGACTGAGAAACTAAAGACCAACAAAGACAAGCTAGAGGAAATTTTGTAATGTTATTCTTGATAAGGATCACTTCATTGATATTGAAGTCATATAAATAACTAATTGTACAAGCAGTAATAGCAAGAGATTAAGCTAAAAGAACAAAATTTCCAGATCATTTCAAGGATGTGGGAAGCGATATATTAGATTCTGGCAAAATTTTGACAGCGATCAGTTCACATCAAGCCGTGTCCTCTGATTTTTCCACGGGTAAAAAGAAGGGGCCCATAGAAGATTCTAGTGAGCTGGGGTTGAGCGAAACATAAATCAACTTCTTTTAGCAGAATCACCTAATTGGGTTTGATAAATTTTTTATTTTTAATTTCTTATGTGTTAGCAATTATAATATTAACTCCCTAAGGAATCAGGACCAAAGTAAAAGCATATCATTCACAAAACCTAATGAAGTATACTTAAGTAAGAATAATGTATCTAAGAAAAACTATCACCTATTTCATGTGTCTATTAGATCAATATTTGATATTCTTTTATGTTGTTTGTTCAGGTCTTTGAGCTTAGAGATGTCTTTTTGGTCAGAAGAAAGTTCTGTTTGACGGTTTGACCCTACATTTGATCAACAGAGATGCTGTGGCGCTTGAATCAAAATGGAAAAACATGATAATTTGACGGGAATCTAAAGCTCCCGAGCAATGAATTTATCTTTCGGAGACAGTACAGTAATAAAAATATTCTTTTTCTCTCTTTTCTTGGTGCCAACTTGGACACAGAAATTCTCAGATTATTGAACACAACCATAAGAGGACTTTGCCCTACTTGGTTTCTGTTATGGACTTACTATCTACAACAGAGACCTGAATAGTTTTCTCTTTTATATTTCATTTTGCTCTTATTGTTTTATGTTTTAGGAAACCTGGCACTTGATATAGTACAAGAAAAATGGAGAAGTAAGAGCTACTGAGCAAGAGAATTGTAAGAAAATAGAGAAGACAGCAAAGTTGTTGATTGACTTAAAAAACATAACTACCTTGATAATTTTGGCCATGTCAGTGCAGAAATTCTTTTCACCGTGAAGCATGATGCCTAGATTGTCAAAGATAGGGCTGTGACTATTGTTTTTTACTAAACTTTCGACAGAAACACACAGTTTGCCAACACATTTTTTAACAGCCATGTACCTGACAAAAAAGTTAGGATGCAACTGATCATGATAAGCAAGTAACCAGAATCAACTATTGGAACTACTCAAAAGGAAACTGTAACTTGTGAAGTCTAACACCCTTCATCATGCTTTTCTTATGGAATAAGGAAAAGAATCATCACATAACATTAACATTAGCAAATATATAGAACTAACAGAAAAAGAAAAGGAACATGCATGCAGAAGTCAGCAGGATCTTTTTATTTTCTGATAAATCAAATCAGCATGATCATTGAAATTGAGTACTTAATAACGAGTTTAACTGCTTCAGGATAACAAATATAGTAGATTTAGTCCTTTGAGGGCCGTAGTTTAACATCTCTTAATCCTTAAGCAAACAATTTGGAGCTTTCACAAACATAAATACAATGCCTGACTTGTGTTTAAGCAGTAGCAACCATCCCCAACGTCATATATATGTTTTTGAATTCTTATGCGGATATCCTCCCTAAGGAGATTGAACCTAAGAATCTCTTTTTATAGGTAACTATGACTCATTTTTTGAAGATGCACAAAAAAGGAAAAGGGTTAACGAGTTATCATTTATAAGCCATTCAAAGAAGCATGTATAGACACAAAAGACAGTAAGATACACCTAATATCTGGAAGCATATCGTCTCCTGCTATAAGCTAGATAAGTAGGAAGAAAAGTTATCGTCTGAAAGAGGGAAAGACAACTTTCGTTTTTGGCATAGAGTTGATAGATACTACAGAACTGAATATAGTTTTTCCTGTTACCAGTGCCTTTTCGATTGCTTAAACTATACATTGTAGAATGACAACATGAAATCAAGATTCTATGGAAGAATTATTGCCAGAAAAAGTGAATATTCCGTCATATATATAACTTATATAAAGGTGATAGCTGAGAAATCCATAAATTTGTCGGTGCCATCTTGGGCATGGTAGAAAACTTACTTTTCTGGTGGTAAAATGTGACCTTCACTAATTGAATCAGTAAGCCATTTAGCTTTAAGCATAAAGGCATTTACTGCACATCCATACAAGAACTTGATTGTTTGCAGCTGCAATAACATCAAATAACAACAACAATTTAGCTTAGATTGTCGCAAGTAAATTCAAGGATCATAGTAGCTTAAATGAAATGACAGGAAATATACAGGCAGCAGGACAAGAAGCAGAAATCATACAAATCTAAGTTGTGGTTTTAGTATCTAAAGATCCAAGATCCAATTAATTCACTTAAGAGCAAAACAGCTCAAATTCATTTGGAAGTCAAGTTCTACAACTTAACGGTCACCACAAAATGCTCTAGACATGAAAAAACAAAGTTCTGCCCAAGACGTATCAACCTTCCTGCCTTCATAATGCTCCATTATATCCTTCACTATAGAAAGAAGGAACTCTTTTGTGGAACTTTAATGAGATTGGGAGGGGTTTGTTTGCTAATATTACTCTTTCTTCGGTTTGAGGACATCTAGTTCTCCTTTATTGTAACCATCTCTATATCTGTCATTCAATTAAACCAGCCAAGATGCAGTAGTAAGTCATTGGACATTGTTTTAGTACGAACAATGTTCTGTCTTATGCCCATTACAAGCATCATGCTAGAGGCCTGAAAACCTTGATGTAGTATCAATTTACTGGGGATGAAGAGCAAACAGAGATACATTGTTCTAATTTAGTAGATATGAATTGAAGCCAAAATAAAAGCAGAGACAATGACCGACCTTCTTTGAACAAAGAACAACAGGAACTGCCTGAGTCTTAAGTCCCTTGCATCTCTGACCCCTATTAACTGAAGGAGAGGGGATATCAGAGAGAACTATGCCACCATAATTCTTGATTAGGTCTTCAAGTTTCTTCTCTCGCTGCCTAGAAAATCCTGTCACTAAGAATTCTATATTTTTGAACATCGATCTTCTTCCAACTCTAACACAAGAATTTGTTAGACGCTTCTTGAGTTCCTGAGTTCTTGACTCCAAATATGAAGTTGGAAGTCCCAGATTTTTAGCAGCTTTGGGCGCATGACCTGCAAAAATGAAGGTGAAGAAAGAAGTGAATTTGTGTCCTTTCTCTTTGGAAAACACTAAGTCAAATTCCAAATTACAATTTACTAACGAGATTTTAGTGCAACGTGTGACTTTTTAGGCTCCTCCCTCCGTTGAATCTCAGTTTCAGTTTCTGAAAAGCGAACACGCTTTCTTTTTGGACACTCTATAGTAGCTTGATCTTCTCTTGTTTGCTTTCTATCCTTTCCCATCCCAAAATCAAGTTGAAATGCTTTTGAAACTTGGAAACGACGCCCTGATCCAGGGTTCAATATAAAGGGTGAGCTTGTATTCGTGGGCGTAGCCACTGTGAATTCATTCATGTCTCTTGGAGTATCATCACAATTTCCCTTTTTGTTTGTCATTTGAGCTACTGGCTTTAGCATTGGCACATCAGTTCTTCCCAATGAAAATGATGTATCAAAACAATACCCTTTCTCTGAAGAACTCCCATTGCTAGGGAGTACGCTATAAGTTCTTAGAGAGGTTACTTCTCGGCGAACTGGGAGATGCATCCCTTCTCTATTAATCTTCGGAGTGGTAAGCTGTTTCCCATGAACAACCTGATTATCAAGAACCGAGTTTCTCTGCAATTTTGTGGCGCATTCAGTTGTGGAACCAAAGCGCTGTTGTTTTTCATCCTTTACATGATTGTATACAGCTGAAGGAGAAGACAGATGGTCAGACGATAAACTGCACGGAACAACAGAACAGAGGGTATCATCTAAGGATAGATTTGAGGATCTTGCAAAATCCTGAGAGAGCAGTATCATCTCCTTTCCTTTGTTACATAAACCTTCAGAAGGTATACTCAATTGAGAAGTAACGATGATCCTTTCATCCTGTTTTTGTGCGACGAAGGAGCTCTGATCTGGAGCTATGTCAGCTGATTCTGAGAAATAACTTGTCTCGCCAACAAAAGGTTCAGGAATAATTTTGATAGCTTTGCATTTGGCTTGATCAGAGGAGTTTAATTCCTTCTAAAGAGCAGAGCAAGACAAGAAGGAAAACAGAAGATCAGGTACATCTGACTAATGTAACTAGGGAGTATGATCCAACAATAACATAATGAGATCCACAAACTCAAAGCAATAACAGTATAAGAATTTCGAGAACGTGCCATTATAAAAGCACATAAAAGTAGCCATTATAATGTAAGTCCTGAGTTCTTCATTATAACAAGATTGGTGACAATATTAAAGACAAGACACTAATGTAAAACATTGGCCGTAACAAATAAGTGACATCTACATGAACATGTTCAAATAAATGATGACCCTCAAAAATATGTAGCATAAACTATAGCCTGCAAATGTAAGCTCCCACTGTTAAGAAAAACAATTTTACTTTAATTAATCATCAAATTATGTAAAACAACCCAGTATAATTGCATGTGTTTGAAAAGGCACACTTCAGGACAAGCAAGGAAAGCACTCCTTGGGCATTAACTTTCAAATGACTGGATACTCAAGGCAATTCTCGGCGTATCAGCAGGTTTTACAGTCCAAAATTGAAAAAAGAACGTAAAAAAGAAGAAAAATGAATTTGTCATTAATATCGTGCAGTAGAACCCTGAGCCAAGCTAAATTAAATTTTGTTTCTCCTTTTTCTTCTCTTCTCCCTGGTTTTCCTCTTTCCTTTCTTTCCCTAATCTATTAGTGGTAAGAACAGTAAGTGAAGAGATCTTACTTATCAAGAAAAAGCGAACAGAAAGTGAAGTAGCAATCAAAGCAAGATAACAAAGAAAGACCAAGAGATGAGATGCAATGCTGAAAGGCAAACCCCAAATTCAGATAGGACATGCACTGCTATGATATCTTTTGGCAGTGGCATGGCATCTAGTACTAGTGAAGCCCTTCTTTTCCTATGCTACTAAGAAAATTATTATGGTTTATTTCATTAAAAAGAAAATTTTCGCTACTGTATATCTTTCATGCTTATCAATGTTATCATGTCCACTGATCATACCCTCATTTTTCCATTGGATTCTAAAAATCGGGTTCAAAAAGTGATCTGATTTAAGAACATAAGGATAAAAAGAAATAGAAGATAAAAAGAGACTCAATCTTGCTATCTAGATGTGTCCTAGACCATCACTACAGCGGTGAGGTGTGACCCTAATTTATATGAGTAATGTTAGTATTGACTAGTGGGTTGAAGGCAACTGACATAAAATCTAGTAATTTAGGGAACAGAATCAGATTAGTATTCTTTAATCTGTTGCATCTGTATCAACGCCAATAATCAACTGATTCATTGGTAATAACTAGGAGAATATGTGGATAGAGAGAGAGAGAGAGAGAGAGAGAGAGAGAGAGACTAAATTATGCAACAAAACAGACAATTCTTAAGCATACTTGTGCTTCTTTCAATTGATGAAGGATCACTGAGGCTTTGGATTTACAAAAAATAAGCGCTGCTTTAATTAATAGAATATGCCAGATAAACAGGGTTGACAAAGGAATCGGTGATACGGGATGTACTTGAATGTACTGACCTTCAAACAAGTCCAACCACCAAACCAACGACTTTTGTATCTTTTGGGAACTACTTTAAGTAATTCATCACCTTCTCCTGTAAGGATGAAATGCATAATCAGATATGAACACTCTTCCAATGGAATGCGAAGGAAGCAACGAAAAATATGTTACCTGCAACATTATAGTTCTTAACAGAGGGTGAATCCATAGATGCTTGAATTGCATGTCTTTCCAAGACAGGAAAACTGACAATCTACATAACAAGATAATGTCAATGCCCAAACTAATCCATAGCCAAAAAGTAAGAAAATCAACCAAGTAAAATGAAACGGAACAATCATTGATATGGAAAACTACATGGAGATAGGAAACTCTCCTTACGGCAGTATGATTAATTATTTACTAGCATATTCAGGTCAGTTTGCCAAAATTCAGGTATGTTCTATCTTTATTAAGTAGTTTCCCATTTTTGTCACTGCTGAAGCTGAACCAATAGGGGTTACCTGGTTCAAACTATCTGACAAGTGATCATTCCCACATGCCATAGGGGTGATCTCTAAACCCAAATGCTGATCCCTAGTTAGCTTTCTCTGCCCATCATTGCTAAAAGATCCAAATCTTTCATCCACTTTCAACTGGAACTCACTCTCAGTATCTTTTAAGTATGGCTTAATAAAACCATCTCCTGGCTGAAGAATGTCTATTCCATGAGGAATAGCTCTTTCGTCTTCGAATTCTCCATTACATCTTTGATTTTGTGAGGCAAGGGTATCTTTAATGTAAGACACATTTAAGTCGTGGAAATGCAGATCAGCAGAATCACTAGCAGATAACCCCACATCTTGAAATGCAGCTTCCATTCTCAAGTCTTCTGAGTCTGAAAGAAAATCAATTTCAGATGTCTCCTCAGTATCACAATGACAGCTTTCATGACTCTCTTTCCAAGCTTCCAGCCGTGCTTGTTTCACCTGGAGTGCAGCTTCCAACACAGTTGAAGCCGGAAATCTTTTTGAAAATGATTCAGTTTTGAACACCTCATGAATAACCAGTGCTTCAGATGCAGCAATCGACAATTCAACTGCATCATCCGTGTGATTGACTTCGCATAAGCTGACATTTCCCTCTTGCCCATCCCCTTTGTTCATATCATCAGATCCTTTGCCTAATGCAGCAAAGTTGTCCACTTTCAATTCCTTAGCCTTCCCTTCAGGAATAATCGGGATTTGAACACACTGAACTGACAGAGCATGATTGGACTGAGTCCTTTCTGCTTCTGCTTCTGCTTCTGCTTCTGCTTCAGATATATCTTCAAGTGTACTTGGCAGGTTCTTTGAGCTACAATCCAATGACAGATGAAGATGAAATTGAACCACCTTAAAAAAACAAAGTAACATAGAGCTAGTTAAGGACTGGATTGGTAACACATTGGATTGAGCATCATGCAAGTGGTGCCAAAAAACAATTCTGCAACATTCACTATCTTGTTTATTTGAAGAGAGAAGGAGAATGTGAATCAATCTAATAATCTAACTCAACCACAAATAGCAGACTAGTTTGGTCGCCTATATCAATACTCTATATCCATTCCACTCCAGTCGTGGCTAATTTGGTTCCAATTGTAAGACAAATTGGGGGGTCTCTAAAACTAACACCATGAAATAACTCACACTAAATGCAAAGAACTTTCGAGACAATTTATTAAAATCAGGAGTTCCCTGCAGCTTACATTATCAATTGATTGAACCAAACTGAGTGGTGAACTATCATCTCCGGATAAGAATAGATGGCAACTCTGATATCCACCTTCTTGTGTTGTATGTGGATGGGACGCTACTGCATTATGTTGCTGGATCAATTCCTACAAATAGACCAAGGAGCCAGTTGATTTTTCCCATGGCACACGAGTCTTAGTTGGGAAAATTAGAAATTTGTAGACCATGTAAAAAATATGAAGTGACAACTAATGATACACTTGAAGTAAATATGTAAGCAAATAATCAATTTGTCTTACCTCACAACATGATTATTAGAGCAAACAAGATCAAAATCATCAGCTTAATATTGAAACTTATTGCACCTCACTTTTGCAACTTTCTTTCTTTCACGTTGGTTCATCACTTAATTTACAGTGCAATAAATGATGCTGATAAAGGTACTACATCTACATTTTGCTCCATGTTTATGCATTAGTTATATGGTACAAACTAAAAGCTTTTGTATTGTTCCAACCATCTTAAGTTCTCACTAATATAAAAATCAAACCCAAAATATTATATTTCAGGCAGTGCATTGTTCTTCTAGATGGCAAGCTCAGCTCGTGAACTTATATCAAAATAATACTTTGTATCATTTTCACAAGCTATATA
>NC_031991.1:42567395-42603978 GCF_001879085.1 Nicotiana attenuata | reverse complement strand
ACTTTTACTTGATTTTTCAATAACCCAAAAAACAAGGTGTTTCTGATTTAGAAAAAAAAAAAAGAGAGACAAATTTAAAGATAATACCTCCACATGTTGGTCAGATAATTTAATTTCCACATCATGTTGCTGAAGCCAGCCGGGAAGCCAAGCAGCCTCCTACATCAATCAATTGTTCAAGTCAATTAATCCCCTTTTCACTTTATTTCCATTTCTTTTCAAATTATTGAGCTTGCGAGTGGTGATTGAAACTGAAACTTCGCATAGATTGTGATTTTGGTATAGGCATAGCTTATTGAATTTTCAGTATGCATAAAACTTCAAAAAATCGCGAAAGAAAAAATAGTGATGGATTGGAAAGCATACCTCAGAGAATTGAGGAGGACGAAACCCTAGCAAGCTCATTGAATGCAATCACTCTACTCTATTCACCCAATGAGCTATCACTGTGAGCAGGAGCAGAAAAATGCACAAACACGCGCCAGTTTTTCTTCGCGCCAAAAACTTGCATTGGGCCTCGGCCTTTACACATAAATTGGGCCAAGTTATGAGTTAGCGCGCTAGCTTTACGGCCCAATAAGCCCAGTTTACACTTTCTTTTTCTTTTTAATTTTACTTTCAGACTTTTATCGAGGATGTTTTTTAAAATATTTTCTCTTAAAAAAAAATAAAGATGAAGTACGAAATGGACCAACTTTGGAAGTTTATTACCAATTTCGTTGTCTTCAACTAAAGCTGAAGGAAGTGAAGAAAATGCTTGGAAAAATGTGGGTGAAAAAAAAACGCAAACTTTACACGCAAAAATGTGAACAAGAAAATGAAAGGGGTATGCCAGAAGAAAGGAGACAGAAAGCAATATTAGAATATTAGTATATGAAATTTGAAGTTGTATTTGGGTATAAATTTTATTGGGAAAAATTGAAGTTTGCGAGTGAAAATTATTATTTCATTTGAATTACCCTTCAGAAGACCATAATTTGTACCGTAAGATTAAAATTTAAAAGTAACCTAGATGGAAGGTAGTTTTTTTTACCATCAAGGAGTACGGTGAAATATTAATATTGCTCCATCTTTAATAAGAGTCTTGGATTCGTGTCCTCAAAATTTGTTCTAATACAATCCTGATAGGGGCACTTTAAACGTCCCGACCTGAGTTTTTACTATGCAAAAAATAGTTAAACAAAAAGAGAAAAAAACTATCAGCTAAATGCCTAAAATACATAGGATTCGTGATGTATGGGATCTTCTTTATCACGCTCCCAAACTTGCTTTACAGAAGTGCCAACTGTTTAAGTTATAAGAATTTTCATGAAATAGTCGCTTACCTAACCGTATAAGTTAAATATAACTGGTGAATATACAATTTATGTGTAGTTTGTATATAATTATATTTAATTAATATATAATTTATGTATACTGACTCGCAAAAATAAACAGTACTTGTTATTTGTATGGTTCAAAATAAGATCAGAGAAATTCGACACGCGGAGACAACATGCCGAGGTCGGGCAGGCTGAGGTCGGACAGTCATCAATAATTCCGAGGTCGGGCAGGCCGAGGTCGTACAGTCATCAATAAGGCCGAGGTCGGACAGTCGTCAATAAGGCCGAGGTCGGGCAGTGATGAAACAGCTAGTTTGCTTTGGGATCCTCAAAGGGAATATTACTTTTTTAGGATTTTCTATGGATACCCCTTATAAATAGGAAGAGAGGACTTCCCAAAAAGGGGGCTCTCTCTCCCTCTCCCTTCCCCTCTCTCTAGAAAATATGTAAACACACCTCTCTAAAGTGATTAGAGGATGTGTGATCCCATACCTTTATCATATCCAAAAAGGGTCTTAAGGTTCTTGTATTTCTCTATCATTCACGTTGATCAAATGAAAGACGACCCGTCTCACTCAAGATTGGGTGAATCTTTTCCTTTATTTACATTTTATTACCATTTAATGTTACTTAATGCATCTCTCTTTATGCAATTAAATCTGGCCATAATCACTGCAACCATTCATACTCAGCTATATTTTTCTATTCATATTATTCATCTCGGATCTAGAGTTAATTATCCTTAACTAGGATTTACCCTCCATCTTCTTATTTAATTAGTTTAAACAAAAAAGGTCTCATACTTTTTTGCTCAAACAAGCTCTATGAACCTCAAAGATACTTTTTCAGAAGNTATATATATATATTCCGTTTCAAAGAATTTGGTTTCTATTGTATCCGACAGCAACAACTCAACCTCCACATCTCCGTTTTCACACACTTTACTTCTCCTATTTATGCCGACAGATCAAAAATTGTCATGAGATTTTATATGCTAATAGTGTATAAGATTCTGTTTTACACTATTAGGTCAATTGATGTATAATATTTAATATATTAATTTTATAAGAAAACCGGTATATATACTAACTAAAAAAAGAGTAATAACTATTATAATAGATTAAATTATACCTTTAATGTAAAAAAATTCTAAACTATCAGTTATATAAAAATTAAGTTCTATATTTTGTCCTACGTATACTTGAGTGTAAGATTATACTTTTCTATAAGTTCTTTCCTTTGAACTTTTCTCTCTTCATTATTGACGGAGCTATATATGTTAACCACTAAAAGCTCACCTGCACCCCAAAAAAAAACAAGAAGGAATTTTTTCTACATATATTTTTCAACTTAAGTGCTGTGATTATGTTTTTTTTAGCCAAGGGTCTATTGAAAATATACTTTCTACTTTCACAAGGTAGGGAGTAAGGTCTGCGTATACGTTATCTTTTCGAACCTCACTTGTCGGGTTACACTGAGTATGTTGCTATGGTTGTTGTATTATCTCAACTTAGTCAAAATCAAAGTTTGTTGTGTATCCAATTTAGACGTCTATTAGCTGGTTATGAAGAAATTAGCTACGACAGCTGTAAATAAACACACACCACACTCTCCCTCTCTCTCTTTTTGAACTTGCACTTTACTTTTTAATTACCAAAAAAATCAAATTATGTACTCCATTAGTTAATGTTTTAGGGTAAATGTATCACTAAACAAGCATTAGATTGTTAATCATGTAAAGCAATAAGCAAAAGTAGGACACTGCCAATTCATGTTGGACCCATATTCTTAGCTATTTGGTTGTCATTTTGCTCAAAACAGCTCAGGTAAGATCATATCTTTGCAACCTTGTCGTTTGCTTAAGCTTTAACTAAAAATAATTAAAGTTGATATTGTAATAAATTAATAATATGGTTGTAATATCAAAAGATACCTAGGTGCATGACACCTATATCTCCGTATTTATTTCCCTGAAAGATATATCTACAAGCCCTAATATAAGATTTATTTAGCTAATACAATTTACAAATAGGTATTATGATCAGCTATATAGTGTATAGGAAAAAATATGTTCATATTAAATACTCGCATAATAGAGCGATATGTGGAATCGGAGATATATGGAAAGCGAGACAGGTGGAAATCAAGTCCGGGGGCAACAATCTCGGTAACCCCCGAAGGGAATGTTGCTCATGAATGCTTGTCACCCGATAGCATTCAATGAAAAATATTCTGCAATATTAAATACATATTCCGTTATAGAGAATATGACATTCATAATATGCCGTTATACATTCTTCAATGGCCCTCATAGTTGTCATTTAAGAGGGGCTTGATCCTAGGACTTTGTTCCCTAGGTGTAGCTATAAATAGTGAGTTCAACAACCATTATAAGGGAAAAATTTTCTGACAAACTTATGCTATACGCTACTCAAAAGCTCAAGAACATTTTATTTCTTGCTTATTAATATTGCTATTATCGCCCCCGGAAGCTCTGCTCCTGGAACCAAGCTATCTGCTATTTTATTTCGATTTCGACGATATGTCTTGCATTCTTATTTAATTTCTGTATCATTTTGGGATCAAATTGCTTTGTTTGTATATAAACCACATATAAATTTAACTGTATCATTTTACGGGTAAACATATAGAAGGGTCAAGACTTAAAAAGTACCAGTATCAAAAATAAATACTCCACCAGGTAACTCTATCCACCAAAGCTTGGATAGATTGGAGAAAATCACTTAATATTTTTTGCTTCCGCTGCGATTTAAACTCAAGACCTCATGGTTTTCACTCACTTCATTGATCACCAGACCATAGTATTTTAACTTTAACCTCAATGACACTCTCCTATAGAAATGACATGGATGTTTAAGACTATACAATTAACTCCCTTATAAAAATAACATGATTGTTTAAGACTATACATTTTATATAATATTTTTGTAGGCAGATAACAAATTTATAGACACAAGAATAAACATGGAAACATTATAAAGAAAACAATTAGATGAGAATACAAGTGCGACATTGAAAGGCCAACAACGCACAGCAACTCTTTGCTTTAAAGTCTTGTCGTCAAAGTTATTTCCACTCAAAAGACAAATTAACATATATGAATATAAAATAATAAGGACAAAGAGTAATCATATACGTAAGCAAAAACCCCTTTTCCCTTCACCAGATGCCAGTGCAAAACTTGTAAAATTTACACTCCTCTTTCTTTAAATACTCTCTTTGTATACCAAACTCCATACCCTTTTGCTCTCAAGCTTTTTCTCTCTCTCTCTGAGCTCCTCAGTTCAGGTATTTTTCTTTCATAATCACTCTTTTAATCTTTGCATTTTCTTTCTCATAATTCTCTGTTTTTCTTAACATTTGCATTATCCTGTTTATGTTTGTGTAAAAGGGTAGTGGGAATTTTGGGGAGGGAGGGAGGGTGGAGGGGGGGGGGGGTATGACTGGATCTGGATCTGTGTTCTTGTTTAGTCAGGTTGATGTACTGCATTGTTTTCCTCAAAGATATCTAAAGCTGATATACTGACATTGTAAAATCTGGAAATTTCCTTTTTTTGGTGTTTTTACTGTTGTATTTGCTTTTATCTTGTATTTTACTGCATGTTACCTGTATGTACTTACTACTTTATCTTGAATTCAATTATTTATTGATTTAGTTCTTGAGTTGATTAGTTATAATTTTACTAATTAGTGATCAATTTATACTCAGTTGTTACTTGCTCAAGTTTTTCAAGAAAATTTTAGTATGATTTTGTAATGTAAGTATGAAAATGCACCACACTATCCATCCAAATGTGTAGATAAAACTTACCCTTTTAGGAAATTCTGAAGTGGAAATGCTGAGATCTAAGTAAAAGGGTGTCTAGTTACAGAGGCGAATACAGGATTTGAAGCTTATGTGTTTTTGCATTGAATTTAAAAAAAAAATATAATAATAATTGGATTCATGGTCAAATATTTTGTTGTTATTTAGTGAACTTGGTAATATATAAATAAAGTCTGAGCAAAAGCTACTAGGTCCCGTGAACCTGTATGTCAAACTCTAGATCCGCCCCTGTCTAGATAACATATTCTTGTGATCTCAGATGAAAAAATGAGTTTAAGTGTGAGCAGCAATTCACTTGAATCGGTCCTGTTTGGCTTAGTTTTAACTAAAGATGCTAACTTTGTGCCCATTTGCTCTGATTTTGGTATTCTAATCATGGATCTTGAATTTGTAGGGGTCAGTGTATATTAGCACTAAGAGCAATGGGCTACTCTATTGTTTTCATTGTCTGTAGTTTACTTCTAGTCCTTCAATTGTCAACAGTAGCTGGGAAAGGCAAAGCTATAATTGGATCTCCGAGCCTAGCTCCAGCACCAGCACCAGGTCCTGAATACACAAACCTAACCGACTTACTCTCGGTTGCTGGCCCTTTCCACACATTCCTTAACTACCTTGAATCGACAAAAGTCATCGATACTTTCCAAAGCCAAGCCAACGACACAGAAGAAGGGATCACACTCTTCGTTCCCAAAGACTCAGCCTTTGCTTCACTCAAGAAGCCTTCCCTTTCCAACCTTACATCAGACCAACTCAAATCCCTTTGCCTTTTCCATGCATTGCCACATTACTATAGTCTAGCCGACTTCAAGAACCTTAGTGACATGAGCCCTATTAATACCTTCGCTGGAGGAAATTTATATTCCTTGAATTTCACCGATGATTCAGGGACCGTTCACCTTAACTCAGGATGGTCTAGAACTAAAGTTAGTAGTGCTGTTCGCACGACTTTTCCCGTTGCTGTTTATCAGGTGGACAAGGTACTTCTTCCTGAAGCCATTTTCGGAACAGATTTACCTCCAATGCCAGCACCAGCACCAGCGCCAGAAACAGATATCGCCCCTACTGCTGATAGTCCAGCTGCTGATCAAACAGGAAAAGCTAGAGCTGCAGCCTCTCCAGATTCTTCATCGCCATCGGCTTCTCACAGGATGATGAGCTGGGGCATTTTGAATCATTTGGTTTTGGCAATTGCTGGTGGATTCTTGATGTTGTTATTGTAAGGAAAATGATCTTATGGGGGGGAATTTTGTTAAATTATGTTGAAAATGGTACATCTGTTTCTTATTGGTTTTGATTATACTCCATTGGTGATTTAGTATTGGTTATTGGTTACAATGTTTTTGTATACATTCATGTATCATTTTTCATTTCTCATTCTCCATATTCTTTCTCTATTCTTTAGTTTTATCATTGTGGGCTCTTTTCCAAACTGCTGCCAATTCAGCTTTTATTATTGATTCCATTGCTTTGTTGCAAATCCTGTCCTCTAACAAACTTTTTTTCTTTTCTAATAAGGGCTGGTACGTAAAGAATCCCGCGTTCATGCTGGGTCCGGGGAAATGCTGCACGATGTAGGCAGTCTATCTTAATGAAAGTATATCTATTTTTTTTTTTTTTCCAGATACAACGTAAGAAATAAACATGAGATAATACGGGAACTAGATAGTTTGATTCTCGTATTTCAAATTTCGTCTTTCTTCTTAAATAGAGTGAGTATTACATCTCAATCAGATACAATGTCCAGAAACTTCCTACCCTACTTCACCAATATTAGGAGGAAACATTTTCATAACAATACCACATGTCAAAGAAGATACTCAAATGCAATATTAGGAAGACAGAACCAGAAGGTCGAGTGACAAATCGAAGTTTACTTCTAAAACACAAAAGTAGGGACCAAAGTGTTTATTGCATTAGATTCAGGGGAGGCGATTCTGAATAAAGGAAACCTAGTGGCCCAAAACAACAATTCTGAATTTATCTTCAACTTTTTCTTGATTAAATTGCCTGATTACAATCCCCAAGGATTTCTTAATCTTAATCTCTTACTCTTAGGTGACATTAATTTTATGTCCGACCTCTTTAATAGCTTGAGAGAAAAGGACAAAATCTTAACAAACATACTTTAATACAGCTTCTCTACTATGTGAGTGACGAGAGAGACAGAGAAACTGAAAAATAATACCCTGTCTCAAATAAATAGGAAAGATTTTTTACTATTTTACCCTTAGTTTTCAAGAACAAGTAATATTAAGGCTAGTATAGGAAGAAATAATTTGAGACGGAGATAGTACACACAACCATCCACTTCTTTAAAAATCTTACAACTGGAATCACATGGCCTCCAATTAATCTACTAATTAATTCACGTGTAAAAAATGATAGTAAAACAAAAGAGACAATGAGCTGTTAAGACTGGTAACTGTAGATCTCAACAAACCCATTTTTTATGAGATTTTAGAGAGGTCAACTAAAGTAGAAATAGTTTATTTATCACTAAAGATACCTCAACTCTACATGGGGGGCAAGTTCTTCTTCAGTAAGTTGATAGAAATTTCAAATTTTTAAGTTGAAGTTAGAAAAAAGTTTGTGATAGTTGAAATTGTGTTTGGATAATTAAATATATTTTTTTGGAGAAAATTAGCCAGTGAAAATTGAATATTTATGAGTAGAAGAACCACACCTTTTTGTTTTCGGAAATAATTTAACTTTAAATTTTTCAATTTACTATATGACATATTTTTATTGTCTCATAAATGTCATGACCTGCTTAAAACAGTCCAGGCACATAAGTTGTGAAGAAGGAAATACAAAATAAAAGATTCAAGAAGAATTCCTGTATTCCTTTATTTTCCTCTCTATTGCTCTGTGGTTCACATCTATGTTTAAATCATACAAGAATGACTTATAATTTAGGAGAGCCACTACCAAACATTTTCAATACCATGCTCCTGATCATAAGAATGTGCGGTTTTCACTTGCATTCTTTGTTCTACTGATAAATTCATCAATGGACATGTTCCCTAACTCCCCTGCAAACCTAGACCTAACAGTAACAGTTTGTGTTTCTACCTCTTTGGGCCCAACTACAGCCATCAATGGTATCTTCTGCTTCTCTGCATTCCTAATGAGTTTTGGTAGGCGTTCGCCACTGCAAACCTCGACCCGAATACCACTAGCTTTTAGTTTTTTTCCCACTTCATTGCAGTACTGGAGCTGTAAACACATGCACACATAAGTCAATCCGAGTCACCCTATGTATCAGCAGAAGCTAATAGACAGATCAAAATATAAAAGAAGACGATTACAATCGACCAGTTTCAAGACATAAACTTCATAATGAAGTCTTGTGGTACTGTTTGACTTGATGAAAATGACATGGATCTTGATCCATATTTTTTTTTTCTCCTGTCCGGTGCACAAAGCATCTCGCATTCACGCACGGTCCAGAGAAAGGCCGCACCCCAAAGGGTGTGATGTAGACAGCCTGCCCTAATGCAACCATTAGTGGCTGCTTCCACAGCTAGAACCCCTGACCTATAGGTCACAAGGAGGCAACTTTACCGTTGCTCCAAGGCTCCCCTTCATCTTGATCCATATTGTACAATCCAATAAAAAAAACCACGAATTATGTTAAAGGGTGACTACAGAAGTTAGTATAGCGTAAGCAGCAAATCTTTGGTTAGGGTGATAAACTTAACATGGTTTTGTGTAAATGGAAAACAAGAATTAGTCAAACAAGTATTGATTACCTGAGCATCAGTAACTGGTAAAACTCGAGCTTGGATGGGAGAAAGCCAAAGTGGAAAATCACCAGCATAGTTTTCTATGAGAACACCAAAAAAGCGCTCCAAAGATCCAAGAACTGCTCTATGGATCATGATAGGCCGCTTCCTCTCTTGATTTGAGTCAACATATGTAATGTCAAAGCGCTGGGGTAAATTGAAATCAACCTGTAGAAGTTCATGTGTCAGTGAAGGATCACAAAGAAATAGCGAGCTTGAAACAAGAAAATGAAGAGGAAAAAACACTTCAAGTTTGTGAATTATTTGTTCAAGCTCAAAACTTGATAAGAGTTTTGCAAACAGAGACCTGTATAGTTGAGCATTGCCACTTCCTTCCAAGAGCATCCTCAATTTTCAGATCAATCTTGGGACCATAGAAGGCCCCACCACCATCATCTATCTGATAGCTCCAACCTTTGTCTTCTAAAGCATCCTTAAGTGCAGATGTTGCTTTATCCCAAATCTCATCATCTCCCACAGCCTTTTCTGGCCTTGTTGAAAGGTTCACCTCATACTTGTCAAAACCAAATTGCTGTAATATTTCCTCGGTCAGATCTAACACACCCCTGATTTCATCTTTAATTTGATCCTCTAAACAGAAGATATGTGCATCATCCTGCAAAATCAATAAAGGGGTATTAGATTACAGTAATGCAAGTTGCTACTACTTAGGAGTTTCCGCCTGAAAGAACGAACACTTGAAGCAAACATTTTCTCAGAATCATATCATAAACTCGATCTTTCCTGTCTCTTTTCTGAGATAGGAAAAGCATTCTACCCAGAAGACTGTACATTACAACATCTTTTAATTATTATAGTTATAAATGTGGAAACTAAAATCTCCTACTGCGGTCGAGAAGATTACAAACAGGTAAAAAGTACGGTTAACAACTCCCCACCACCACTTCTAATGCAGGGAAAAAGAGTTCTATATTGATCTTTCACAAAGGCTGAAGTATCAAGGTAAAAGATCTAGTTATAGCAGGTTAGAAGCTGAAACTCCACAGCATCACAGTTAATTCACTCACACGTGTCCTTATACTTTTTTAGGGATCCTCTTGGAAAGTCATTGGCATGAATAGAGGAGAATGTGACTTGGCTCCAGAGTCAGATTTCAGACTTACAAATATTCCAGAAATTCTGCTTATACCATTTGGGGAAGATGAAAAATGCATTCAATTCTGCATTGGGCATAATTTGCAAGAAAGGTTTGACAGGCAAAGAGCACAAGGCGAAATTTTGGGACCAAGCTAAGAGCTGATGGAAGAACACCAAACATTAATGACAGAAACAGACTAGAAAGAGAGAATCAAAGTAGTCCGGTCCCTAAGAGGATGGCTGAGCGGTGGAGGCATAGGAGTAACAACCTAGAGGTCCCAAGTTCCTATCCCAACTACAAAACTCTACGTGATCTACTCCAGCCTTGGTGAGTAGGATTACTTGGCACATGTTTGTGGGCTGTAGTAGGCTGCCCGGTGAATTAGTATAGGTGCAAGCAAATTTGCCCAACACCACCGCAAAAGAAAAAAAGAAAGAAAGAATATCGAAGCAATATAAAGAAGTGCCTTCCTTTGTGTGTACATGTGTGTTTTTTTCCCTCTCTCCCTTCTCACGCAGTTCTTTGGAACTTCTATGGGGCACGTTATGGTCCCTAAAGTTTCTTCTGGAAGAAATTTCTGCTCTTTCTGGTGTCGTAGGCACCACTTCTCGTGGAGTCTTCCCCTTGGATGCCCTATGAAAATTTTGACCTAATAAAAAGAAACGAAAAACAATAAAATGACCTGTGGTTCTCTTAATTATGAAACTTTCCGTGTTTACTGGAAATACACATTTCAGCCAATAACAAAGATCAGATGTTGAGACTCAAGGCGGGTACCCCAAACCCCAAAAGATAGAACAAATTGATTTCTTCAACCACATTAGGTATGGTCTCTATGACGGAGAGAACGCAGAGCAGACAAAGACAAAATCCTAGCCTCCAAGACGAGGAGACAAATCACTTCTATCAACTATAACAAGTACATTGTGCTCCACAACATGGTTTACAAGAACGCATCTTCGTTTTTTCATATTAATTGGTGTATAAGCCGTAGGTCATCGTGGTTACAGCACAAGGAAAAACAAATAAAATGCACTACCCATTTTGTACACCCTTCCCCCATTCCTTCTCTTTCAGACAAGAATGCAATAACCGCTCACATTTAGGGATGATAACTGAAATCCAAGATACAGATGTTCAGGTAAATATAAATCTTATGTTTGAAAACATACCTGAGTAAAACCTCTTACACGGAAAAGGCCATGTAAGCTTCCAGATAACTCATATCTATACACTGTTCCAAGCTCTGCAACCCTGATTGGAAAATCCCGATAAGAGTGTAACTGCCTCTTATAGACCAATACATGATAAGGGCAGTTCATTGGCCGAAGCTGATAAAGCTCTTCCTCAATCTCCATCTGATCAAACATATTCTCTTTATAGAAGTCCAGATGACCGCTAATCTTCCAAAGATCTGCCTTAGCTACATGGGGAGTATAGAGTAAATCATAACCCCGCTCCATATGAATCTTTTTCCAAGTGTCTTCTATTATGTGCCTAATAATAGCTCCTTTGGGATGCCAGAACACTAAGCCTCCACCAGCTTCATCCTGCCAGTTTTACAATCAATGAGTTTCAATTCATGTAAGCATATGTAACAATGAAAAAGAAGTAATTGCATCTAAGGCTAGTTCCATCAAGAAGTGTACATATATCACAAGCTCGTAGATGGGTTAATCAAAAGAGACCTGCCTGTATGGAGAAGAGATCAAGATCTTGGCCAAGCCTCCGATGATCACGCCGTTTAGCTTCTTCTTTGAAGTGAAGGTATGCTTTTAATTGGTCCTCATTCTCCCATGCGGTGCCATAAATCCTTTGGAGCATTGGTTTTTTAACATCTCCTCTCCAGTAAGCACCAGCAACAGATTCAAGCTCAACAGCTTTTTTGTTAATCTTTCCTGTAGTTTCAACATGAGGTCCCGCACAAAGATCCCACCATTCATTACCTACAAAAGGCAAGCATTTGATAATGAGAAAAGCAATATATACTCTGTTGTAAAAGCATTGGTTTTATGGACTCATTCCCCACCAATAGATAGCAGTTGGTATTGGAGGAAATTAAATACAATCAAAGAGTTGATGAGAGACTGGTATGTACAGGGCAAGTATGTGCTCAACAATACAGGGGAGTATTCTATAAACTCAAGTTACATTGCACTAATAGGGAGTCAACAAAGAATGAAGATTGCAGACATGTTATGGTCAGCAGTAACTCAACCAAAGCACAGATTTATAGGATGGCTGGCAACTCAAGAGAAATTACTGACTAAAGATAGAATGATTGGAATGAACATACAGGTTGAAGATGCCAAATGTATACTGTGTAATGAAGATGCAATGGAGACTCAGGAGCATTTATTTGTACACTGTGCATGGACAAAAGCAGTACATCATGAACTGAGCAGATGGACAAACTATGAAGAACAAACTATAGGAGTGAGGCAAATGCTGGAGAAGATCAGAAGTAAACACTGGAAGCAATTCAGGAAAGAAATCGTAGCTGCAGTCCAACTAGCAAGAATATATCACACCTGGAGAGCTAGAAACAACAAAAAATTTCAGAGTAGGACAACAAATACTGACGAGATAGTTGTACAAATCAAAAGAGAAGTATTAGAAAGAATAGAATTACTACAAATGTCTAGGAAAGCACAGAAATGTAGGGAGTTCATAGGACATATTCAATGTAATTAGAATTTCTTTATTTGTTGGATGTAGGAGGCCTAATTTCTACTATGGGAATTAGGTGCTCTATAGGTGTATATGATGTTTGAAGTTAATGGTAATTCACATTGTTACCAAAAAAAAAAGCATTGGTTTATGTGTATGTTCTACAATCCGATCAAAATCTGTAAAATACGAGATGAAGCTCGTCTAGGTGCCTTCTAAAGGATGAATATGCAAATATTGGCTGAAGACCTACAGATTGAAGGGTAATTTTAGCTAGAACTCTAGAAGTGTAAACTTACCTTCTTTTGCCACCTCTTAAAAGTCTTAATCCCTTCTTCGACTGATCCTAATTTGTCAACTATATATGAAGTAATGCAGTAAAATGATTACAAGTAATCTCACCTATTCTACATTTTCTCAACATGTCACTAAGTGACTGTAGCTTTATGAAAGCTCAGCAGTTCTGAAGCACTTTTAAATTAAAAATAGTAATAATGATTATTAGTACTAAAGACAGTATGGAACTTGATTATTGCACTGCAAGGACTGATGACTCGAATCTGGCACCTCGAGGGTTGAGTCTGGATCCCTGGACGGTTGATTTGGATGAGACTACTATTCCCGATTCATATGCTCACACCTCAGACCACTGCAAACTTGTTAAAGCTTCCAGGATGGACAGGAGGGCAGTATAAGGCTTCAATGGCAAAGTTCGAGTTGGAGGAAGAGGTTCAGGAGGATTGGAAGTAAGATTTTGCAACAGATCAACTATCATAGGATCCAGCCAGGTTCAAGCCACCTGGCTTCCCGGTGCAAAATTCAGTTTCCTGTTTTTATTAGCGCTAACTATATCAATATGGTTTTTTCCAAAAAATACTACACCCTCCATTCTAGTTTATGTGAAACGGTATTCTAGTTTATGTTACCCTATTTCCTTATTAGCACTTCCCACAAAGAATGACACATTTCTATTTTAGAAATTATAACTTTAAACTTCCCATTTTAACCTTAATGAGAAGCTTTTATGGTCCTTTAGGACTACAAGTTCAAATATTATGGTATGTTTAAGACCACAAGTTTTAAAAGTCTTCCTTTCATACTTAACCTCCGTACCAAGTCAAATTACGTTTCATAAATTGGAATAGAGGGAGTATATCGATATGGTACATTGCTCCACCTAAACCCCAGATTTCAATTTCTGCATATGACTTAACTTGAGCAGAAGGTCTTTCTTAACAGCCTTTGTCATGGAAATGTCAAACTTCACTTAACCTTTTTATAAAACACTTCATATGAAATCAATTTGGTCCTCCACAAACAAAAGTTTCTATTTGTAGAAATGAAATTCTCTCAAAGTGAGAAATACTTGACTTGGTTACAAGTATAAGTGCATCTAGCACTCTACCAAATGGTCATTTGTTATATAACAATGACATCCAGATAGCTACTAAGATATAGGTCAACATGTATGATAGTAGCTCCTCAAGAAATAGATAAAGGTTCATTCTCTCAAAAATGCTCATGTGGAATACCACAATCTTCTGTCAAGATAATTTTGATAATGGGAGCCACTTACTTCAATCAATCACCAAGTAAGTATGGTCCTGAAAATATAGGGTTTATGGTTCTTGAATTACTCCCCCACAATCATTCCCATTTATGAGTCATTCGATCATAAAGTAAAAGCTTATATCGTCTGAATTAGAAGAACATGTACAATGTGCTAATGTAACATTTTAAATATACATTTCTCAAACTAAACAAAAGCAATTAATCGAAGTCTTACCAATATGATATATGGTAATTGGCTCCTCCTTTATGCTCTCTAAAATCTCTACCTTGTAAGGTTCATTGATAGCCATTATTCTTTTCTGAGCTTCGTCCCGGCTAACTTCTTCTCTAACCAGAGGCAAATTTCGGCTGATAATTCGATCCTACAGAAAATTCAAAATGTCAATTCTCTACCCAGAAATGACAGCTTCATTGACAAATCCAACTATTTTCTTATTCTTTTTTTAGGGGGTTGGATTATTATTGGGTAACTGAAAAAGAATGAGTCAGCTCACCATTTCCTTCTTAATCCTCTTCAGGTCTCTGTCAGTCAAAGGCTCCATATCGAAATCATAATAAAACCCATTATCAATCCAGGGCCCAATTGTCACTTTTGCATTTGGATAGAGCTTTTGGACTGCCATGGCCATAACATGAGCACACTGCAGCAAGAAATGCATTGACACACGCTCAGGATGGTAATTGATATTACTAAAATGCTGATCACTCTTAACTACAAAAACTCAGCATTCGACATGATCCCATGAGAGAGTAAAGTAACCAGTCCTTGCAAAAAAATATAGAATATGTTGCAATGACAAAACAAACTTCATTTCCAACAACATTAAAATTATAGAAAAACAATTACAAATCCAAATAATGTACAAGAAGAAGACTATGGGTTAGGATCAAAACCAATTACTTCAACACAATGGTCTTCAGCACAAAAAAGATAGCTTTCCGTGAAAAAATATTTTACCTTTGTAAATTACTTCATGGATTATTTTCCAATGTTGAAACGAGTGAAAAATTAGGTGGCATATGGTAATCTAGGAAACACTATAAGAACATTATTTTGAGTTACACTTGTCCCGGGTGTTGGCCAGCTATGTTGTATGGGGCAGAGGTGTTGGCGAGTCAAGAACTCTCATGCTCAGAAGATGAAAGCAGTGGAGATGAGGATGCTGAGGTGAATGTGTGGGCGTAGTAAGAGAGATATGATTAGGAACAAAGTTATTCGGGACAAGGTGGGAGTGGCCTCTGTGGACGATAGGATGAGGGAAGCGAGGCTAAGGTGGTACCGGCATTTGAAGAGGAGATGCACAAATGCCCCAGTGAGGAGGGGCGGGAGGTTGGATATTGTGGGTTCGAGGAAAGGTAGAGGTAGGCCGAAGAAGTATTGGGGAGAAGTCATTAGACAAGACATGGCATGTCTCCAACTTACCGAGTACATGACCCTAGATAGGAAGATATGGAGGTCAAAGATTAGGGTAGAAGGTTAGTAGGCCGTCGAGTTTAGGACTCCATATCTGCTACGTTTGTTTTGGTTGTTTGTTTTTTGTTTTCCATACCAATACTAGTATGTAGCATCTGTTGTTCCCCTTGCTTGGTTATATTACTGCTTTGTTATTATTGTTGTTAAAGTTCTTATCTTTATTAGTATTTCTGACCCGACCTCCTTATTACTGTTCTCCGGTTCAAACCTGCTAAGACTTGTTTTTCTTGAGCTGAGGGCCTTTTGGAAACAGCCTACCTACCTCCACAAGGTAGGGGTAAGGTATGCGCATACTTTATCCTTCCCAGACCCCACAATGGGATTACACTGAATATGTTGTTGTATTTGTCCCGAGTTGATCCGCAGTGTAACGTATGAGTAACTCATTAGCTTTGGCCTAGACCCTATATATGTGTTAAAAAATCCACTAGACATGTACAAATATTAAATTTATTAGCACTTGAGGTCATTGTCCTATAGTCGCAAATCCATAAAATTCAAATCTTGGTTCCACCTCTAAACTATCTGCGGCATTAAAGATGGCAACAATGTATTAGTGTTACTTATTTCTGTAATTGTCCCTCTTTTGGATGAAAATATTTTCAATTTTCATTATAATTTAACCTGGTATAACAAGTTACTTAGTATTACAATTTACCAAAAATTACCAATCAGTGCTATTAAATAGAGTTATCTGCATTTAACTTAAAGTCTAATAGCATAAATGGTAGTATTAATTTCTTCAATACCCAAATAAAACATCCAAAATATGAACATTACCGTGTGGCGAACTCTAAGGAGTGTGGCAGACGATTCGTTAGTGGGTAGGACAATTTTCTCAACTGGGGCATCACCATTTGTCCGTTCATCGGCGGCAGCAGGAGCTTCAGAAGAATCGGTGGCGACGGCATAGGTCGAGAAAGAATTGCTGTGACATCTCAGCAACTTGTTCCTAGTACTACTAGAGTTCTTAGACGGGTAAAGAACAAAAAGACTAGTGCTAAATTGACGAATAGGGAAGCTATAAAAGGTGTTTCTAATAGAGGAAGTGAAGAGAGAAGGGCGTGAAGATAGTGATAAAGCCATTGTTTTGCCCAGAGCCCCAACGTACTTCATTTTTGAGATTTTGGCTAATTATCTGCTGTGTTGTTGCTGTGGGTCTTTTGATTTCTGTGGTGGAGCTTTTGTTTCCTCATATTTCGCTCTTCACTTTTACCGCGATTAATAAACATTTTCATCGCCAATATTTATATTTTTGTTGGAAAAATCTGATTTGCTTGGACATTAGTTTTCATGTTATAAAACAATAAAAGAAAAGAACAATATTGCAAAGAAAAGTAGGGAGGGAGAATTCTTATTGATTTTGGAGTGAATTACAATGTAATAGAATCCTCTATTTACGGGGAGAGGGTAACTTAGCCACCAAGTAATAAATCTTATAATCTCTCTAAATATAGACATTCACCATAAATAAAATTTTATTTATAACATTTCCCCGGAATGTCTATTCAACGGATAAGTGCCTCGTTAAAACCTTAACTAAAATAAAACCCAATGGGAAAAAAATTCTAGAAAAGGAAAAAGAGTACACATATCTAATAATACGCCTTTTGGTTGCCTCGTTAAAACCTTGCAAGGAAAACTCAGTGGGACAAAACATTGAAAGGTAAAAAGAGTGCAACGCGCATTAACTCCCCCTGATGAGAGCATCAATTCACATCCTTGAGCCTTCGCATGCCAATCTTGTACACTAGCTTCTTGAAGGTTGACGTCGGTAGAGATTTGGTGAACAAATCAGCCATATTATCACTTGAACGAATTTGTTGTACATTAATATCACCATTCTTGAAGATCATGTGTGAAAAATAACTTTGGTGAAATGTGCTTTGTCTTATCTCCTTTTATTAATCCTCCCTTCAATTGAGCTATGCATGCTGCATTATCTTCATACAAAATTGTGGGTAGTTTGTCACACTTCAAACTATATTTGTCTCGAATAAGATGTATTATAGACCTCAACCACACACATTCTCGACTTGCCCAGGTAAAGCCAGATTTCAAAGGTAGAATGTATTGGTGGCGCGTCGACCTAGTTCTCCGTTCGGCGAATCTTCTTCTGGGGAATTCAACTCTTCTTTCATAGATTTGGAACATAATAAGCACCAGTAGCCGCTTCATGAATAGCAATTATCTCAGCATGATTAGATAAAGTGGCCACAATTGATTGCTTAGTTGATCGCCAAGATATGGCAGTGCCTCCACATGTAAACACATAGCCTGTTTGAGATCTAGCCTTGTGTGGGTCAGATAAATACCCAGCATCTGCATAACTCACAAGATCGGGACTGCAATTATTGCCATAAAATAAGTCCATATCAGTAGTTCCTTTTAGATACCGTAATATGTGTTTGATTCCATTACAATATCTCCTTGTAGGAGTAGAGCTATATCTTGCTAAGACATTAACTGAAAAAGTTATGTCAGGCCTTGTAGTGTTAGCAAGATACATTAGTGCACCAATTGCACTAAGATATGGTACTTCAGGACCAAGTAGCTCTTCATTCTCTTCTTGAGGTCAGAATGGATCCTTATTCACATCAATTGATCGAACAACCATCGGAGTGCTTAATGGATGTGCTCCATCCATGTAAAACCGTTTCAATACCTTTTCTATGTAGGCATATTGATGGACAAAAATTTTGTTTGTCAAATGTTCAATTTGCGAACCAAGACATAATTTTGTCTTTCTGAGATCTTTCATCTCGAATTCTTTCTTTAAATAATCAATTGCCTTGTGGAGTTCTATAGGAATTCCAATAAGGTTTATGTCATCAACATATACGGCAAGTACAACAAATTCCGATGTTGTCTTCTTTATAAAAATACATGGACAAATGGCATCATTTATATAACCTTCCTTTAATAAATACTCACTAAGACTATTATACCACATACGTCCTGATTGCTTTAGACCATACAAAGATATTTGCAATTCAATTGAAAACATTTCCCGGGACTTTGAATTATGTGCATTGGGCATTTTAAATCCCTCGGAAATTTTCATGTATATCTCATTATCAAGTGAGCCATAAAGGTAGGCGGTGACCACATCCATTAGATGCATGTCAAGCTTTTCATGGACAGCAAAACTAATGAGATAACGGAACGTTATAGCATCCATAACGGGTGAATATGTCTCTTCATAATCGACACCAGGCCTTTGTGAAAATCCTTGTGCAACAAGGCGATCCTTGTGCAACAAGGCGTGCCTTGTATCTTTGTACCTCATTTTTCTCATTCCTCTTGCGTACAAAGACCCATTTATAGCCAACAGGATTAACACCATTAGGTGTTTGAACTATAGGTAAAAAAAACTTCACGTTTCGCAAGTGAATTCAACTATGATTGGATTGCTTCTTGCCATTTTGGCCAATCACGTCTTTGTCGACATTCTCCAACAGATTGAGGTTCAAGATCCTCATTATCTTGCATAATGCTAGATGCAACATTATATGCAAAGGCATAATCCACCACTATATCCAATCGATTCAAATTTGTCTCGATATCGATTGGATTTATTGATAGTTCCTTATTTTCTTGAGTCTTGGGCTCAATGGTTTCCTCATGAATCTCAGAATTTGTTAAATCGTGGATTTCTTCATGAGACTCTTTTGTAGTGTCATTTTGCTAATTTGTTTTCCTTTTTATAGGATTTCGATATTTGGAACCCAATGGTCTGCCACGTTTTAAACGTGCTTTTGACTCATTAGCTATGACACTAGAAGATTGTCCAACCACGGGTACGAGGGAGGGCGAGAAATCGGCCACGAAGTCCGCCAGAATTTGGCACTTGATGGCCGTTCGAGGTTGATACTCGATATCATACCCCCCGAGTTCGATGGCCCATTCGGCCAATCTGCCCGATAGCTCAGGTTTGTGCAGTATGCTCCGGAGGGGGTATGTCGATAGAAATACAGATTGAAACATTCTCTGCAGGGATATGTGATTTTGTTATCCTTTTCAAATCCGTAAATGCGTCTGGCATTTGATTTGCTATTCTCTGCAAATGGATAATCGTTTGCACCTCTTTTTCACAAATACAGGCACGTGGATCAAGATGAGATAATGATGGATTTTTCCACAAAATTTTCCGTTTGGTTTCACCAACTTCTCACCCTAATTTTGGGAAAAGTGTCTCATCGAATCGACAGTCTGCAAATCGAGTAATGAATAAATTCCCCTGTTAATGTTTCAAGATAGCGAATAATGGAGGGCGATTCAAAATCCAACATATATTCCTAACCTTCTTTGGGGACCCATTTTGGTGCGATATGGCGGTGCTACATGCACATATACTGCGCATCCAAAAATTCTTAAATGGGATATATTAGGTTCATGACCCAAAACTAATTGCAACGGGGAATATTTATGATAATTTATCGGTCAGAGACGAACTAGCATTGTTGCATGTAAAATGGCGTGACCCCAAACAGAAGTGGGCAACCTCGTTTTCATGAGTAACAGTCTTGCTATCAATTGCAGACGTTTAATTAAAGACTCTACAAGGCCATTTTGAGTGTGAACATGAGGTACAGGATGTTCCACTTTATCTCAATTGATAAGCAATAATCATTAAATTATTGGGATGAAAACTCATCAGCATTATCAAGTCTAATAGACTTAATTGGATTATCGGAAAATTGCGCCCATAATCGAATTATTTGTGCCATTAATTTTGCAAACACAAGGTTGCGAGATGATAATAGGCATACATGAGAACATCTAGAAGATGCATCTATTAAGACCATAAAATATCTAAACGATCCACTAGGTGGGTGAATAGGTCCACAAATATCCCCTTGTATACGTTCCAAAAATCCAGGGGACTCAATCCTAACCTTTGTTGGTGATGGTCTAATAATTAACTTGCCTTGATAACAAGAAGTGCAAGAAAATTCATTATTTAAAAGAATCTTTAAATTCTTTAATGGATGCCCATTTGAGTTTTCTATAATTCGTCTCATCATAATTGATCCAGGATGTCCCAATCGATCATGCCAAATTACAAAAGTATTGGAATCGGTAACCTTTTGGCTTACGGTAGAATGTGCCTCAATTGCACTAATTCTTGTCCAATACAGGCCACAAGTTAAAGATGGGAACTTCTCAATAACCCTCTTTTGGCCAGAGACTTTCTTGGTAATGATGAGATATTCAAGATTATTCTCATCTATTGTCTCAATATGATATCCATTTCGGCGGATATCTTTAACACTCAACAAGTTCCTCTTGGACTTGGAGGAGAATATTGCATTATCTATCATAAGTATTGTTCCCTTAGGAAGAGTTATACTAGCTCTTCCAGAGCCTTCAATTAAATTACTACTATCAGAAATTGTAGTAACATCTGCCTTACACGTACTTAAATGAGAGAAATATTTCTTCTCTTTGAATATTGTATGTGTCGTACATGAATCAACTAAACAAATATTTTTACAATTGAACTTTGATCCAAGTTTGCTTTGTGGAATATCCATATTTGCTTAATCTTCTCAAAAACTTCTTGAGACGGTAGAGTCTCGTGCTGATAACGTGTTATAAAACAATAAAAGAAGAAGAATAATATTGCAAAGAAAAGTAGGGAGAGAGAATTCTTATTGATTTTGGAGTGAATTACAATGGAATAGAACCCTCTTTTATAGGTAGAGGGTGACTTAGCCACCAAGTAATAAACCCTAAAGTCTCTCTAAATATAGACATTCACCATAAATAAAATTTTATTTATAACATTTCAAAACCTATTTTACTTTTTTTTTTTTTTTGAAAAAATATGAAACATGACTTATACCCATAGTCTTGAACATAAATAAATTTGGTACAAAATTATAATTTTTATAATGAAGTACATAATACATTATCAGATGACCAAGAAGACAAAGCAGTATTGTTACAAAATAACAAATGGTAGGCTATTTTATAAAATATAGAAGTTTGGGCAATTTTTAAAAAATGTAATAGTAATATTTTGGGCCAAAACCAGCTCTTGAACTGGTTTTGGGATTTGGGGGAATTTGCCACAAAATGGATATACTTTATGAATAAACATGTATTTGCTAAAATATATATATATATATATATATATATATATATATATATATATATATATANCAATTTTCAATCACCAATTTAATCAAATAACACCAAACTAAAAAGATACACTTTATCTTTTTCAATACTTTCTATGGAGAAGGGTAAAAAATGCCCTGGACTATTGAAAAAGGCCCTAGTTCTATCAAACTCCATGGAAAAACTCCATGGAAGTTGCAGCGAACATATAGACGCAAATTTACTACGTGGTTTTCTTTTTCTTGTTATGACATCCAGTTCAATTTACATGGTAGACACAAATTGGATTATATTCAAGATGAGTTTAATTTAATCATTTTCACATAACGAAAAGATCTCAAAGTGATTGTTTCAAAGATATCATAAACCGTTCGACTACCCCTAGTTTTTCGTCCTATATTATTGTCAAGAAAATCATAATCATTGTCTCATTCATGCTAGGCTTTTCTTGTTTGTTTAATTTGTTCATGAACCTTTTTTCGATGATAATGTTATACATGAGATTAATCAAGAAAATGAACGCATGTAAATCCATGGGTTAGATGGAAGTGGAGCGTCTTTTTTTTATTTGAACTTTTTATTCGAGTCAGGTTAGTGTTTGAGGCGGGTTAGTCCGAAAAATGGATAGATATGGGTGGGTCATTTTAATAGGTTAGATGTTTTAATTTCGACCAATAAGAAGTTGTCATGTGAAATTTAAATAATTGTTATTTAAATTCAGCATTGACCTAACGATCAAAGGGCATAAGTGAACCAAAAGGTAGATGGAGGGGTATTTTTAGCCCAATAGGTGGATGAAGGATATTTTAAACCTTTTCCAATAGTTTAGGGGCATTTTTAACTCTTTCCGTACTTTCTAAGGTCCAACAATAAAAATTTGCGCTTTTTACATGAAATGATTGGATTGGTATTTATATTAAAATTTTAAGCATAAATTATCAACATTCAAATAATTTTAATAATATTGGATCATTAATCGTCTACTTTCCACCACCAAACAAGAATTTCAAGCTTTAAATATTGAAGAACTATGATTTTCAAGTAAAAAAGGGCAGGGTTGTGCATAATATGGTAAATACCAAATTACCATATCGAAACCGAAAGTTTTGTAACACCCCGTACATTCGAACTAGGTGTGGATATGTTAAATGGGTATTAATTTGATATTTTAGACATATGAAGTCCTATAGGGATGATTATTGGTGAAAATAGTTGTTTCGGAATCAAGATGGAGAGTGAGGTGAATAAGATTCGACAAAATTGACTAAGTTTATAAAATGTCCGTCTTCCAGCAGCAGTTAGTGAACATGTATAAGGAATTTGGGAGAACTCAAAAGATGAAATCGTAGGCCTTTGAAATAGCTTTCCAATGATATATTGTAGAGCTTAAACGGAGCTCTGTGCAAAAAATTATGCCCGTTTTACAAAACAGTATGCAATCACCGCGCCCGGACCGCGACCGCGGTCGTGAGGCAGTGTTCCTGCTATTTACCGCGATCGTGACCACGGTCAGACCTACAGGGGCGCGGTGGCAGACTTGGGGAGTCATTTTTTAAGCCCTATTTCGTCCCCCACAGCCCCAAAACATAAAAACTTGCTCTAGAAAGGAAAGCTCAAAAAAACCTAACTCCTTAAGGCTCCCTCCACCACCCAAGGTAAGTTCAAATGGTGATTCTAAGTTAATTTTAATTTCCCAACATCTTATTAACATGGGTAAACCCTCCATTTCATTAGATATTCGATTGGGACATCATTGTGAGAGAAGGAACCCTAGAACTCGAGTTCAAGGGGATTTCAAAAAGGTAATGTCTTCACCCTCTAATTGATTCTAGCATTGTATTAATGATTATAGACTCCAGTTCATGAGATATGAGTTGATGAGTTTGATAGAAAAGCATGAACGATTATAAGTTTGAGGTGTTGATTGTTGATTATTGGTTAAGTGTGTTGTTTACCTTATGGGTGATAAAGAATAATGTTTATTATAACCATTTGAGACTTTAAAATTTATCTAGGAGCAAGAGAATGGGTTATTGGGTGTAGAGACACCATTAATAAGGACTATGAAGCTTTATGTCACCAAGTGTTTGAGAAAATGCTTAAGTGACCAAAACATGAGAATTATTGCTATTATGGAATCCCTTTGACTAGTATTGATTTAGATTAAAGTTGAAAGGGTTGGCGAATGTTGTATTACGCTCAAGAGCAGGAAGTTAAGGTATGTGAGGCTAACTCTCTATGTTTGGGAATGTTAATGATTCTCCCCACACTATGTTTCTTTTACCACGTTACCAATTGCCTCAGAAATATAGTTAAGCGTAATTCCTTGAATAGTTGCAGAACTTTTATTCTCTAGCTTCGTAACTCGTTCATGACTTTCATTTTGAATGTTGTGAAATCAATGCATAATCAATATAGACTTAGGTTTGATGTCCATGAGTCTCAGTCTAGCTTACTCAGTATGCCATAAATAGTTGAAGTTTCCGTGTTCATAATCAGTTCAAGAATACATATCTCAGTCTAGTCCTTTTCGGTATTCCAGTATTATGTAACTCAGTGTGATCCAGTATTCCAGTATCATGTAACTCAGTGTGATTCAGTACTTTAGTATCATGTATTGCAGTATGATTCTCGGTTCCTGATTTTAAATCCCTGAATGTTGAACACCTGTATTTGGGCCTGAGGCCGTAGTTTATATGTTTTATGCATATTTGGGCTTGAGGTTGTAGTTTATGCTTTATGCATGTTTGGGCCTGAGGCCGTAGTTTAGCTTTATGCATTTTTGGGCCTGAGGCCGTAGTTATGTATACGTATACTTGGGCCTGAGGCCGTAGCTTGTGCACATATATATTGGGCCCAGGCTGTAGCTTATTCAGATAAACAGGTTGTTCATCATTCAGAAGAGGGAGTATTCATATCCTTACTTCCTTTGTTCAGTTAAGTTATCAGTTATCATTTCAGTTATCAGTTATCAGTTATCAGTTCAGTTATCGTTTGAGTTATTAGTTATCAGTTATCATTTCAGTTATCACCTATCAGTTTCAGTTTCAATAGTTATTATTTCAGTTATCAATTATCAATTCTCAGTTATCAGCTTAGTTTCAGTTTCAACATTTTTAATTCTTTCTTTCAGTTGCTTTACATACCAGTGCAATTTAAATGTACTGACGTCCCTTTTGCTCGGGGCCTGCATCTTACGATGCAGTTAATGATTTACAGGTTGCTGATTCAGAGCGCTAGGATTCTCGTACCAGCTATTTGGTGATCCCCAGTTCTTTCGGGGCATTATCATTACTACAGTCTTCAGTATTTTCAGACCGTCAGTGTTTTCAGTACAAATTAGAGGCTTCATAGACTAGAGTAATAGCTAGAAAGAGTCGCAGGCTTTTCATATTAACCCATGTGGGCTACAAATATATTTCAGAATTGTATTAGCATTTCCGCACTTTAATTTATATAATTCAGACTTTTAGTATATCATCATGTGTTAGTTTATCTTCCGCATTCAGTATGTTATGATATCACATGTTGATTCAGCCAGCCAGTTGGTTCGCTCGGTCGCATGTAGTCAGGCACCGAGTGCCGTGTTACGTCCAGGCCCAGGTTCGGGGCATGACAATTTTGGTATATGGTATTCGGTAGTTTGGTATGGTATTTGGTTTAAGTTTTAAAAATAATTTGGTATTAGGTATGATATTTGGTGTTTAAAAAAATAATACCGAAATATATACTAAATTATACATTACAAATATTATTGATTAACATACTAAGTTGCATAATATTTTTCTTTAGCATTCATGTTGAGGTTTGGCAGTAAAGCCCATGTACTTCTTTAGGAAAATAGAGGAACAAGATAGGATGCAGATTATAATTATTACTCTCTAGGTTGCGTTGCCAAGCAGTTTAATGTTATTTCAACTGTTTTGGGGTGTTTCTTACTCTGTTACTCTTGTATTGTTGTTGCATATGTTGGATTAGTCCTTGTTGTATTCTCTAATTTCAACAATTAACTTTAATCAAGTAATATGATATTTTCAATGATTAAATGTATTCTTTTATGTATCTTTTTGCTCTTAGTTGATACTTGATGATTTTGAACAAAGATTTTGTCAATAGTGAGGTGAGTTTACAACGATTTATTTGAGTACTTTAATTAAGAATATTATAGTCTATGGCTCTATACGCTAGTTAATATTCAAGCCGAATAAATCAAAATTACCGAATCGAATAAACTGAAGCCAAAACGAGAAAAGCCGAACCATACCAAATGTAATTAGGTATAGTATTGGTATAACATTTTAAGAACCCGAATACTGAACCGAAATGACTAAATAACGTATCATACCGACCGACGAACACCCCTGAAAAGGGAGACAATTTGCTAACATTGTAAACAATGGGAACATTCCGCCAATATTAGTCCAATCGGGGGATATGCCGTGCAATTTTTTGTATTATAACAAAAATAAGAAAAATGTATATTTTTAGCCGCTCAAAAAAATAATGATCGATAAAATATAATTTTTTATTTATATATGTATTATATATATATTTTTATATATTTTTTTGGCTAGGAATACAATTAGTTTCGACCAATTTTATATTTGCCGTAAAAAAAGCCTATATTAGAAACAACTCGAGAGCATTAAAACACTCACAAAAACCCTTTGCTCTTCGTGTTTTCACCATCAAAAACAATAAAATATTGCATAAAGGGAGGAAGAAGATGTCGTACAAGAAACGCGCAATTGCGGCGGTTGTGAGGGAGATGCGAACAGAAATAGGAGGAAGAAGAAGAAGAAGGAAAGTTGTGTTGATAACGCCGTCCAGAAAGAAGGCTATAACTACTACTACTTATAGGGCTTCTGATCCAAAAGAGAGGAACTACCCTGCTCTGGCTGTTGGCGCTATTATTACCGGATGGTTTATTGTTCCATCTATTTTACACAAATAGCCGAATGTATTTGTTACTTTATTTGCTCTGATCTATAATTTACGAGACAACATGTATGCTATGTTCTATATCTTATAAGAATTAACAGAAGCAGTATTATTGTAGACAATAAATTGCGTCGAAAAAATAAAATCAAGACTGCAAATATCGCAACAATCGTAGTATTTTATTTCGAATATTTGAGTGTTACAATCTCTATGAATCATCTGATTCTTCTTTCCAATAGTAAATAAATTCAAGGGCCTTTGAGCTTGATCTTGAATCTATATTTGTTTCCACGAACGATGATCTTGTTCTTGAGCTTGAGCTTGAGCGCTTAAACTTGATCTTAATTCGTTCTTCGTTCTTGAGCTTGAACTTTATTTCTTGAACTTGAACTTGATTGCTTGAAGCTTACTTGATTGCTTGAAGCTTGAAACTTGTAGAGAAATTTGCGGTGTTTGATCCACGAGCTCTCTCTTGCTTCTTGTTATAACTTCTGGTGTCTTTTCTGAGGTATGAAGACCCCTATTTATAGTTGTGGAAGAGAGGAGTTGTGATAAGAACAAACTCTTTCCGACCAATCAAATTGAAGTGTGACATGTGTGCATTTGATTGGCCAGAACATGTCACTTGCACATGTGGCGCGATTTCATTGGCCTTTTAGTGTGACTGGGCATGCCTTGTCATTTTGACACGTGGCATGGTCCTATTGGCTCTTCCGCTTGACTTGGCGCGCCGCGTCATTTGACACGTGCACCAAACTGGACCTTTAGGAATATGTCATCTTGGGCCTAATGAATTGGGCTCATCACTTTAGCCCAATGAATTAAGACTTATTTATTAATCCATATATATTGGACTTATATAATTAATTCAATTATATTAGCCCGTAGTATTTATTGGACCAATATATCTTGAATTTAAAATATAGTCCAAATTATTTCTTGGATTTAATTTTAATAAAATTTATATACCTACAAATACTCCCTGCTTCAAAACTTGTTGTGTGAATTTAAAATACTAGGCTGGAAGTAAAAGAAATTCGTATGTACATATAGTTATGAAAAACATCTCAGCAGAACGTCCATTTTCACTGTATTTGACTTGATTAATGGAATTAGGCTAAATCCACGTAGATGTCATTATTATATTCTTAGGATATTCTTTCCCTAGTTCACTAGGAATAGAACTAACATTGTCCTCTTTTCAATTTGCATATATGTAAGCAAATTCCACCGCCGTAACCTTTCCTTCTAGTTGAATTAGGATATCAAATCCTTGTCGGACTCTAACAAAATTTCAGTCCCACATCGCCATTAAACTTCCAGTGTCGTCTCACTGCTTCTATAAATAGCCGCATATCTTCCATTCAATCTGCATCAATTGCATCATTTTGAAGCTATTTGAGTCTAGTTTTGTGGACTCGGAAGTGCTGACGCAAAGGTAATTTCTTTTCTTTTCTTGTGCTTTTCCTGTTTTGTTGTCCTTTATTTTTTTCTTTTTTGTAGGTCAAGCGAGAAAGATATGTTCTTGTTCAACAAGATAATCCACGCATGAAGAAGGTGGTCTTAGGGTGTGAAAGGATGAGTACTCATCCTTGCCCGACTATTGGAGAGATTACTCTCAATGTGACTCGACTATCGGAGAGGCCAACATAAGGTGCAAAGGGACTCATATGTCCACCTTAAGATTGGAAGATTTATATGTCCACAGAATATGGCTTGACTATCGGAGAGATTACTCTCAAAATGGCCCGACTATCGGAGAGATTCCTCTCAATGTGACCTGACAATCAGAGAGATTACTCCCAAAATGGCCCGACTATCAGAGAGATTACTCTCAATGTGGCCTGACTATCGGAGAGATTACTCTCAAAACGGCCCGACTATCGGAGAGATTACTCTCAAAACGACCCGACTTTCGGCAAGGCCAACTTAAGGTGCAAAGGGACTCATATGTCCACCTTAAGATTGGAAAGTTATAGCTCCTTTTAAGGACAAACCCGCGAAGAGGCCTAAATATTTCAACTTGAAGATCAGCGAATTTGAAGACTTCAACTTGAAGACCGACGGACTTGAAGACTTCAACTTTGAGACTTGGAGGGCCTAAATATTTCAGCTTCTCTTTTGTTTTACATTGTTCGACTTTTATCTTAGTCGCATAATTTTCAGCTATACGTGCTTATAACAAATGATTCATATCTTGTCGTGGGAGAGTCCAAATAATGAACCGTTTGATGACTTCAATATCTAAAAGATATCCAATACTCAGAATCAAAAACCTTCATAATCGCGCCGGATAATATTTTGAAACCAACTTTCGATTTCACCATGTTGAAAATTTCAGATTTGCGCAATCTCACCAAAAAATTCATATCTCGGTGTAGAAATATCAAAATTGCGTTTGATTTCAAGAAAATCAGACTTCAAGATCTAGAACATATCTAAAATTCTCAATCAAACAACTTCAGAATCGTCCTAGATAATATTTTGAAATTAACTTTATATTGCACCACGCTATCAATTCCAAATTTGCGCAGTCTCACCAAAAAATTCATATCTCGTTGTAGAAATATCGAAATTGCAAACCGTTTGATTTCAAGAAAACTAGACTTCAAGATCTAGAACATATCCAAAATTCTCACTCAAACAACTTCAGAATCATCCCAAATAATATTTTGAAATCAACTTTACATTGCACCATGCCATCAATTCCAGATTTACGCAGTCTCACAAAAATTCATATCTTGGTATGGAAGCCTCGAGATCGGAAGATGTATTACTTGCCATCAATCGAAATTTAAGATCCATATTTTCACAAATATCTTGAGTTCAAGTCTCATTGAATTTGAAACGTTGTGCCAAGCAATCTTTTCCTTATACCTGTGTTTCCTTTTGATGTCTCTCTTCTCTTCCCCTTTTTTTTTTAAAGGCAGAGGGCGGACTTGAAGACCAACAAACTTGAAGGTTTGGCGAACCTGAAGACATAGAGAATCCCTGGACTTCAATGCAAATACTTGACATTCTCCTAAAATTGGCCCATTGAAGATATCAATTTACCATGGAGGGTTGCCCCCTTTAAATCAAATGAGGTCAAAGCTCAGTAGGAGGATGACATTTCAGCTTGATTTTACATTCCTTCATACTTCATTCGAACAATAATTGGGACAATATGTATCTTTTGAACTTATGCGACTGAACTTAGAATGAAACTCTAAGCCCTACGTACCTCCGTGAAGAGGATCAAGTCATACCGTAGTTCAGACTGGGTAGATTTTTTTTTTATTTTTTTTTACGTCCTAACTTTTGCCTATGCCGCTTCTTTCGAGATTTTCAACCTAGCGGACTTCTTTTTTGGGTCATACACAGTTTATACTCTCGCGGGCCAGGAGTGTAGCAACATGCAGTTTAGGCTCGTGCGTCAAGGAGCGTCATGACTTGCAGTTTAGGCTCATACGTCGAGGAGCGTCGCAATTTCAAGGATAATACTTCTTTAAGAATTTGCCATTGATGGGGCCAATTCTTATGCCATCTGCATCAACCAGCTTGTAAGCCCCACTTGAGTAAGATTCTTGTACGACATATGGCCCATCCCATTTTGAAGTGAACTTCCCTACAGGTTTATGGGAAGTAATTATGGGTCTTCGTACGACAAGGACTTGATCTCCTACTTGAAAGGATCTCGGGCGAACTCTTTTATTGAAGGCGCGAGATAATCGAGCTTGATAACATTCAAGACTCTGTTGAGCTTCCAATCTCTTTTTATCAAGAGCTTCCAACTCTGCTAATCGAAGTTGAGCGTTTTCTTCATCAGTGATCCCTTCTTGAATAGCCAGTCGTAATGAAGCTATTTGACGCTCAAGTGGCAAGACGACTTCGACTCCATAAACGAGTGAATAAGGAGTCGCCAGTGTTGGCGTGCGGTGAGTCGTCCTATATGCCCATAGAGCTTCTTCCATACGGTCATTCCAATCTCGTTTGGATTTGGAGACGACTTTCTTTAACAAGTTGCATAGAGTCTTGTTGAATGCCTCAGCTAGACCATTGGCGGCAGCATTGTACATCGAAGAGTTACGTTGCTTGAAGCCAAAGAGATCACAAATCTTGTTCATCAACCTATTATCGAATGGCTTTCCATTATCCGTTATTATGTAACGAGGAATGCCAAAGCGATAAATAATGTTTACTCGGATGAAACCTGCAACATTTTCCTTCTTTACTTCCTTAAGAGCAACAGTTTCAGCCCATTTTGAGAAGTAGTCAGTTGCAGCCAATATGTATAGGTGCCCACCAGAGGACTTTGGCAGTGGTCCAACAACATCCAATCCCCAAGCGTCAAATGGCCAGGATGCAACAGTCGGGTGCAACACTTCAGGAGGTTGATGAATAAAATTCGCATGGAATTGACAAGCCTTGCATCTTCGAGCGTAGTCCAAGCAATCTTTTACCATCGTGGGCCAATAATATCCCATCCTTTTTATATGGAAGTGGAGCTTTGGTCCGGACTGGTGTGACCCACATACCCCAGAATGCGCCTCTTGCAAAGCTTGGAGAGCTTCTTCTTCTCCTAGGCATCGTAAGAGTACTCCCTCGAACGACCTTCTGTATAGAGTATCCTTGTAGTAAAGGAAGCGAGGTGCACGACGACGGATTTCAGTCCTTCTCCTCGGATTTTCTGGAAGTATCCCATAGCATAAGTAGTCGATAATGGGTTGTCGCCATTCTTCTTTCTCAACTTCAGGTATCGGATGATCTGCCAAGAAGTCCGCCAATGCTTGTCCTTTTACAGCCTTTTGATGGATGTACAAAATCTCGAATTGTTGAAATTGGAGGTACCATCTCGCTAGTCGATCACTAAGAACGGGTTTTGACATCACGAACTTGATGGGATTTGCTTTAGAAACAAGACGGACAATATGAGCTTGAAAGTAGTGCTTCAACTTTTGAATTGAGAAGACTAGCGCCAAACACAACTTTTCAATTGGCGAATAATTCAACTCGTTAGGTGTCATCATCCTGCTCAAGTAGTAAAGAGAGTTTTCTTTCCCCTCACTGTTTTCTTGGGCCAACAGTGCTCCAACAGACCTTTCCTGCGCCGCAATGTATAGTATCAATGGCTTTCCTGGTATAGGAGCTGCTAAAACTGGAGGCTTCATCAAGTAGGTTTTGATACTTTCGAAGGCATTGCTACAAGCTTGATCCCACTTGAAAGGAACGCCTTTCTTCATGAGGTGACTAAATGGTTGGCACCTTCCAGCCAGGTTTGATATGAATCTTCTAAGGTATGCTAGCTTTCCTTGCAGACTTTTCAATTCATGGATATCTCGAGGCTCAGGCATTTTCAAAATGGCATCCACTTTGGCTTGATCAATTTCGATCCCTCGATGTCGGACAATGAAACCAAGGAACTTTCCAGAAGTAACTCCAAAGGCACATTTCAATGGATTCATCCTAAGTTGGTACCTCCGGAGCAATTCAAATACCATCCTCAAGTCCTTCAAGTGGTCTCCCTTCTCTCTTGATTTTACCACCAAGTCATCAACATAACATTTGACATTCTTGTGGAGAAGATTGTCGAAAATATTCTGCATAGCCCTTTGGTAAGTAGCACCAGCGTTTTTCAAGCCAAAAGGCATTACCTTGTAGCAATAAATACCCTTTGGGGTACGGAATGCAGTAAGCTCTTCATCTTTTGGTGCCATGCATATTTGGTTATAGCCCGATGAACCATCCATAAATGACATTGCCTCGTACCCAATAGTAGCATCGATCATCAATTCTGGAATGGGAAGCGGGAACTCATCTTTCGGACACGCATTGTTAAGATCCCTAAAGTCAACACACACTCGAATTTGGCCATTTTTCTTCCTTACAGGGACAATACTTGAAACCCATGTTGGGTATTTAACTTCACGGATAAAGCCAGCTTCAATGAGTTTGTTAACTTCTGTTTCAATCAAGGAACCAAGTCCGGCCTAAAATGCCTTTGAGCTTGTTTAACAGGACGAGCACCATTTTTGACTGCAAGGTGATGGACTGCTACTTTCGGGTCCAAGCCAGGCATCTCTTTGTAACTCCAAGCAAAGACATCCCTGAACTCTTTGAGTAACTCAATATAAGTTCTCTCTTCATCAGCTTCAAGTAAAGCACTTAGGTAGGTGGGTCTTGGTTCTTCATCGGTGCCAAGGTTAACTTCTTTTAAGGCATCAACTGTCGTCTTCACTCCTTCTTCAAGTTCAGGTGGAGCATCTTTTGCATCTTCATCTTCTTGAGGGTCCCCATCATCGAAGGATATGTGATAACACGGCGAAACATCCTCCAATTCTGCATAATCTTCCATTGAAGATGGAATGCCACTCTCGACTTGTACAATAACATGATACGAAGAACCCACACTTTCTTCATCTTCATCACGTTCCTTAGTATAGACCATAGTATATGGCTTTACCTTCAGTACTTCTTTACATGAAACCACAAGTTTTGTTTGTCGCCTCATTCTAGAAGGAACCAAACTTTGGAAATCCTTAGAGATCTCATGGATTTTGGGTGAAGCGGGTGTTCTTATGCTTTGAAAATTTCTTCGGAACTTGTTCCCCTTCTTTAGTGGACCCAATCTTTCAAACACGGAGGTCCTCACAGGTGATTTTCCAAGTCGATCAAAGACAGAAGGTTTGTTAGAAGCGGCTGATTCATCTTCTACAGTGATATAATTGCTGCTGGCCCTTCTTATTGAGATGCGCACTGGTGACGGTTGTTTGTATCCCAAACCTTCACGTGGTTGCCTCGTTGCAGCTTCTGATGGGAGCTTCCCTAATTTTGACGGCCAGCTTTTCCAAATAGCTTGTAAGCGTTAGGGTCAAAACCTTCATCTGTTCGCTTTGTAGGGAGTGTCACATTCTGCAAACGATTTTGGGCTATGAACCCTGCAAGCGGCATTGAGGACGATTTTACTGCCTCAATTCGTTTGATCGGAAGAGTTAACTCCATTAGCATGTTAGTTTGGCGATTAAATGATTCACCTTCATCTTTCTTCCTTTTAGGGATATATTGGAGCGCCGGACATACTTTCTTGCCATAAGACGTAATATTCCCTCCATAAGATTTATTCGCGTTGGGTTGTACCTCCTTACTAACAGCTTTGTCTTCACCAGTAGTCACCTTTTCTCTTTTAGTTGAGGGCTCTTTATTATTGCTTTTCATGCCATCATCAGCTTTCAGCTCCTTCACAATGCGGTTCTTCAAGTAGAACTTTGCATCGGCGAAGTGTGACTCAACCTCGGTGAATGGCTCATCATCAGCAACTACTGTCTTCTCGACTTCACCCTCGTAGTATGTTAAACATTGATGGTAGGTAGATGGAACTACTTTATTCTCATGTATCCAAGGCCTCCCAAGCAAAACATTGTATGAAGTCTTCGCGTCGATCACAAGCAGCCATGCACTTGATTGCATATCTTCAATAGTGATTCCCAGCCTGATCGCGCCTATGGCTCTTTGCCCCCCTTGGTTGAATCCTTGGATTATCACACGACTTTCTGAGAGTTCGTTCATGGGAATACCAAGTTCTTTCACAGTGTGGATTGGCAAAATGTTCATTGAGGATCCTCCATCAACCATAATACGATTTACCCTTTCATCGCGCATATAGCCAACCAGGTATAATGGGCGGTTATGAGGAGTGTCACCTAGCAAAGGATCGTCATTTGTGAACGTGGCCTTTTCCTCACAAGCATTAGCTTCTTGAGGAGTGGACTCGATGGGCTTTTCCGAAGATGGTGCCAACGGTAGGTCATCACTCTTTTCTCCCCCTTTGTCAGCATGGCAACAAGAGGCATCAATGCCCTTATGGGAAATCTTCGTGCGGAACCAACTTGGTAAAAACTCCTCCAAGGTCACTGGATTTCGTGGCTTTTGAGAATGGTGCATCTCCACTTTTGCTTTCTTCAAATGCCTAACTGGATTCCATCTCCTTGGTCTTTTCACCATCATTTTCCTTGTTGCTTGTTCTATTAATTCCTTTCGTGGGCTCCTTTTGTGGTGCCTACGACGAGTTACCAATGTCCAACCTTCATTATCATCAGGTTGATTTTGTCGCTCTCCAGTAATTCTTCATCTTTACTTTCTTTAAAACCACATAATTCATCTGGACTGAATGAGCCAAAGGTGATAGAGACTTGGTTTGCGCTTGCTTTCTCATCTTTAAGCACGATCTTCTTTTCGCGAGCCAAGTCCATGACTTTGTCCTTGAAGACAAAGCACTTCTCCAGAGGGTGGCTTACAAGTCGGTGATATTTTCAGTAATTTGGGTCATTTGTTTTCCCAGCTTCATTTGGTCGCTTCATCTCCAGAATCTCGATAAGATTTAACTCGAGGAGTTCTTCGAAAATGGCTGGCACATCAGATGCCAGAAATGGGCACTCTTTCTCTTGCATTTCTTTTAGAGTCAACTTTCCACTCGGCTTATCGTGAAAAGAAGTGGATTTCATACTCTGCTACTTTCTCACCTTCGTTGTGAACTTCATAGGTGACGTGTTGACATTCATAGCTTCTTTGCTTTCAGACTTGGGTACGAACTTGCCCCACTTCCTGACTTCTTGCTTGTCATTCCCTTTACGAGGTTCGTAGATGGGAATCCTTTCATTTCCAGCAGAGGCCATGCTCAATTCCATGTTATGGGCACGAGTTGCAAGTTCTTCATACGTGCCAGGCTTGATACCTTGCAAGATGTAGCGCAACCCCCAATGCATGCCTTGGATGCACATCTCTATGCCTGAAGCTTCACTAAGCCTGTCTTTGCAGTTGAGGCTTGCATTCCTCCACCGATTGATAAAGTCGATAACTGGTTCCCCCTTTCCTTGACGAGTATTTGTAAGTTCTATCATACTCACGGTACGTCTCATACTATAAAAGCGATTGAGGAACTCTTGCTCTAGTTGATCCCAGCTATCGATAGATCCAGCCTCGAGGTCCGTGTACCAGTCAAAAGTATTTCCTTTTAGTAATCTCCATAAGTCCCAGCATTGTTGCACGTCTCCACGAAGTGCACAAGATGTTGCTTTGGGTTACCTGTACCATCAAACTATTGAAACTTCGGAGGTTGATACCCAGCAGGCATCTTCAACATATCGACCCTTGTAGTGTACGACTTTGCATATGTAAGGGAGGATTTGGTAGCAACTTCATATTTGTTCTTAACGGTTCCTTCGATGAACTCCTTCAGTTGATCGATTGGAATCATCCCTTCAGATGAGACAGGGATAGCCTTAGTGGACGCTGCTTGTCTTGGAGGAGAGTCACTCTCTAGAACTTCTGGGAGCTTGCCGGGTGCATGGGTGGATTCTTCTTCCATCAAGATTCCCACCCTGTCTATTAGCTTATCGATTCTAGCCTCTTGATTTTGCATGCATTTGGTCAAGCCAGCAATTGCTTCCGTCAAGTTTGCCAACTGCTCCTCCACGGATGAAGTATTTGTCACCATAGCTTGAGTGATTATCGTGGACGACGGAGAGTAGCATAGATTTTCACAGAGATTGATCCTTGATCGGCTCACGCTATTGGTGTAAGTGGGGAGGATCCATCACTTGAAGCATCATCATCTTCCTTCATAGCAGAGTGCTTGGATCCGGAGAGGTCAAGCAGAGCAAGAGTTTTCTTGATCTTTTCAGCAACATCGCTTCCTCCTTCAGATGCGTTTGTGGAAGATCTTGCTCCTTTTGAGGATGAAGATCCGAAAAATAGGGGTTGACGCAGACG
>NC_031991.1:42564585-42567295 GCF_001879085.1 Nicotiana attenuata | reverse complement strand
AGATTGTGGTACTACAGCAAGAGGGAGCATCAAGTTGAAAAAACAAAAGAATCAGAAGGAAATTTAGTTAGATGGAATGGTTTGATAGTAGACCGAATCGGTATGGTTAAGGATATGATCAATTCTGGGTATGTGTTCGAGGTAATGAGCCGTTATAAGTATTTTGCAGCAATGCTCATGGGCTTTGATGGCTTGCTTAGCTTGGTCTAGTTAGAAGGATTCAGTCCTGGTAGTTTAATTTGTGCAAACGGAATTGGGAGAGTTCTTGTTGATTTCTACCGTGGCTGGAGCGGTGCATTTTTCTACGAGTATGAGAGGTATGGGATGTGTAATGCTTTTTCGTCTAGATAGGATCAATGGAAGTTCTTCACTAGTTGAGTACGTAGATGTCTGTGGCTCGGAAGGGAGATAAAAGTTTTCCTGTTGTTCTTGGATGGTGTGGTATATGCGGTATGTTGTGGAGGATCGAGATTTGCGTGTGTGAGGTTTCAGTTCAGTTCTGAAAGGAAGTTCATAACACTCTTAGACAGCGGGTAGCCTCAGATTGATTAAGAAAATGGTGTTTTTATTTGGAAATGATTTGACGAGAGTATAGATTTCAGAAAAAAGGGCAATGCGATTAAGTTGATGGAACTTCAGTAGTATTACGGCACTTTCGGGCTGGATCGACTGCTGATATTCGAGTTTGCTGGATGGCACAGAGGAATTTGAGAGTATCTAACGTGGAATGATTGGGTATTAGAGGTGTGGCACATATATTCGAGCGGCGAAATTGGGATAGGATATGATGATTCATGGGCCGTATGGATGCGGAGGAAGTTCTCATATTCAGGCTATGTTGTGATTGTAGATCGCGTGTATCAGCACTGTTTAGCGACTATCGGGATTTGGAGGCCCGAGTTGATCTTTCTTTGCTTGGTATGTTAGATTTTGGATATGATATTGGGGTGTAGACTGGTTGTTTCCGTGTTGTGTTATTCTGGACTATTGCGATAAGATGGCGCGGTTGGCTATGCCGGAAAATGCCACGGATTGAGTGGCGATGTTCGACAGATTATGTCCTATTGGGGAGAGTCTTATATTTCAAAGACCTAGCGGACGGCTGGGAAGGATTGCCTTTCTTATTTGGGGTCTTGTGGCGAGTGTCAGTGCTGTGGCTCCTCATATTGATTCAGTCCCGGTGGTGAGGGACTTCTCAGAGGTGTTTCTTGTGGCTGGGCATGTCGCCGGGCAAGGTTGTGGATTTTGGTGTTGAGTTGGTGCCTTGTATCATATCGTATAGCACCGGCAGAGTTATAGAGGTGGAAGGAGCATATTCAGGTTTCCTTGATAAGGAGTTCGTTGGTAGGTTGATGTGGGTGAGTGTTCTATCTTGAGTCAGTTTGGTTGGCTCCGAATGGCATTGTTGAGGGAGGTATTGATTCGACCGTTGTTGAGCTTATCAGTGATCTGGGGAGATCTATGAGTTACCTTTCTGTGTTGCGGGGTGTTATGATTTGTTGGTTATAGGCACATATGGTGCGGTTCAATTGGGGTCTCTTAGTGGGATTCGAGCGGGAAGAGTAAGTGAGCGATACTTAGTGAACGGCGTATCGGTCGTGTCCTATCGGGTTGCGTGGCATATGTTATTTGTTTCACCGTGGGTGTAATGATTTGCTTGGGTTCCAGACATCAAATTGTGCGTGGCCGTCGATTTTGAGCATAGTGACTTGAGGTGTTTCAGGTGTAACAGTGTTTGGATAGGATCGCGCATTGTAGCGAGGCTACGTGGAGATATGACCTTTCGGGGTAGATTCATGTGTTCTCTTTCTATGATGTGAGACGGGGTCTCAGCTTTGTGTTGTGATGGTACTGATGAGCTTGAGGTAAAGCTCTTTCGTTTGGGTCATTTTCATGATTTGAGTATGTTCAGACCGTTTCTTATTGGTGCGCGAATTATGCAAGTTGTGGCTTAGGCCTGCATTGATGTGTCATGTCACCGGAGTGGTGTGTTGGATTTGAGGTGATCGTTGGGGTCATTAATGAATACGAACGGATTTGATTTCAGCTTGTTGGAAGGATAATATCGAGGTTCGGCTCGGAAATCTGATGTAGTATTAGCCAAAAGGGAAGTGGCTTCATGAATGGTTGACCTGAGAAATAGTTACGGTTTATTGCGTGTTTCATTTATCGTCGGCAGTATATAGAAGTATTGGAATAAGACCTTAGTTGATAAGAGGTTTTCTACCGGTATTCGGGTGTTGTGTGCAGCTGCTGTGAATAGAAGTTATCGTGAGTGTTTGAGTTATGTGGTATATCATATGATTGCACCTGCGGTTGCAGGTATGGGTTATTACAGCTGGTTCGGGTTTATTCTGAATATAGATGTGAGGTTCTGATCTTGTGTATGATTTCGGAAAGTGAGATGTGGTTCTATGATTTATGGGCTAGACTGGATTGTGTGATTTTAGTTAAAATGTGTTACCGGACCTATATGAGATAGGGTGACGTAGGATCACCCCCGGGTATATGCATGGCAAGGTTATTCAGCCGTATGGTTGGCTTCGTAGGACAACGTCTGGGTACGTTCGAGGACGTAACGTGTGTTTAAGTGGGGGAGGATGTAACGACCCCACCGGTCATTTTGAGCTTTTGCACTTTGATCGCCAGTTTTCGGGCATGACTTGCCCCGTGTTATGTATTATGACTAATGTAGATCGTTGGTTTTGGT
>NC_031991.1:42517207-42562802 GCF_001879085.1 Nicotiana attenuata | reverse complement strand
AGAGAAGGATGATATTTTAAGATAATTTGGGCTGAGAACTACTGTTTTACTAATGCCGAGGGCTTGTGATGATATTCTGACTGAGGTGTGGCCGTGGGCCAGATGTGGAGGATACACTCAGTGATATGAGGCCGAGGGCATGGATGTGATATATATATATATATATCGCTGCAGCGTGCAGCGTGCAGCCCGATCCAATAGCGTGCAGTGTGCAGCGTGCAGTGTGATATAGCGTGCAGTGTGCTATATCGCTGCAGCGTGCAGCCCGATCCAATGATATATATATATATATATATATATAGTATATATTGGACGGGCTGCACGCTGCAGCGATATAGCGCTTGGGGCTGTAGGAGGCCCCTCCGGAGTCTGCACCCCGCACAGTGAGCGCGGGTACCTATATGGATCGGGCTGCACACCGCAGCAGTATATTATATGGATCGGGCTGCACGCCCGGCGGGATATGTGGATCGGGCTGACGCAGCAGCGGTTACTAATATGATACTGTTCTGAGAGTGATCTGAGAGGAGAGAGAGAGATAGAGCCGAGGGGCTGAGAGTGTTTCTAAGAGTGAGCCCGAGGGGCTGGTACTGTTTTGAGATATTTCCCGAGGGGCGAACTTATATGTGCTCATCTTGCATATTTATTTGCCTTTTTACCTTTTTATACTGTGGTATTGGTGCCAGGGCAGATTTTTCTGTGCTTATCAGCACTAACTGTTTTGAAATCGTTTTTCGTAACTGTTGAAAAGATCATTTTCAAAAAAGATGCTTTAAACTGAGCCAAGATATTTCAAAGATTTCACAGCCTTACTATTTTTCTCCAAAGGATTGTACCCTGCTTCTGTACAGCATGATGGTTGCTTTACGTGATTTTTTACTGCTCAGTTGTTATTTACCTTTATTACTCACTGATTTGGAGTACTCACTTTTACTCCCTGCACCTCATGTGCAGTTGCAGGTATTTATTCACCCGGTAGCGGGTATTGGCTGTTTGGAGGCAGAGAGCTGTGGTAGTTTAGCGAGGTGACTGCCAGCGTTCGGCAGCACCCTTTTCTTTCTATGTTATTCATTATTCATGTTGAGTGTATTTCTAGACTTGTAAATGTTAATTACATTCTTATAGATGCTCATGACTTGTACACCCCGGTTTGGGCAAAATCGGGATGGGTTCCTTCATTTTTATCGGTTGTTTCCGCATTATTGACTATATTAAGCATGTGCTAGATGGTAATATTAATTAAATGCTTCAAAAGAGGTGTTGCGTTGTTCTTGCTGGCCTTGTCTTCACGAGAGGCGCCATCACGACCGGGTATGGGAATTGGTCGTGACAAAACATCCCACTGCATTAAGATAGGGTTCACAGCTGTTAGGGCTTCCGGAGGGAAGAAGGGTAGGTCTAGGCCTAAATTCTTGGAAGAATTGGAACGGTGATTGAAGTGAGGGGTAGGTGATGTTCTAAACAGTCAATACCACACAAGGGGGGAGGGGGGGTGATTGTTGTGGTAGCTCAATTTTTTCGCTTAAAACTGCTTCTGAAAGGAGACCTGGCTTCTTTAGGTGTACTTATTACTACTGTTGGCGGAATTAAAGTACATAAAATAAAGAACACACTAGATTTTATTAACGTGGAAAACACCTGGCATCCAAAAGGTGAAAAAAAACCACGACCGTACTACTCAGTAGGATTTCCCAAATTTCCCCACTAAAATCACTGGAGCAAACAACCATTTACAAAACTCTTGTGGTAAACCTAAGGATTAACTCTAATCCCGTTGTAGCAATCAGCCTCTAAAACTGTTGCGACAACCTATCAAGTTAACTCTAACTTGAATAACTCAAAATACCTATTACAATTGCTTCTAGATAAAGCTGAAAGGGTACAATACGAAAACACCACTACAATTGAACTAGAAAATAAAGAAAGAACCATAAAACTCTTTATGGAGCCTGGTTCTTCAGATCTGGTTCTTGGTAGCTTCAGGTTTGCCACCCTTGAATCACACACGAACTGGCTTGCAAAAAGGCCTTGCTATTTTGCTTCCAATTCACGTTTTATTCTGCGTTTTTGTTGCAAACACTATGTAATGTGAGAACATTGCAATTTATAGAGTTTAGTAGATGAAGGAAATAAACTAGAGTTCTGATTGCAACTCTTCCTTGGTGAAGAGTTGTAGTTGATTTTCAACTTCTAACTCCTTCCATATCTTGAATTGTTGTTCTCTGTTGATTAAGGACTCTTCTCCTTAATCAAATTTTATGCAACCTTATTCGTATAGAGAGATATTAAATACACCAAGTTAATCTTATCTCCTTGCACGTGCATCCCAAATGCTTGAAATCTTGCCACGTTTTGTGAACCTGAAGGCATGTGGACCACTGGATGGAACTGTTGTCTGATTCCTTACTTCAGTCTTCAAACTTAACCTTTTACTTGGGCCAACAAATTCCCCGCTTTTTTGATGATGAACAAACACTGTTGGCTTTCATACACATTGCGCCTGGTAAGAACTCAGCTCAAACATTAACACAAATGTTAGAAGAGTATTTTTTCCTTATAATTCACTTATCATCATAGGGACCAAGGTAACATGTTAGGTGATATAAGGACCATCACTGGTTCAAAAGTGTAAACATCACTTGGTTTTAAAGCACAACCTCTTTTTCCCCTTTTTGGCATCAATCGAAAAGTTGCATAAAAAATGTGAGATAACCACGATTTTTAAAAACTTTACTCATGGGCCACTGGGGCTACTTCAAATTGCGATCATGTGAATTAATCATTCTATAGATCCAAGCTAAGAATTTTAACCTCGAAAGAAATATATAAACAAACAGCTGTAGAGCAGACAGCAGGTGAATTTCATTGATGATTGATTTAAGATTCTACACAAAGCATAAGAAGCCAATAAAAATACTGGAAAACATGGAGCAAAAGAAAAGCAAGTCCGAATTGGGTCACTGTCTGATCTACACTCAGGTTAGAATTTAAGCCTTGGAAGAGGTAGGGCTGGGTTATAATTTGCTTGGAGAATTTTCAAAACATTCTTGAAGAATTCATTTCATTCTTCTCCTATTCCCTTGCAAGTTCAGTTCTGAGAAGCATCTCTCTACAGAATTCTACTCTGCCTAACTAATGCGTGTCTTCAGCCTTGCTAATCTCAATATCCTTTGCTCAGAGCTCTCCTGTACCAAGTATTCTGACTTTGCCTTTGATATGTGTCTTTTTAGAATGAACCGGGTCCATTAGGGAATGACATTGACTTTCATTAATCGCAAGCAAGCAGAGTATTAACCCCACTTCTTATAGTAACCCTTGAAATGTGCAGCACAGTTTGTGAGAATGAAAACCATAGGGAATGGGCTAGTTTGTGGTGCCATTGATAACCCTATCAGTAGGTCCAAGAGGGTTTCCTGTTCAGATGGAAAGGCAGGTTCATCTATATTTCTAAGTTTAACCTACCCCTCAGGCAGCTTCCCATTTTCCCCGCTGTTTGCTCACACCTCTATCTATTTTAGGTAAATTCCTCTCCCCAAACAATCATGTGCACCAAATTTCTTTTGTTAGACCATCAGGAATGGGTGAAGAAATCAACCACTGCTTCTTTACCTTTCCCTCACAGCACTCCTAGCACCTTGCTCTTTTTTTCCTTTTTTTTTATTTTTACCACTAACTTCTCCAAATTCTATGTAGTCTCAACACCTGCTATAGATTCCTACAAATCTATTCTTCCAAATTTGCAGCAACTTTAGAAATTATCTCAGGGGAAACTTTAGAATCAGAAGATACCGTGTTTGTTTTCGGAGACGCTACTTTCTTCCCCTTAGTAGCCAGACTTAAATGAATCTTCAGATTCTAGGATTTCTTCTTCCCTACCTTGCTTGCAATTGCTTGTTTATTTTCGTGAATCTGCCTCTCCTCTGCGACAATCTTACGACCATTATCGTTTACTCTACTTTTTCTTAGAGATTGGTGTTGTAGAGGTGTGGAAGTGGTTTTCACTGTGGTGGTGATAGAAGGATTTTCATAGGTGTTCGACCATATTTGGGCTAGGTTGGAATAGAAGAAAATTAGATTGTGTTTGAAAGATGAAAGAAAGAATCAGAGTTTTTAACAGCCGGCTTGAGAGAAGATAAGTAAGAAATACACTAAAAGCTGAATCAAATACTAAAGGAGAATAATTGATGGGGTAACTACAGCTTTTCGACTTCATTGAAGTTTGAATTCAAACTGAAATTCAGTGTTGGAGTGTATCCCTAGAATCGTAGGTACTTCCATTTGGTTGGGACTCTTTTGAAACGGGACTGGTTCACTGTGTAACGGATATGTCCAAAAGGAGTTGGTAAATTTGGTAGGACTCTGCTGCTCATGATCCAAATATAGTTATTTCAAAAATATGCAGAGTGTAGAAACATCCGTGTTAGCCTTGATGAACCAGTTCTTCACTGATTAATATTCTCTTGTGTGAGTCTACAATTGCCAAAATAGAAAAAATATATAGAGATTAATGAGTCATTTTAACGACTGGCACAGTAGTTTATACATGGAAAGTATGATGACTGAATAAGATTTTAATCTAATTTGAAATTACAGGACTTTTCTAAACCAATTTTGTTTTTCAAATCTTTTTTTTTCATTCAATTTTTTCGTTTAACCCTTGAACTTTGGTCCTTTTAGGGTGATGCTTAATCATCTCATAAATTCCAACCTGTTTCCTCTGCAAAGTGCATCTTTACCTAGGCTTTTGTGAAGATGTCAGCAATTTGCTTGTCAGGTAGCACACAACTCCATTAGTGATTCAAGCTTTTCCTCATAGTTGTTCCTCAAAAAATTGGCTGTCTAACATCTATGTGCTTAGTTCTTTTCTATGAACCAGATTCTTTAGTCATACTAAATAGCATAAAGTGGTTATTACAGAAAATAGGGATGGGCAAACTCAACATTTTTTAATACCAAAATACCATGCAACTGCTACTTGATCCACAAACAACTTAGGCACGAATCATGAAGCAGCAGGCAACCTACTACTCAGTAGTAAAGATAAGGCCACACTAAATTTTTGCCTTTTAGTAGCCCATGACACAAAGACATGACCAAGGTAGTGTGCCATAACCTGAGGTTGCTCTTCCTATCCACTAGGAAACCCTGCGTAATCAGCGTCAGCATATCCACTAGGTTAAAATTTACTACCTTTTAGATTACCAAAGGCAAAGGTCAGTGGTGCCTTCAAGTATCTCAATATTCTCATTTAGCAATAGTCAAGTGGGACTCCTTTGAATTTGCCTGAAATCGAGCACAAAGACCTACACATGTAACACAATGTCAGGTCTGAACTAGTGTGAGATAATAAAGAGAACCAATCATTCCCTATTACAAGCTTCTGTAGATGCAGGTTCATCTATATCCAAAAAAAAAACACAAAAACCCAAAAATTTTCGTGATGTTGCAATAGGAGTGTCAAATTTCTTTGGATGTTTCCTTCCTGGTTTTGTTATTGAGGAATTAGGTCTATGAAGCAGGTTCCCTCGAGGTTTAGATGGATCAGTTCCTCTCTAAGTCCAGTTCCCCCTGTCATGTTGCCCTGGGGTAGAAGAACTGTTCCAATCCACCTGTTCCTTCTTCTGGTGCAGCTTCAGTCTGGACCTGTGATTTCACCATTTGAATTTCTTATCAGCCCAATCTCTTCATTATCTTATTCCTACCTCTCAGAAAGAATGTTAGTTTTAAAAAATAACATATACATTTTTTCTACACACATAGTTCTTTTACTCTATATCTTATAAGCTTTACTATGTGAAGAATATCCCAAGAATACTCCCTCATCACTTCTGGGATCATACTTACCTAGTGAGTCTTTGCCACTATTGTGCGCAAAGTACTTGCATGTAAATGCCCTAAGATGGGATATATTTAGCTTTCTCCCTTTAAGTGACTCATAGGGAATCTTCTTAACAAGAGGTCTAGTCATGCAAATATTTATGATGTAGCATGCAAAAATTTAGCAATCTTAGAATTTTCAAATTCAGTTTCATGATCAGACCTAATTGATGCAAGTTGATTACCTAGTTTTTTCTGAGTTTTTCTAACAAAAGAAGTAAACATGTCAAATGCTTCATCTTTAGATGTTAAAACCAATGTCCAAGTAAACCTAGAGTAATCATCAACAAGCACCATCACATATCTTTTACCACCTCTGCTTAATGTTCTCATTGGACCACAGAGATCCATATGGACCAGTTCCATCATTCTGGTGGTGCTTACCACTTTCTTGCATTTAAAAGAGGATCTTACCTGCTTCCCCCTTGCACAAGCCTCACAAACTTTGTCTTCCTTGAACTTGATGTTAGGCAGCCCTATCACCAGATCCTTGGAGACTAATTTGTTGAGTTGACTGAGACTTGCACGTCCAAGTCTCTTGTGCCAAAGGAGGGGATCATTGTCCAACACACTTAAGCAAGTGAGTTCATTTTCTGAAAGTGTGGACAAATCTACAATGCATGTATTGTTTACTCTTTTTCCCTGCAAAAACAATCTTGTCAATGGTAAGATTAATCATAAAATATTTGGTAGCGGTGAATGCTACCAAGTTACCTTTATCACATAATTGTGATACACTGATTAGACTGTACTTTAGGCCATCTATCAAGTAGACATTCTCAATAGAGTGAGAATCAGTCTTACCTACCTTTCCAACCCCAATGATCTCACCTTTCTTCCCATTTCCAAAGGAGACATTACCTCCTTTGAGGTCCTCAAGTGAAAGGAACTGGTTCTTGCTTCCTGTCATATGCTTTGAGCAGCCACTATCCATGTACCATATTTGGCTGCTCCCTTTCACTTGGACCCATAAAAGGAAATCAGGGGTTAGTCTTAGGAACCCAAACTAGTTTGGATCCCTTTCTATAGGCAAAAGGGTGAATCAGATTCTTTTTAGCCCAACCTGGCAGCCTATTTTTCCCTTGAACAAATTCTTTATTCTTTTTACTAGCCTTTTCTTTTGCAATACATTCAGATTTATAGTGACCAGTTTTTACCACAGTGTGTGCAAATTTTGTTCTCAGGAAGTGTGAGGTACTTGCTTTTGGGATCCCACTTAGGTGCAGGGGTCCCGTATCCAAGTCCTCTCTTATTGCTACTATGGTGTTCATGTAGCCATGAAAGTGCATCAGAGGCCTTGTTCCATTTGCAAGTTCTGTCTAATTCATGTTTCACTTTTCCTAGATCTTCTTTTAGGACTTTAATCTGCTCATCTCTTTTGTACAGCTCGTCTTTTATTTTTCCTACATTTTCTTCTAAAGTGAGTTGTGTGTGATCAGATTTCTTTTTACCGGTTCCTAATTTCAATTTTAGATTTTCAGATTTAAGCTCTAGGACAGTGGTGTCAAGTTCATGAACCTGGTTCTTCAACTCAGCATTTTTACTATCACTTTCACTAGCCCTAAGTTCCAGATTTTTGCACTTAGCTTTCAAAATCACACACTCCTTAGACAGCTGTTCCTTTTCATTGTTTATAACATCAAATTCATCAATGAAATCTAGAAGTAATTCAGATAGACTTTCTTTAGACAAAAACTTAATCTTGTCTTTGAGATGAATTATACTTACCTCAGATTCCTCATCGAATTTTCCAATTGCCATAAGTGCTTGTTCATCTCCATCTTCGTCTTCTGAGTCATCATCTGAGCTTTCACCCCAAGAAGCAACCATAGCCTTTGTTGATCCTTTGTTCTTCTTGGGATGAACCTGTTCCTTCTTCCTGTTCCTTCGTTCAGCTCTTTCCTTCTTCCATTCAATTTCCCATTGAGGTCAATTTTTGATGTGGTGATCAGTCTTCCCACACTTGTAGCACCCCTCATTGGTTTGTTTTTCAGGAACCCTTGGTTTGTTGTAGCTTTCATTTCTTGAAGGACCATTTTCTCTTATTAGGTACTTCTTAAAATCCTTTGTGATCATGGTCATTTCATCCTCATCTAGATCAGCACCTTCAGTGATTCTGAATGCCAGGCTCCTTTCCTTCTTAGGTGCATCCATCTTCATGGTTTGCCTTCTAAGTTCATAGGCAGTGAGATTTCCAATTAGCTCATTCAACTTGAGAGTGTCAATGTTCTTTGATTCCTGAATAGCTGTGATTTTGCTTTCCCAAGAGATTGGTAGTACCCTTGTCAAAATCTTCTCAACTTTGTCTTCTTCAAGAATAACCCTTCCAAGAGACTTAAGTTTATTTGTCAGTGTGGTGAACCTTGTATACATCTCTTGGATGGTTTCCCCTTCCTTCATGGTGAAATTCTCATATTGAGAATACAGCAGTGTTCCTCTGGACCTCTTCACTTGAGGTGTTCCTTCATGTGCAACTTGCAAAGTATCCCAGATTTCCTTAGCAGTGGTACAACTTTGAATTCTACTGTACTCATCTAGACCAAGTCCACACACAAGCCATTTCTTGGCCTTAGCATTTTTTTCCCATTTTCTTAAATCCTCAGCAGTGCAGTCAGCTCTAGTTTTTGGCACATCCACTCCTTCAGCATTCTTCTTTGTAGTTGCTAGAGGACCATCGGTGACTATGTCCCAGAGTTCATAGTCTTCTCCTATGATGTGATCCCTCATCCTGTTGTTCCACCAAGAATAGTACTGACCATTGAAAAGTGGAGGCCTAATAGTGGATTGCCCTTCCCAGTTCCCAGGTGGTGCACCCATGTTGATCTTTTCCTAAGGTGTTAGCCTCTTCAAGGATAACCTGCTCTGACCAATTGATGTTCTAAACGTCAATACCACACAAGAGGGGGGTGATTTGTGTGGTACTCAATTTTTCGCTTAAACTGCTTCTGGAAGGACCTGGTTCTTCTAGGTGTACTTATTACTACTGTTGGCGGAATTAAAGTACATAAAATAAAGAATACAGAGATTTTTACGTGGAAAACACCTGGCTCAAAAGGTGAAAAAACCACGACCTACTACTCAGTAGGATTTTCCCAAACTTCCACTAAAATCACTGAGCCAAACAGCATTTACAAAACTCTTTGTAAACCTAAGGATTAACTCTAATCCCGTTGTAGCAACCAGCCTCTAACTGTTGCGACAACTTCAAGTTAACTCTAACTTGAATACTCAAAATACCTGTTACAATTGCTTCTAGATAAAGCTGAAAGGTACAATATGAAACACCTACTACAATTGAACTAGAAATAAAGAAAGACACATAAAACTCTTTATGGAGCTGGTTCTTCAATCTGGTTCTTGTAGCTTCAGGTTTGCACACTTGAATCACACACGAACTGCTTGCAAAAAGCCTTGCTATTTTGCTCCCAATTCACGTTTTACTTCTGCGTTTTTGTGCAACACATGTAATGTGAGAACATCCTGCAATTTATAGAGTTAGTAGATGAAGAAATAACTAGAGTTCTGATGCAACTCTTCCTTGGTGGAAGAGTTCTAGTTGATTTCAACTTCTAACCCCTTCCCTATCTTGAATTGTGTTCTCTTTGATTAAGGACTCCTTCTCCTTATCAATTATGAAACCTTTTCGATCAGGAGATATTAAATACACCAAGTTAAGCTTATCTCCTTCACGTGCATCCCACATGCTTGAATCTGCCCGTTTTTGTGAACCTGAAGGATGGACCACTGGATGGACCTGGTTCATGTCTGAGTTCCTTTGTCAGTCTTCAAAACTAACCTTTACTTGGGCCAACAGTAGGTTTCATTGAGCTCTCATTTCTTGGACTAGATTTGGATTCATTGCTGGGGCTAAGGGTTGTAAGATGTTGTTCACCCAGACATGGTTCATGTAATTGTTCATGGCCAGATGGAGGCCCTCTGACACTAGTTGTGCCAAGTATCTTGGGTTTTTGATTAATATCACACTCTCTTGCCCGTTGATGGTGGCATTGAACATCAGACCTCGCCCCATTAGACCTATCTCTATCCAGGATAGTGGGTGGTGGTCTTGAGGTAATGGTGGTTGTACATAGATTATTGGATTGTTTGGGAGTTGGTGTGGTAGTGGTGGAAGATTTTCCATATTCAGTGGCCTTGGTGGACGAAGGAGTTGTATAAGTCTGTATCTCCTTCGGTTGTTCAATGGAAGCCTTGTCATGTTTGGGATCTTTGTCTATACTTAAGATGGGGGGGTTTGAGGGGTAGGTTATAATTGCATCTACATGCATGCATTCTGAATAGGCTAGCGTATGAGTATTAGGAGAAGATTTTGGGGATTTTGGGGTGGATTTTGCATGGCACTGTTCCGCCACTTGTCGTGTGGTTTTGTCCATGTGTTCGTATGGATGTGTTTCACTGGACATGTGTGGGGCAGGCGGAGTATTGTTTTTGTTTTTAGTGGGGGATTCTTTAGGGGTAAAATAATTATTATTATTAGTGTTATAAGGGAGATGACTTGGCTGAGTGTTATTAGAAGATAAATTGGGCACTAAAGTAGTAAGATTAGTAGGGGTATTATTGCTATTATCATCTTTAGTATGCTCTAGCATACACGTGGACTGGTGCATGTCAAGGTTAATGGGTATTAAACTATTAATTTCAGGAGGGTTAGCATCCAAAACCATGTGCTCATTGCACAATTCTGAGAAGTTGTTTTCCAGATGAAAACTATCCTTGTTCTCGTTTGTTATGGCTTTAGTGGAACTGGCCATTTGGATGTTGCTTTTAACATCCTTGTGTAAAGACAAGTTATTAGAATATTTATTAACAAATTTAAACTTTTGGGTGTTTATGTACTTACCAGTAGAGGCATTAAATAACTTAACAATACCTGCCTCCGTGGAAGATTTCATCCCTGCATTTGGAATTTTCTTAACTGACCTTCTTGTTTTCTGAAAAGTAACAGTGTGCCAGTCGTCCTCATTGCATGTTTTAGTGGAGTTTTGAGTGTCTCGTAATTGGTCGGATTTATCTTCAGATTTCTCCGGCTGGTGCAGTGACTTTACCATCGTAGAACATTGGCCTACTGTGTGGCCTAACGAACCGCAATTCTTACATAGTATTTTATCTCCTTCATATTCAATAAGTTGTTTGTGTTCTTCTATAAGTATAAATTTGGCAACAGGTTTGTTCATTGGCAACCCAACACAAAGCCTAGCATATCTTCCTCTCAAGGTGGAGGAAGTGCAAGCATCAACTTTTAATAGTCTCCCTATAGAGTTGCCAATCTTTTGGAGAATGATCCCATCATAGAATTCAGTAGGCAAATTAGGTAGCCGGACCCATACAGCTGTGCATATTTGTTTAGCAGTGGATGCTACAAAATTTGGTTTCCACTTTTGACAGGATAAGAAGAAACCAAAGATAAACCATGGCCCATTTTGTAGTACATGATTCATGCTTTCTAGTTTCTGAAATTTTGCAATATAGTAGTCTGACCCCAGATCGATTAGAGGAAAGTTTTCATTTACTTTCCACAATTCTTAGACCTTTTTTTTAAGGGTTTGATGGAGAATTCGTTTACCTTGTAATTTGATGATTAAGGAATATCTCCAAGGCATATACATGCGTTCCTTATCCTCATAAGAAAGGGATTTTTTCTTTCCCAGTTGTGATAGCTTCTGGATACATTAGGGAGGAACAATTATCAAAACCATTGGGAAGGGGAATGGTTGCTTCGAAAGTGATATCCACCTCTTCAGTTCCTTTAGTAAGTTGGTCCTTAAAGGAATTTTTCTGATAACCAGAAATCTTGCTAGTAGCATCGATATTTAAGTCAGGTGGTTTGGGGGGAATGAGTATCATATCTGAATCTGTGTCCATGTAGGATGGTAGTGGCGGTTGAGTTATTTGAGGAAGTCTTGGATTTAGAGAGAAGGGGGAGCTTCTCTCTCTAACTTTGATACCCTAATTCTGTACATAAAACTTACCAAGTTAGCTGAAAAAAATGAGAATGAGAACTTTGATTGCCAAGTATTTCGTAATTTTGATTTTCTCTAGGTGTTACAAGTTTAATACAACTCATTTTCTTTTCAAAACCAATAAGAAGTAGCCTTTATCTTTTCTTTTTCTACATTACCAAATGAAATATTGAAATACTAGTATAAAATCTAAAAAACATAAATAAACGATAAGAAAAAGGGGAACAATACAAAGTTTGACTGGTCCAATATGTGTGTTCCACGAAAAAATATCAAAGCATCATCTGTGCAAATAGCTAACAAAATAGTTGTTACATGGGGAATAGTATGTATATTACTACTACTAACTTTATTTACATTCGGATAAGTACGCCAATATAATAATATAATTATTTATCCAGTCACGTCATTTTTCAAAATTAATTAAATGCAAAAATTGAACTTTAAAAGATATTATATACAAGTTATTAAAGAAAAAAAATTTCTTTGCCCCAATTTATGTGAAAATGTTCGGATTTCGAGAGTCAAACGAATTCTTCTTAGACCGTGATTCTTTCATATGTCTTTTAATTATTTTGAGTTTTTAATTATTGTGACTTATAGTACTTTCAAGGATGTCTCAACAAAACTCTTGGCCTAAAGCCAAATTTTAATGAGAGGCCTTTTTTCTTTTTGTCTATAGTGTAGTTATCTTATAAAATATAATATTATTATTTACGTGGGTTTCTTTTCTTCGTTCCTTGTGTTTATAATGTAGTTATTTTATAAAATATAATATTATATTCACATTGGTAAGAAAATTCACGTTAATAAGATGTTAGCCACATATTTACAATGCGTCCTTGGATCTTACTGTAAAAAATATTATTTACCAATATGAAGTTTCGAGTATCTTAATTCAAAATTTTAAAATATTTCTATTTTTAAAAAATAGAGTGTCTTTCTTTCTACTTTTTATAAGGATTTTGTATTTTCTTTCTATAAACTTCAATATTGTTTAAGCAAAAATAAGATTAAAAAATCCACAAATAAAATTTTCTAAGCCAAATTTTAGCCTATCTTGACCCAACCCATCTTAATCCAAGTAATTGTGGGTAGGTCATTTGCCCCTCCCTTTCCCCTCCCTCCTACCCCCCCCCCCCTCCCCTCTCCCCCCTCAATTATTGACTCAGCCTGTTTTGACCCGCCCAAAATCGCGCAGCTCGCCCATTTGACACCCCTAGCTGTGGTCATTACTGAGATGCTTGCTTTAACTTAATATTTAATATATATCCTTGTCTATTTGCATCATATATCTTACTTCCATTGTGCAACTTCAAGTGACTTTAATTTTAAATAGCTTTCTAGAGCAACAAAGAACATGGAGTTCTTTTGCTTGCAATATATTCTTATGTGATCCTAAGGTGTTCTTTTTAGCCAAGAGTCATAATATCCTTGTCACGATCCAAATCTCACATGTTGTGATGGCGTCTATGGCAATACTAGGCAACCGAACTGAGTAAGCTCCAACACTAGCAACCTCCGTGACCGGAAGCACCTGATCTGCACATGAAGTGTAGAGTGTAGCATGAGTACAAACAACTCAATAAGTATCGTAAATAAACAAGACAAGGTAAGAGAAGCTTAAATTATTGATGATACTAACTAATCCGGTGTAGTCCTGCCTTTTTACCGGCTCAGAACTATATTTAAAACTAACTCCAAGTTTCGTAGGAATAATATCCGTATGTGCATGAACACAACTCTCGAATACCCTACTCAATCAATATCATGGCATGTAGAGGAAAGAAACACCTAAATCAGATAAATGATCAAGGAAATAGAACTTCCACACATTGTACGGACAAATCATGTGTTGCATGGAAAACTCACGTGCTAACAATAGAATCTGCACAGACAACTTACGTGCTAACAATAGACAACTCATGTGTCAATAGTATCAATATCTGGATCCACACGGACAACTCACGTGTTGCACGGACAACTCACATACCAATAATATCAATATATGGATTCGTACGGACAACTCACATGCCAATAATATCAATATATGGATCTGCACGGACAACTCACGTGCTAATAATATAACTCTGCCGGCATGGTCATAGGCACCCTGTCCGAATCATATCACACGGGAGCAAGTATACAAGAATACATGTAAAAAATGGATGAATATCATATTTCATGCTCCTAGACTGGTATAATGGCATGCTAAAATATAGGCATGTGCAATGTGTACTATCATAGCTCAAATCAGCAAGTTATCACAGAAATATTGATTACCAAATTTATTCAAGGAATTAGCCTCTTTGTAACCTCAAGTATGGCTCAAATAGCTCCCAACAATGATACAATTATGAGAAAAACATTATAGCTTTAAGCTTACAATCAATTCTAGGCATATCATAGCCTAATCATTTCCCCGAGCATGAATAAATACCCGGTGCTCGCACATGGTTCAAATCCCACACATATGTGCCCATAGCGTGTAGCTATCACAAATAATTCAGGCAACTAGTGCCTTAACTGATTTTAAATGAGATACTTACTTCAAGCAAATTGAATCACTCCGCTAGCAAGCCCTTGCCTCGCGAATCGGCCTGTGAACGCCTCTAGCCATAGAAAATTCCATACAATCAACACAAGTTATATGGATCAATTCCATACGAAAACGCTAAGTTCTTAAAGTCAACTCAAAAATAAACGTGGGGCCCACTGATCGCTGCCAACTCCGCACTACTGAAAAGTAGCAAGAGAGGGTCGCAATATCTTTTACCCGATTTTGGATTGGGATCGATATCCACAGAGAGCTAGAATTGGAGTCGAGTATCTATCTAGTTTAGGAATGCGTATGTGTTCTTAATTACACTTCTCAACATTTTTGAGATTTTCTTTATAATTCTACTTTTATCAAACTACAGATTGTAAATTTAGCTAAGAGTTATAATGCTACGAGTTATTCAAATAGGTTTAAAAGGCACTAGGGTAGTGACTTCCGCCTAGGTGGTCAATTGACGGGTGCTTGAAACTAAAGCACGTTTGACATGTTTGGGGAGCATGTTATAACCGTTTCACGACTTTACCCACTCTACACCTCTCGGTGGTTCGAGTGATTTTGCCCAAATTGGCTTTCTCATGACCAATTGGGTATGCAAATTTGCTCAAGCAACTAGGGTTCAATTCGGGTATTACTCTCTCGAGATTTAGCCCTTTAATTGGGGCTATCAATCTCTTGAGTACGCCCCAATTCATTGTTGGACCATATTCGGAGACTTAGGCTCTCTTTCTCAAGAAGAGCTCAAGTCAACTCAACACAAACTAGCGTTTGCAACCACTAATTCAAAACTTAACCATGAAATTGGCCCAAACAACAAACACCCATAGTCAAATTAACCCTAAATTACAAGACCCATCAATTACCCACACTAGGGTTGAGCCACAACCCTAGCTTATGGGTCTAGCTACTCATAATTGAAGAAGAAAAACAAGAAATAGAAGAAGATAAACACATATTAATTAATTACTAAGCTAAATACAAAGATTCAATGATGAAAAGTAAGTAAAAATGCCCAAAATGGCTAAGAAAAGTCGACCCACGAGCGCAGCTGATGTAATACAATATCTGATACCCTAAAAATGGAAAAAGAATCTATTTATACTAAGCTGAAAAATCTGGACAAAAAGGCCCCTGCGGGGTTAGTGCAGACCGCAAAAAATGGACCGCGGTCCGCACTGGGCTCTTGACTTCAAAATTCTTGCTCTCTGAACTTGGACTCCGCGGACCGCACAGAACGGACTGCGGTCGCGGAGGCTTCTAGTGCGGTCCGCACAAGCTTCAAAACTTCATTCTTTATCTTCTATGAACCTTGGCTCTGCGGACCGCACATAATGGTAGTGCGGCCGCATTGCCTTCAGTGCGGACCGCAAAAAAACTAGTGCGGCTGCACTGCCTTAATGCTTGAAATAACAACTCTCTAAATCTCCCAGTGCGGACTGCACAAAGTGTAGTGCGGCCGCACTGGGCCTGCTTTGCTTGAGCTTGCCTTGCCTTTGTCACTTGTGCAAGTTTCACTCCTTTTGAGCCGATCTTTGATATTTTGTCACTTTGTTGATCAAACCTGCAATCAAGCACAACTTGTGAGCCTTTTGGGACTATTTTGTATGAATATTTGATCAAAGCATAAGCAAGAAGGAGTATAAAATGCATCAAAATCTCTAGTTATCAACTCCCCCAAACTTAAGCTTTTTCTTGTCCTCAAGCAAACAAAATAAGACCCACCCCTTAAGAAAATATCCAAGAAAAATTTCAGCTGTCCTAAAGTGACCTCAACTAGCCTCAATTAGGACTAACAATTGCCCTCAATACAGATGAATCATTAACAACATTTACACTTTGAAAAACCATGGATCAAGTGCGACACAAGAGAATCAAGAGTTGACTCGACGCATCAAAGAACTCTTTCAATTACTTTGGTCATTGTGGAACCCAAACTCAGACATCCTCAACTCTCCCTAAGCAATCCTCACCTTTAAGATAATGGCACTCAGAACGAGGATAATGGAAATTCACTCATCTCTCTCAAGAAAAAGCCACAAGTCCGGCTCTAGGTACCATATTCTTGCCCCTTATGTGAGTATCCACTAATGTAAGCTTCATTCAAATCCAGATCATATAGGGCTTTTGTGGAGACATTGTGAAGGCTTTTGGTTCAGGATAGGAAATGTTTTGGTCTATGTGGGTTCCATCTTCCCTTAAGCACTTCTTTTGATTCATTTGGCATCCATTCACTTGACTCTTTGAGTCATTTTCACTTCTTTCTAAGGGGTTAGAGAGACACACTGTCACTCCTTCTTAGGCATTTCAACCCTTTTCTCCTTTTTCAACTTTCCACACCTTTCATTCTTTTCTTTTCTTGAATCCCTTTTTATTCTTTTTCACATTGAACATTCTTTTTGTCTTTTTGTTCTTTTTCATTGCCTTCCCTTTTCTTCATTTTTGCGCCTTTTTACCACTTTGTTGCAATCCTCGTCTCTCCCCCCAAACTTATACTTTTACCATGTGCTAAAGGAAAGATTGGGTGCTAAGAGAGGGTATCTTTTAGAACGGGTATAGGCTTGTATCATGGTTCTTAAAAGAAAAAGGTCTAAGGCTCAAAAGGGTTAACTAGGGATCTTATCATTGGTAGGCTATGGAATTGTTCAAACTATCATTTGGATCAAGGAGAGCCTATAGTCATGTCTCAAGTCAAAACTCAGTTAGGATTTTGCCTCAACAAACATTCAGGGTAAGTTCTAGACCAATGGCTCGGGACTTGGGCTTGCAATTCAATTACTCACCACACAAGCCATGAGATTGCTAAAGACACAGAGTCGGGGGCCCACAACGACCTTAGATAAGATTTAAGCTCACAATGGTCCCGAAAAACCACTTGATGATTATCGGCCAACACAAGAGTCTCAAGGTCACGACTTTCACCATCCTAAACACAACAAATTATCTTTGACCATATGATCAAAGGCAAATGTGTTAGGCCCAAGTGAAGCTTTGCTCAAGGCACCCTTAACTATTAACTACCAAAAAAAAACGGACTCACACCCTTAAGAAGGTTGTCACGCCATCTATCATTGGGAAGAGCCACACGGTTCACACAACACTCCACCTTTGGAAAGAACCGTGGCATTAAGAAAACCAAAGGCTTATTACAAATTTCAAAACAAGAAGCTACGAATCACAACTAAGAAGCTAAAAATGAAAAATTTGCGGAAAGTAAAATGAATATATACAAGAGGGGATTTGTCGAATATACAATAGATGGGATGAATATCTACAACATAACATAACTTTATATACAGACCCAAAGTAAAATAAAAGTGTGAGAATTGTAGCAAAATATATACAGACCAAAGATGAAAAATCAAGAAAGCATAAAAAGTATGCAAAAATATATACAGTCATCCGAAAGAGTTCATGAAGCAAAAAGTAGGGCCTACCGCCTCAAATGAAAGCTGGCATTATCCCCAATGCCAACTAACAAAAATAAAGCACCAAAAAGATGATAAAGAAGGATATAGAAACTCCCTAAGGCCTGTCTGTCTGCATGGGCTCCTGAGTGGTCCCTGGGTCCTCTCTATGCTCGGGAACCTCAGACTGGTTCCCTGTGGCCTGCTGCTCTGCTACTGGGACCTGGGCCTGGACCTGGACAGGCTCTGGAACTGGTACATCCTGTGGTTGATTGGAGGAAGTCTCCGGTGGGTCCGCCAACTGGATGATGGCATCATCAGCTCTAGGAATCATCCTCCTCCTCTTGGGAGGCCTCTGAGACTGCTCCGGCTGTGGATGAACTGCTGGTGCTGGGTCCTGAGCAATAAGTCTAAAGGCAGGTGATCTGCATTCATTCTGTCAACATCCGCTCTCAACTCCTTCACGGATTCCTTGGAGGCCCGTGTCTTCCTCATCTTCTTGTGCTCTCTAGCAAGCTCCTTGAGAGCCTTGCTGTGTGAATCAACTGCCTCAGCAGGCTTCTTCTGGTTGTCGAGGATTTTCTTCTGGTTGTCCAACATCTCTTTAAGGGCATCCTCTATGGATTGTGGAACCTGTGGAGCTGGAGGAGCTGACTGAGCCTCAACAGTGGTGGTCAAAATGGACAACTTGGATGAGGTAGTCTGCATCCAGTTGTTGATACTCATAAGTGCCTGGCTCAATCTGTGGGCCGTAATAGGATGGGCCCGGGAAGATGGGATCTCCGGGCCTGCTGAGGTGGATGGGCCAGCAGGAATGGCTGTGGATGAGGATGGACCGGGAGGGACATCTGTGAAAGTGGAGGTAGGCTCAGAAGGAGCCACTACCATAACTGGCTCTTCAGACTGGCCAATTGTAGTAGTAGCTGTACCCTTGAAGGTCTTGCTCTTGGGGTTTTCATCCCCCTGCATGCTGTACCAAGAAACAGGGGCCTTCGCTTTGAATTTGACATCGAAGGACCTCTTTTCCACCTTCAAGTCCCGGAAGTACATAGTGAGGGTGCTGGGGAATGGATAGTTTCTGTCATGCTCGGCACCCACAATGGAGATAATCCTCGACATCACATTCCCCACATTTATTGGGTACCCCACCATGATCGAAGCTACCAAAACCGCCCGGGAAAGAGGGAGGGTGTTGTCATGTGTCGTGGGGTCCAACCTGCTGCATACAAAAGTCTCCCACCCTCGTGCCTCAAAGTTTAAACTCCGTCTCAGAATTTTGACTCCAGCAGTCAACCAGTCAGGGGTGGTACCTGGGATTGCCAGGTATTGTGCCAACCATGGACGGACCTCCTCACCCATTTCCAACTTTGCCATGTACAGGGTCTCGTCCTCCTCATTAAATCCAAGGTATTCATTGATGTACTTCCCTTCAAATAACACTTTCAGATTCCGAACTTTGGTCACTTTGGAGCCCTTTTTGATGTGGGCTACATTGCAGTAAAACTCCTTGACCATGTGTTCATTGGCATCTACACACTCTTCTAGAAAATGTTCCTAGCCCACTCTTGTCCTAAACTGCCTCAGCACGTCGGGATTGTGAGGTAACAAGTCTTTGACAACAAAACTTCGCTCCAGGATCAACTTTCTTACCGGCCACCACTCCCAAAATTTATGATATGCCACGCCACTCACGAATCTATCTTGCCAAACTTCCGGCTTTCTAGTTCTGGCAATGCCTCCCACCTGAGGCTCACCTCCTTCTGCTACCTCCTATTCTTCCCCAACTTCCTCCTCAACACCTACTGCACCCTCTCCAGATAATGAAGCTGTGGGAGAGGTGGAGTATTCCCCACTACCTGCTACTGAGCCCTCAAACGACTCAGAAATAACATTTGTTAGTGCTTGGGCAGTGGGTGATGGTGGAGGAGTGTCTCGTAGTCTAAACCTCTCCGGCCAGTCAAGGATGTGTGTTGGTACTGAGTCAGAGGAAATCTCCCTGGATGGCTCATACTCACTCCCTGAGGACTGGGAAGCAGCCTTATCAGCAGCTTTTATCAGCTTCCTTGTCTTTTTAATGCTTTCCCGGACTTGGGGAGTGAGTTTTATCATTTTCTGTTTCCCTCCCTGGGAAGATTCTCCTCTGCCTGGTTGTTTACCTCGTTGTCTCACCATTTTCTGCAATCATAGTTCAATCAGCTTGTTAGTATCAGTGTAATCAGTTAAGAACAAAGTTGCAGAAGCAGGAAAGAAAAGTTGCAGACAGGTTGCAGAAGTTACCCAGTGCGGACCGCACAAAAGCGACTGCGGCCGCACTGAGGTCACTGCGGACCGCACAAAATCAACCTTGGTCCGCACAGAGGTGGGGTTCAGACTACCCACTCTCTGTAACTAGGCAGTGCGGACCGCACAAAATGGACCGCGACCGCACTGCCTGAGGTTCAGAAATCAGGAGGGTATCAACGCGATCCGCACAAAATGGTAGTGCGGACCGCACTGGGGTACCGCGGACCGCACAAAAACGACCACGGTTCGCACTGAGTGCCCAGTTGTGGCAGTAAATTAGGGTTCCATGTATTTTGATTTTGGGTCCAATTCTTCACCTAAGTAGTGTCTCTACATGATTACCCATTGATTTTAACTATCTATGACTATTTTAATCTAAATATTAACAACCCTAACCTACTCAATTGAAGAAAATAAGGGAAGAAAAGAGTGAAAAACAAGAAAAAAAAGAAAATTAAGAGAAAATTAACAAGATTGATCTATTAAAAAGCAAGTAATGGTACCAGATGTGAGAGCTAATGAAGAATATCAAGTCCAAGCAGTTGATTGTAAGCAAAATGGATGATGCACAGTGATTTTTAGGGTTCTGAGAGTTAAAGGTGCGAAAAGGGTAAAAGGAGGCCCTCAGGCCCTATTTATAGACAAACTCTGGGGCCCATTCTCACCTACCAGTGCGGACCGCACAAAATGGACCGCGGTCCGCACTGGGCTATTTTGTGCAAGTTTGAGAAGGCAACACTCTGCGGTCCGCACAAAATGGACTGCGGCTACAGAGGTTCAGTGCGGACCGCACAAAATGTAGTGCGGCCGCACTGGAAAACTTCAGAGAGGCTACATTTTACCCTCACCAGTGCGGTCCGCACAAAATGGTAGTGCGGCCGCACTGGAAACTTCAGAGACCTGTGCCTTTGTTCAATTATGTCCTGCACTGCATCAACTCAATCCTGTAACATCTCACAACCAGTTAGCCCAAAAATTAATCCTACACTACAATGAAAATCAAATAAAAATGAGAATGAAAAACACATGGGTTGCCTCCCAAGAAGCGCCTGATTTAACATCGCGGCACGACGCATGTTACCATCCAATCATTTGAAATGAACAACAGCCATCACATGGCTATCATCAAACTTCCCCAAATAGTGCTTGACCCTATGCCCATTCACTCTAAAAACTTCCCCACTTTTGTTCTTCAAATCAAGAGCACCAAACGGGGTCACACACACTACTTCAAATGGTCCGCTCCACTTTGACTTTAGCTTTCCCGGAACAACCTTAGTCGATAATTGAATAAGAGCACCAAATCTCCCACCTTGAACTCCTTGCCCCGAGTATATTTGTCATGAAAGTATTTCATTTTATCTTTATGTTGATACCCAATTTTTCCCTAGATATTTTTATACTCAAAATACTTTCAAAATAACATATATATGCATATATGAGCATACCCAAGTGTTTTGGTATTTTTCCAAATTTTTAATGATTTTTTTAACCAATTTATTGTGTATTTTAATACTACAAAATTCAATAATTATTCCCAAAAAGTTATCATTTTATCAATAATTCATTTTATTCTCATATTTACACCAAAATATAATTAAGGTGATTTTTTCATATTTTTTACAGATTTATTTGGCATTTTTAAAACTAAATTGCATATAATTGCAATTATAGCCAATTTTACAATTAACAGCATTTTACAATTATAAAATCGTTTCCAGTATTTTTAGATTAATGTTTATACATTACTAATTACTTAAGTGCTTTCAATTTGTTTTTAAAACCATTCTCACTATTTTATAAAATAAAAAAATGGGGAAAAATGGCCATTAAGTGCTAGCCAGATTTTATTTCAATTGTAGCCACATTGGACCCCCAAATTAGCCCAATTTTAGACCCAATTAATCTAGCCCAACAACCCGTTTGAACCGACCCACCCGGTCTCCTACCAACCCCTTCTAATCACAGCCGTTGATCTAAAAGATCAACGGCCCAAATACACCCTTTCCTTTTTAATCTACCAACCCCCCCCCCCCCCCAACCCTAATTCATTTCCCTCTACCCGCCGCCCTTGAATTCCCTTCCTCTCCCATTCTCTCTGCAAACGCTAGTCGCCGCCACCCAAGCTAACCCTAATCCCTTCGATTCTCGCCGGTTTTCATGGCTTCTCAGGCCGTGAAACCCTCATACTCACCTCCTATCGCTCTTGTGCGCTTAGTATTTGAAGGTTTGAGGCTAGACCTCAAAGGTCTCCACCCAGATCTCCGCCGACTTGAGGGTTCCGGCCATCTCCGACTCGGCTCCGGCATATCTTAGCTTCCTGAGCCTGTTTCCAGTCTTATCCGACTTAGATCGGACATTTTTCGAAGCCTTTCTCGTTCTAGGGTTCACCTAAAACCCTAGTTGTTCGAGTTTTTTCTCCAATTCTCTTCAGATATGTGTGTATTCATGCTTTACTTTGAGTTTTAAAAGGTTTCCCCAACTTTTCTTTATAAAATTCTTTTTCCAAAGTCACTTCTTTCTGATTTAGGATTTCTGAAAAAATGCTTATGTGTTTTCCGATCTTTCTTCTCCCTTTCTCGTGTATGATTGTCTCTACCATGTTCTTATGTATTTTTTTACACATGTTCTTCTACTATGTTTGCTATATTTTGTTCTTCCTTCTACTATGTTTCTGTGCTATGTTTGCACATGCTATGTTTCTGTGCTATGTTTTCACATGCTATGTTCTGCTACTTGCCTTCCATTACGACTTGATATGCTTCGCCTACTGTATTTTTCTTCCATGTTCATTAAGTGTTCTTACTATGCCTTCTTAAGCATATTTTCCTCTATTATTTCTTCTACTCTCATTGTGTTTCGAATTAATTCCATGACTCTGTTTGCATTAAACCTTCTACTGTATCTGCTTGTTTCCTCTTCTTTGCATTTGATTCAAGTCGAAAACCCTAGGATTTGGGGTTTTTGGCAAGTTTGGTCTTGCGTGTTTGGACTAGGGTTCTATTCGAGCCATGGACTCTCTCAAACTCATTTGGGATCCATGTACTGAGTTTGAATCCTTTTGTGTATGAATTTTTCTATACTAGACTCCTCTGATTAGCATGACAACCCCTTTTATATGTGTTAAAATCTTTCTTCAAAAGGTTTTCCAACTTGTGTTCGAATCAGAATCCTTTTTTTTTGGGGTTAATTGATTGCTACTGATTCATCTTAAGTAAAACCTTTTCCTTAGCCTTTCTGACTTGGTTATTCATGAACCAATAGTTGCAAATCTCTGATTCCTTGATTTATTGGGTACTGATTGGTTCTTACCTTATTTGTTTTACCGTGTATTTCAAAATTTCTTCCCTTAATTAAACTCCTATGTATTTACCCCTAATTGCCTACTTTGCACAAGATGCTTACTAGATCTTTTTCCTTAAATACTATTTTGTTCATTACCGTTCAAGTTTGAACTCCTTAATTAAAGGAAGTTCTTTTACTGATTGATTCTAATTTGTACATGGTTATTTCTTTGCCTTGTTCCTTGCCTGTTTTCAAACTATAAATACATGCTCTTTTATTAACACGACAGAAAAACATTCGTAGTTTTCTGAACTCACACTCACACTCAAAAAGTATTCTCTCTTGTTGCTTGTACTGTGGCCTATAGGCAAGACTTCTGCTTTCTTTGCTTGTCTCTTTCTGAAACTGGTATGTCCTAGTTTTAATTCCAGCATCAACTCTAATGTGTTTACTTACCAATTCTCATGTCCATGCTTACTTTACTGCCTATAGAATTTAACCTTTGTGTAATGTGCTTATATCTTGCTTATGTCTTGCAATGAATCTCATTCCCCATGTCCCCCTATGTGTTTGAGCTATAGTTTAAAAAACATGGCAATATACAAAATTATTGTCCATGGATGTAAATTGGACCCTTTGGGTCCTAAGCTCTTTCAGTTTCCCATCCCCATTCCCTTATGTGTGTTTGAGTTAAGGTTTGGCCCGACAACATCCAAATTGCTGTCCAGGGTTGAACCTGACCTTCAATAGGCCCTAACTCTCAAATGTTTGGCTAGTAGGCTGGTCAGGGGTGTGCCAGCATTTTATGTTGCTGGGAATGACCACCAGCCTGCCTTGGCATCCCTTATATCCCTCTACTGCACTTACACTTGTTCTTAGACTCTAAGTTCTGCCCCCCTCCAATGAGCCTTGCCTTGGAACCTTGAGCTCCCTCTAAACTTGGACTTTGGAGGGCTGACCCTTCCACACTGCACTTTCATTCAGTTCTGATATCTGGGTGTGAGCATTGCCTGGAGTTCTTGAAATTCCTTGGAACTTTGACACATCCCGGATAAGAGAGAGGCTTTGGAACCTGATCCTGGCAGTTGGCTCATATCATATTGTTGGACCTTGGGTTTGAATTAGGCTCCTTGGATGCAGCTTAAAAGTTCTAATTGTAATTTTATTTCCCGTTTTCGATTAATCTTGGTCTGTAATAAAATTTTGTAATAACCTCTGGGGAGATTAGTGAAAAGGGAAGGGTAACCATGCATGCAAAGGGGTAGATATCATGCTCATAGGGAAATACCACACTTCTGTACTCATGTATCTTGCCTACAGCTTTGCACAATCACACGTAGATACCATGTCTATAGGTTTATGCATCCACATAGATATCATGTCTATAGGTTTATGCATCCATATAGATACCATGTCTATAGGAATTTTGCATCTCCATATGGATACCACGCCTATAAGTAACCAGAAATCCAGACTCTATGCATGCATTACTCACTAGGCAAACCTATTTATAGGATTAAAAACTAACAGCATTCAGATACCATGCCTATAGGATTTCTGCGCTCTTGCTACGCCTGTAAAAAGTGTTTAAATTAACGACGCTAGAAAGCATGCCTATAGGAACTATCAATCAAATCTGAATCACTCGTTTTAAGATTAGCACTAATTATAGAACTCGCACCATTTTGTTAAAACTGGCAACTTTCTTAATCAGTTTGCTTCTTTATTCCTGAAACCAGTAGATGTCATGCCTATAGGCCATCACGAAGGCAAACAAGTATGTAGTTAATTAATTGCACTGGTCTTCGATAAGTTGCAGCCAGGCGAGCCTAATGCGAACTTCTTGCCTGAAAATATGTAATGAACCAGCCTGCCTAACGTTAAGCATAATTTCGACCTAATCAGTACATGTAAGACATGCTAAACTACATGATTTTCTGTGATTAAAGGAGGTTTATCTGAGCCTTAATCGTTTTTGTGCTCCCATAACTGCTTTCATGTGTTTTGCTTGACGCCTTAGTATTTTAACCTTTTTAAACCTCTGAAAAGCCAAGCTTCCTCCCTTTAGGATTAGTAGTCCTAAAAGCCTCCAGGACTGCTAGGTGGGACGGTTAATAGCATGCAATAAGTAAACGAGACTATTTCGCTCTTAATACCTTAACGGGGTGGGAAGGGTAGACATGGAGATGATGATCACACGATAACACTACGCGTACGATTGATTACCGGTGTTGTGTGGATGATCCATGTGATTTATAAACCTAGGACCCCTTTCCTTATACAACTTTGTTTAATATCTATAAAATCCTGTCTTTTCAACTACTCAAAACTCCTCCTTAATTTTACTGCATTATTCCTTTTCTTCCAAATTTTTCTTCTTTGATTATTCAATGTATTGATTGATTTTCTGCGTTTAGTCCCCCTTTTATACAAATTGTAGATCATCTAGACCTTGATCCCATATACTCGTCACGAATCTATTTACAACCCTTATGTGTAAAATTATTTGTGTATCTATTTGCATTAACGTCACAACATAGCATGGTCGGGAACCACACTAGTGGATTTTGAGGGGTGCCTAACACCTTCCCCTTGAGATAATTTCTAGCCTTTACCCGAACTCTGGTTTTCCAACTCAATAAACCTTCTTAGTGTCCTAATGCACTTAATCATTAGGTGGCAACTCTTCAAATCCAAAAAACCAAGTCCCAAGCGGGAATAGAGTTGTCTTCCCGAATGTCGCAAACCCGATTTCGCGAGAAAAAGGGGGCGTCGACAGCATGGCGACTCTGCTGGGGATTCTTTAGGCTTTTACCACTTCATGTTATATGTGACTTCATTATTTTCTTTATTGCTTTGTTTAATACCTTTATTCGAAACTGAGTTGTCTTTTTGTTTCCCTTTTCTTTAAACGCTTTCGTTTACTACTTTCTTTCAATACCGTTGTAATTTTCGAGCAATTATTGTAACCATTATGAACGTGAAAATACGTGACAATTTGTTCCATTTTTGTAATTGCATCTTCAACATCATATTCCAATCGTGCCAAGCAAATACCATAGCAACGCTTGATGAATGGTTGCGCTCTTCCAATATTATTACCCCCTAAATTTTGGCAAAGGCGTATTTGCGGTAAAACTAGTCGATCAGCGGTGCAGTCGACGGTTCCGTGCCTTTCCCTCTTGAGTTGTCCGCTCAAGGGTACCAGTCTAGCACCCCATAGAAACCCTATCCTATTTAACTGTTCATGCATCACTGTCAAACCTAGTCGAGTCAGTTATGTTGTCCACATAATGACTCTTTAGGATAGCCTTATCCAAAGTCCACTGGGTTCCCCTGGGACCCAAACGGAAAACACCATACACTGTGCATTTATTTGGAGAACTAAATGTTGTTTATGCTAATTATTGATTTAAATAGTCGAGTTTGGTGGGGGTAAGGGACTAACGCTTTGTTTTGCAAAAAATGAGGCACGAAGTCCCCAGATTCGGCATGGTAACCAATATTCACCCGAGGTTGTTAAGATGGTAGGAAGACCTTCATTCCAGTGACCGGACTCTCGTCCGCAAGTATTTGGGAGACTTAACCTCTCTTTTGGAAATTCAGCCGGACAACAAAATTATAGAGGCTACGACCTTATTCTGGGACAGTAATAGATCGGTATTTCGATTTGGGGACCTTGAAATGACCCCGCTGCTCGAGGAAATAGGAGGATTAGCCGGTATTCCTTGGAAGACTCCGGGTTTGCTCATGCCAGAAAACCGCAAGGGTAAAGGTTTCTTAAAAATGATGGGGTTGAAGAAAAACTCAGATTTGACTTGTTTGAAGGATTCCTATATTCCCTTCGACTACCTGTACGAGAGGTACGGTCACAGCAAGTCCTACCGCACCTATCCAGACGAATTCACCCTCACCTCATTGGGGCATATCCACAGGAGGGTTTTCGTCTTCATGTTCTGTTTCTTGGGGATGATAGTGTTTCCCATAAAGAAGGCTAGGATCCACACCAGACTAGCCATGGTCACCAAGACACTAATGGAGGGGATTGAAGGGCAACATTTCAGCATAGTGCCTATGATTGTTGCGGAGATCTACCGAGCTTTGGAAAATTGTCAACGAGGGCCAGTCATTTTGAGTGGTTGCAACTTATTACTCCAACTCTGGTCATAGAACATCTCGAAAAAGGTCGATACCGCCAAGAGCTTCGCGAAGGCCGTGGAATAATGACCATATAGGCCTTTCACCATCCCAAATAGAATGAGCTATAATGCCTAACATGTTTGCTTGCCAGGGGATGCTCGAGGGGGTAGATTGTTTGAAAACCTGAAAACAAGAACAAGGTTGCAGTGAGATGTTCGAATGGTTCCCCACTGGAGATTTATCATTCCGGCTTCTTTCGGGGACGCCTCATCTTCTTCATACTCTTGGTCTGAGGGAAACTTATCCCTGATGTCCCTCTCCGGGTCATGAGGCAAGCAGGGAGAAAGCAAGTCGTACCCAAAGGTAGAAAAAATGAGTCATTCCAGGCTGATTTCCAAGACGACCGGGTAAGCCCACACAAATGTCAAGGTCAAACAAATGTGGAACAACAAGATGTCCTAGAAGGGATTTCCATGGAACCTTGACAGTATCATGCGGCTACACCTCACACTATCCAGCGTTGGCTAGAAGAAAATCATGCCTGGGTTAGGACACCGGGTTATGTTCGAAGGTCACCAGGTGTCGATGACGAAAGGCTGAGATACAGGTTAGATACAAAACCAGTTGCGCAAGAGGATCAGGGAGTGCGAGAGCGGAGCATCAGAGAGATTCAGAGCAAATCAGAAGTTGAGCGAGGAATGGAAGGATATGGCTGTTAGAGCCGAACAAGCGCCCTTAGGGCATTTGGAACGAGGGTTAGTAGACTGGAATGGGAGAATTCATCCGGAGGGATCGAGAGAATTGCCAAAAAACGCGAAGGAACATGAAGCGAGGACATTTGGCTAGGGCTTATCTGCTGCTGGGATTGCGTTGAGCTGGTGACGCTGTTCGATGGAGCCAAAGATGGCCGAGTCTGGGGAAGGTTCCCTTCTGGAACCAAATTAGTTAGAAGTTTCTTTTCTTTGAAATGTAATAAGGCCAATGCCATTACTGACATTTCTTACTTTACGCATTTATAGTGTTCGTTTTGGGATTCGTCTTTTTTTATCAATTAAAATGAGGCATTTTAGCATTATAAGTTTCTCCAAACAACTTGTCCTAGTGCCTACCTCGGGCACAACGAGGCACCCAATTTAGACATGACTTGTATATTCTTGTACTATGTGTTTTAATATCTGCAAATATTTTTCACCAGAATCCGCACTAACTTCGTTGCCTTTTGTTGTTCTTTACTTTATTTTTTATTCCCCTCCACAAAAAAGGTTTAGTTCGTGCATTTCTGGCATCCATCGATCCTATTCCACAAATCTAAGGGCCCTCACTTCCTCCTCCTCCAAGTCCTTATCAGAGCAGAAACAAGCAAAGATGGAGAACGTGAACAACATCAGAAAGGACACTCAGGCCGAAAGGGTAGAGGTTCCTCAGGGTGTTCAGGTATCTCAAAGAAAAGTGTCGCGGCAGCTCGAATAGAAGCTACTAAAATTTCAAGAAGAACTAGACCAAGTTTCGGAACTTGGCAAGTTTGTCATTCTCCCTCACTACTCCAGGACGTCAACTTTCCCAATGCTCAACACCCCATACCCTCCACAAAACAATCCCAAAGCCGCAGAAACAGGCCCGCTACTCATTGCAACACACAATCCCAACAACACTCCACTCCTCATCCCTAGAACCACAAATTGATGCATCCCCACCACACCCCTATATGTGAAACCTTGCCACACTTCACCAAATCCATTACAAACACACCAGAATCTGATGACAAAGACTCTCTCATCAAGAACCTGGCAGCTGAGCTCAAGAAGTTGACTAGCCGGGTCCAGGGCGTGGAAGGAAACAAAGGCATTGAAGGGTTGAATTATGAGGATCTTTGCATCCAGCCGGACGTTGAACTTCCCGAGGGGTACAAACCTCCCAAGTTCGAAATATTTGACGGCTCAGGGGATCCTAGAGTCCATCTGAGGACATATTGTGATAAACTGGTCGGTGTAGGAAGAGACGAGAAGACTCGCATGAAACTCTTCATGAGAAGTTTGAAAGGCGATGCGCTATCTTGGTACATTAGCCAAGATCCCAAGAAATGGACGAGATGGGTAGGAATGGCGTCCGATTTCATGGACAGGTTCAGGTTCAACACAGAAAATGCACCAGATATCTTCTACATCCAGAATCTGAAAAAGAAACCCGCTGAGACATTCCGCGAGTATGCTACTCGATGGAGATCCGAGGCTGCTAAGGTCAGGCCGGCCTTAGAGGAAGAACAGATGAACCGATTTTTCATCTGAGCGCAAGATCCGCAGTATTATGAGAGGTTAATGTTGATAGAGGGCCAGAAATTCTCCGATATCATCAAGCTGGGAGAAAGGATCGAGGAAGGCATTAAAAGCGGTATGGTTACTAATTTTGAGGCATTGCAGGCTACCAACAAAGCCCTACAATCTGGTGGCACGTCCTAGAAAAAGGATGTGAGTGCCGTGATGGTTGCACAGAGAACGAAGTCCCCAGTAAAATACCAAGCTTACCTAGTACCTCCTCTCACATATCAACCTATCCCTAATTACCAAGCACCTCCGCCTTCTTACCAAATTCCATCACCCGCTTACCAATCATCTCCCTCTCCCACATATCAACCCACCTCACTAAGATATTCCCAACCCGCATCCGTCTACCAAGCCTACAATGCTCAGACTTCTCACTACTAATCACCTCCCGCTCGCCAAAACTTCCCTAGGCCCCGCCCTAACTTCGAGCGTAGACCTCCCAAGCAATACACCGCCATCGCCGAGCCAATCGACAAACTATATAAAAGACTCAAAGCAGTCGGTTACGTCACCCCAATCCCTGCCATAACTCCAGAAAATCCTTCCCAATGGGTCAATCCAAACAAAACCTGTGCATACCATTCCGGCATGAAAGGGCATACCATTGATGAGTGCCGACCTCTGAAAAACAAAATCCAAGCTCTAATTGACAACAAAACCATCGTGGCAAAAGAGCCTGCTCCTAATGTTCGCAATAATCCCTTGCTTGATCATAAGGGTGGAAGTGTGCACATGATCGAGGTGGAAGATGATTGGGACCCCAAAGGGTCAATTGGATTAATTGCCGAAGGTGACGAACCTAAGAAACCAACGGTCACACTAAATCCGATTGTAGTCCAGATCCAGCCCTCTGGGGATGCTGAAGTAAACATGTCCGTACCCCTCGAGCTTGAAACACCGTCATCCACAAAGATCACAGAGCCAATTGAGGTTGAGTTCGGGTCTCTAAAGGCACTTGTGCCGTTTGAAGTTGCTGTGTTACCTCCCAAAATAAGGTTACCCATTCCTGTAGCAATGTCAGCCATAACACCATTCCATATGAAGGCCATTCCTTGGGATTACACCACCGAGGCGAGAAGGAAAGGAAAAACTAGGTCTGGAGAAGAAACAGCAGCACAGGGTATGACCAGGACCGGCAGAATTTATACTCCAGAGCACTTAGTTGAATCAAGTAAGCAGACCTCTGGACGGCCTATTGAAACTGGGCCGGATGATCTCTGGAGGAAGATACAGGCTAAAGAGTACTCAGTTGTTGATCAACTAAATAAAACACCAGCGTAGATCTCCATTCTAGCTCTACTGCAGAGCTCCGAGACGCATAAGAATGCCCTGATGAAGATACTGAGCGAGGCGTATGTACCCAGCAATATAACTGGAGGAGAAATGGCAAACATGGTCGGGCAGGTATTGGAGAATCATAAGATCACTTTCCACGAGGATGAGCTGCCCCCTGAAGGTTTAGGACACAATAAAGCGTTGCACATCACTGTGTGAAGACTATTTCATCACCAGAACTTTGATTGACGGAGGATCCAGCCTCAACATTTGCCCATTGGTGACCCTCAGAACATTGGGGAAGAGTCTGCATGAAATCAAGGATGGGGCTATCAACGTCAAAGCTTTTGATGGTTCCCAAAGGTTCAATATGGGGAAATCAGTTTATGTTTGCAAATGGGGCCAACTTGGTTCGATGTTGATTTTCAAGTAATAGACATCCCAGCGTCCTATAACTTACTACTAGGGCGACCTTGGATCCACGCCGCTGGAGCTATAGCATCAACCCTGCACTAGGCAGTGAAATTCGAGTGAAATCACCAAGAAGTGATTATTCATGGTGACGGGAGTAACCCCATATACAGTCGCCAAACCATCCCAGCAATTGAAGGAAGAAAGAAGCTAGGAGGAGAAACTTACCATCACTTTGAGCGAGTCAACGCCGTGGACAAAGATAAGTGGTCGGATAACAAGATAGAGAGTATACTAAACTGGAGCGGGTATGAACCTGGCAAAGGGCTCGGCAAGAACCTTTAGGGAATCACCAAGCCAATCAAACTGAAGAAGCATGGCACCACTTTCGGGTTAGGATACGGTTATACTTGGGAAGAATTCAGGAACTGGTCGCCACCATGGCGCGGCCCTTAGTATCCGCTGGAGCACCCTATACCCCGCCTGGAACAGACTTTCAGCCGGTCGACATCATATATGTGTCGGAGGAAGAGGAAGCATTAGCAGCGATGAAGAACCTGTTCTTGGAAGATGACAATATGGACTGTCACGTCATTCTCAAGGAGGAAGGGGAGGGAGGCCCTTCCATACAGGCGGTGAACCGAGGAGAGCGCCTCAACAATTGGTCCGTCAGAACCACCAAGGCCCGGAGAGCTTTGGGGTAGCAAGGCTGAACAAAGCATTATGCATTATCTTTTATTTTTTCGCTAGTTGATTTCCCTTCAGTATTATCTTTGAATTTTGAAAAGAGCTCCGATGTTCAAAACCATTCTTTCAGCATTTATTAAAGCATTTCAATTTTTTATAAATCTCGCTCTTATTATCTCTTTTTCTCTACCATTTACTTTACTTTACACAGCATTATTATTACTTATCTTGATGAACCGATGAATGTGACATGCGACGATTTAACGCAACAAACGAATATAGACTCAGAAGAGGATGAGATACCAGAAGAGATCGTTAAAGAGGTCGAGGACTTTAAGAATAGACCTAAGTCTAACCTGGACGAGACTGAGGTTATCAACCTGGGGGATACAGAGAATGTCAAGGAAACGCGCATCAGTGTTCACTTGTCATCGTCAGAAAAGGAAGAGTACACGGAGTTCTTAAAAGAATATGAGGACGTATTTGCCTGGTCATATGATGATATGACCGGTCTCAGTACATCTATTGTAGCTCATAAATTGCCAACAGATCCGACATGTCCGCCGGTAAAACAGAAGCTCAGAAAGTTCAAGCCAGACATGAGTTTGAAAATCAAAGAAGAAGTTACTAAACAAGTCAAAGCCATAGCTCCATGACATTAAGAAATATTTGTCAATAGGAGAGTACCCAGAACTTGCAAACACTACTCAAAAGTGCACACTGCGGAGATTGTCCAATCACTTCTTTCACAGCGGAGGAATCCTGTATAAGAGGACTCCCGATTTGGGATTACTAAGGTGTGTCGAGGCAAGGGAAGCATCCAGGTTGTTGGAGGAGGTTCACGCAGGGACCTATGGCCCGCACATGAATGGTTTTGTCTTAGCCAAGAAAATACTCCGAGCCGGTTACTTCTGGGTGACCATGGAGACAGACTGCATCCAGTATGTCCGAAAGTGCCACCGCTGTCAGATACATGCAGATATGATAAAGGTGCCTCCTAACGAGCTCAATGCAACTAGCTCACCATGGTCGTTCGCCGCTTGGGGGATGGATGCCATTGTACCTATCGAGCCTGCCGCATCAAATGGGCACAGGTTCATACTAGTGGCGATTGATTATTTCACCAAATGGGTTGAAGCAGCATCATATAAGGCGGTAACCAAGAAGGTTGTGACAGACTTCGTTCGCGACCGTATCATTTATCGGTTCGGCGTCTCAGAGTCAATCATCACTGACAATGGTTCCAATCTTAACAGTGATCTAATGAAAGCAATGTGTGAAACCTTCAAGATCAAGCACAAGAATTCTACAGCCTACAGGCCTTAGATGAATGGAGCCGTAGAAGCGGCCAATAAGAACATTAAGAAGATACTAAGGAAAATGATAGAGAAACACAAGCAGTGGCATGAAAAGCTATCCTTTGCTTTATTGGGATACCGTACCACAGTCCGCACATCAACTGGGGCGACACCCTATATGTTGGTTTACGGTACCGAGGCAGTCATCCCAACCGAAGTAGAGATTCCCTCCCGGAGAATTATGCAGGAAGCGGAACTTGAAGATGCATAATGGGTAAAGAGTCGCTATGAGAAATTAGCCCTTATAGACGAGAAAAGACTGAATGCAGTTTGCCATGGTCAGCTCTATCAGAATAGAATGACCAGAGCCTTCAATAAGAGAGTTAGACCAAGACAGTTCGCGCCAGGGCAGTTAGTACTGAGAAAGATTTTTCCGCATCAAGATGAAGCCAAAGGGAAATTCTCTCCCAACTGGCAAGGTTCGTACATGGTTCACCGGGTTCTAAGCGGGGGAGCCCTCATACTTGCAGAGATGGACGTAGAAGTTTGGCCGAAGCCGATCAATTCAGATGCAGTGAAACGATACTATGTGTAACTACTATTGATTCCTTTATGATGTAATTTGAACTACGCCTCACCTGATTCCCGTTTAATAAGGGATACGTAGGCAGCCCTATGGGTTCGGTCACAATTCAATAAAATTTCCATTTTCCCCGATATTGGAAACTGGGGCAGAATTTTGAGGAGGACCCTCAAAATTCCGAAGTTGACTTTCACCATCCACCGCGCGCTGCTATCAGAGGCACCGGCCCAGTAAACTGGGGCAGAATTTTGAGGAGGACCCTCAAAATTCCGGAGCAAAAGAGGTTGCAATATCTTGAACCGTGTCGCAGTCGTCGGTTCATCTAAAACCGTTTTATCCATTATGTATTTACATCATATTTTATCATTTTGCTAAATCATGCATGAATACTATCAGAACAGCTTTGTCAGCAACGCTACCCCAATGAAAGCAAGAGCCGAGTAGGACGAGCGCAGCCCGCGGGAAGACGAACTAACCTTCCCCCTTGACAAAACTCACAATCTTTCTTCGAATGCAGGTACCCCAAGACATAGAATCATCGGATACGTTTACAAACTCATACTTTTCAGGAATACAACTCCCAGAATCATCATTTATTTTCAAGAGCTACTCGCACGCAACATCCCCAACAGCCACAGTGACAATCAACTAGCAGCTATCGTCTCTCAGCTAAGAAATCGTGTCACTCTTCACCTCTATTTTCGCACACTGCATAAGGCTACCTTTCTGCCTTCCGAGACTAAGCACTGTCTCCATCTTGCATCTCCTTGCATTGCATAAGGCTACCTTTCTGCCTTCCGAGACTAAGCACTGTCTCCATCCTGCATCTCCTTGCATTGCATAAGGCTACCTTTCTGCCTTCCGAGACTAAGTGCTGTCTCCATCCTGCATTCCCTTGCATTCCATAAGGCTACCTTTCTGCCTTCCGAGACTAAGCACTGTCTCCATCCCGTATTCCCTTGCATTGCATAAGGCTACCTTTCTGCCTTGCGAGGTTAAGCACTACCTCCATCCTGCATGGATGAAATATCACCACCTCTCATTTGCATCGGCTGAAAGATCGCCAACCCTATTTAAATCTTTACATCGGCTGAAATACCACCATTTATGCTTTTCATCGGCTGAAATATCGCCAACTCCATTTAAATCTCTATATCGGCTGAAAGATCGCCAGTTTATATTTAATCATTATCGGCTGAAATATCGCCAGCTTTATTTTAATCCTTGTCGGCTGAAATAGCGCCATTTATATTTATGCCTTACATCGGCTGAAATATCGCCATTTACATTTCTTCTTCACATCGGCTGAAACATCGCCAGCTTTATTTAAATTTCTATCGGCTGAAATATCGCCATTTACATTTTTTCTTCACATCGGTTGAAACATCGCCAGCTTTATTTAAATTTCTGTCGGCTGAAATATCGCCATTTACATTTCTTCTTCACATCGGCTGAAATATCGCCAAATCCTGCATTTCATGGGCTGAAATATCGCCAAATTGTCCAAAGGCGTCATTGTTCGGAGGCACCAGTTTCATAGCCCGAGAACACCATGCCATGGCCCGAGGACCCCGCTTTATATTCTGCACACCATTATTCAAAGGCATCATGGTTCGGAGGCACCATCATCATAGCCCAAGAACATCATTTCATAGCCTGCGAATCCCTTATTATGCGCTTCATGGCCCAGGACATCATGGTCTGAGGACGTCGACAACCGTCCAAAGACAACATCTATGTCGAACGGAAAGTTATCATCNGCTTCCGCGAAGGCCGTGGAATGACCATATTGCCTTTCACCATCCCAATAGAATGAGCTATATGCCTGACATGTTTGCTTGGCCAGGGGATGCTCGAGGATGGGTAGAATTGTTTGAAAACCTGAAACAAGACAAGGTGCAGTGGATGTTCGAATGGTTCCCCACTGGAGAGTTCATCATCCGCTCTCGGGACGCTCCATTTCTCATACTCATTGGTCTGAGGGGAACTTATCCCTATGTCCCTCTCCGGGTCATGAGGCAAGCAGGGAGAAAGCAAGTCGTACCAAAGGTAGAAAAGATGAGTCATTCCAGGGCTGATTTCCAAGACGACGGTAGCCCACACAAATGTCAAGCTCAACAAATGTGGAACAACAAGATCGTCCTAGAGAGGGATTCCATGGAACCTGACAGGTATCATGCCGGCTACACCTCACACTATCCAGGTTGGCTAGAAGAAAATCATGCTGGGTTAGGACAGCCCGGGTATGTTCGAGGTCACAGGGTCATCGACGAAAGGGCTGAGATACAGGTTAAGTACAACCAGTTGCGCAAGAGGATCAGGGAGTGCGAGAGCGAGCATCAGGAGATTCAAGAGGCAAATCAGAAGTTGATCGAGGAATGGAAGGATATGGCTGTTAGAGCCAACAAGCGCCTAGGGCATTTGGAGCGAGGGTTAGTAGAACTGGAAGGGAAATTCATCCGGAGGATCGAGAATTGCCAAAACGCCGAAGGAAATGAAGGAGGACATTTGGCTAGGGCTTATCTGCTGCTGGGATTGCGTGAGCTGGTGACGCTGTTCGATGGAGCCAAAGATGCCGAGTCTGGGGAAGGTCCTTCTGGAACCAAATAGTTAGAAGTTTCTTTTCTTTGAAATGTAATAAGGCCAATGGCCATTACTGACATTTTTACTTTACGCAATTTTAGTGTCGTTTTGGGATTCGTCTTGTTTTTATCAATAAAATGAGGCATTTAGCATTATAAGTTCTCCAAATCAACTTGTCGCTAGGCCTACCTCGGGCACAACGAGGCACCCAATTTAGGACATGATTTATATTCTTGTACTATGTGTTTAAATATTGTAATATTTTTCACAGAATCCGCACTAACTTGTTGCCTTTTGTTGTTTTTACTTTTATTTTTTATTCCCCTCCACAAAAAGGTTAGTTCGTGCATTCTGGCATCATCATCCTATTCCACAAGATCTAAGGGCCCTCCACTTCCTCCTCCTCCAAGTCCTATCAAGAGCAAGAACAAAGCAAAGATGGAGAACGTGAACAACATCAGAAAGGACGACTCAGCCGAAAGGGTAGAGGTTCCTCAGGGTGTTCAGGTATCTAAAGAAAGTGTCGCGCAGCTCGAATAGAAGCTACTAAAATTTCAAGAAGAACTAGACCAAGTTCGGAACTTGGCAAGTTTGTCATTCTCCCTCACTACTCCAGACGTCAACTTTCCCAATGCTCAACACCCCATACCTCCACAAAACATCCCAAAGCCGCAGAAACAGCCCGCTACTCATTGCAACACACATCCCAACAACACTCCACTCCTCATCCCTGAACCATCAAATGATCATCCCCACCACACTCCCATATATGTGGAAACCTTGCCACACTACACCAAACCCATTACAAACACACCAGAATCTGATGACAAAGACTCTCTCATCAAGAACCTGGCAGCTGAGCTCAAAAAGTTGACTAGCCGGGTCCAGGGCATGGAAGGAAACAAAGGCATTAAAGGGTTGAATTATGAGGATCTTTGCATCCAGCCGGACGTTGAACTTCCCGAGGGGTACAAACCTCCAAGTTCGAAATGTTTGACGGCTCAGGGGATCCTAGAGCCCATCTGAGGACATATTGTGATAAACTGGTCGGTATAGGAAGAGACGAGAAGATTCGCATGAAACTCTTCATGAGAAGTTTGAAAGGCGATGCGCTATCTTGGTACATTAGCCAAGATCCCAAGAAATGGACGAGCTGGGTAGGAATGTCGTCCGATTTCATGGACAGGTTCAGGTTCAACATAGAAAATGCACCAGATATCTTCTACATCCAGAATCTGAAAAAGAAACCCACTGAGACATTCCGCGAGTATGCTACTCGATGGAGATCCGAGGCTGCTAAGGTCAGGCCGGCCTTAGAGGAAGAACAGATGAACCGATTTTTCGTCCGAGCGCAAGATCCGCAGTACTATGAGAGGTTAATGTTGATAGAGGGCCAGAAATTCTCCGATATTATCAAGCTAGGAGAAAGGATTGAGGAGGGCATTAAGAGCGGAATGGTCACTAATTTTGAAGCACTGCAGGCTACCAACAAAGCCCTACAATCTGGTGGCGCGTCCAAGAAAAAGGACGTAAGTGCCGTGATGGTTGCACAGCGAACCAAGTCCCCAATAAAATACCAAGCCTACCCGGTACCCCCTCTCGCATACCAGCCTATTCCCAACTACCAAGCACTTCCGCCTTCTTACCAAATTCCATCACCCGCTTACCAATCATCTCCCTCTCCCACATATCAACCCACCTCACCAAGATATTCCCAACCTGCACCCGTCTACCAAGCCTATAATGCCCACTACCAATCACCTCCCGCCCGCCAAAACTTCCCTAGGCCACGCCCTAACTTTGACTGCAAACCTCCCAGGCAATACACCGCCATCGTCGAGCCAATCGACCAGCTATATGAAAGGCTCAAAGCTGCTGGTTATGTCACCCCAATCCCTGCCATAACTCCAGATAATCCTTCCCAGTGGGTTAATCCAAATAAAACCTGTGCATACCATTCCGGCATGAAAGGGCATACCATTGATGAGTGCCGATCTCTGAAAGACAAAATCCAAGCTCTAATTGACAACAAAATCATCGTGGCCAAGGAACTTGCTCCTAACGTTCGCAACAATCCCTTGCCTGATCATAAGGGTGGTGGTGTGCATATGATCGAAGTAGAAGATGATTGGGACCCCAAGGGGTCAATTGGATTAATTGCCGAAGGTGAAGAGCCCAAGAAACCATCCATCACACTGAATCCAATTGTGGTCCAGATCCAGTCCTCCGGGAATGCTGAGGTAAACATGTCCGTGCCTCTCGAGCTTGAAACACCGTCATCCAAAAGGACCGCAGAGCCGATTGAGGTGGAGTTTGGGTCTCCGAAAGTACCATTCGAAGTTGTTGTATTGCCACCCAAAACGAGAGTGCCCATTCCTGTAGCGATGTCAGCCGTAACGCCGTTCCATACACAGGCCATACCTTGGGATTACACCGCCGAGGCAAGAAGGAAGGGAAAGACTAGGTCCGGAGAAGCAATTGCAGCACAGGGTATGACCAGGACCGGCAGGGTTTATACTCCGGAACATTTGGTTGAATCAAGTAAGCAGGCCTCTGGACGGCCTATTGAAAGTGGGCTCGATGATCTCTGGCGGAAGATACAGGCAAAAGAATACTCAGTTGTCGATCAATTAAAAAAAACACCAGCGCAGATCTCCATCCTAGCTCTACTGCAGAGCTCCGAGACACACAAGAACGCTCTGATGAAGATACTAAGCGAGGCGTATGTACCCAGCAATATAATTGGAGGAGAAATGGCAAACATGGTCGGGCAGGTATTGGAGAGTCATAAGATCACTTTCCACGAGGATGAGTTGCCCCCTGAAGGTTTAGGACACAACAAAGCGTTGCACATCACTGTGCAATGCGAGGACTATTTCATTACCAGGACTTTGATTGACGGAGGGTCCAGCCTCAACATTTGTCCATTGGTGACCCTCAGAACATTGGGGAAGAGTCTACATGAAATCAAGGATGGGGCTATCAACGTCAAAGCTTTTGATGGTTCCCAAAGGTCCACTATTGGGGAAATCAGTTTATGTTTGCAAATGGGGCCAACTTGGTTCGATGTTGATTTTCAAGTAATAGACATCCCAGCATCCTACAACTTACTACTAGGACGACCTTGGATCCACGCCGCTGGAGCTGTAGCATCAACCCTGCACCAGGCAGTGAAGTTCGAGTGGAATCACCAAGAGGTGATTATTCATGGTGACGGGAGTAACCCCATATACAGTCGCCAAACCATCCCAGCAATTGAAGGAAGAAGGAAGCTAGGAGGAGAAACTTACCATCACATTGAGCGAGTCAACGCCGTGGACAAAGATAAGTGGTGGGATAACAAGATAGAGAGTATACTAAACTGGAGCGGGTATGAACCTGGCAACGGGCTCGGCAAGAACCTCCAGGGAATCACCAAGCCTACCAAACTGAATAAGCATGGCACCACTTTCGGGTTAGGATACGGTTATACTTGGGAAGAATTCAGGAACTGGTCGCCACCATGGCGCGGCCCTTACTATCCGCTGGAGCACCCTATACCCCGCCTGGAACAGACTTTCCAGCCAGCCGACATCATATATGGGTCAGAGGAAGATGAAGCATTAGCAGCAATGAAGAACCTGTTCTTGGAAGATGACAAAATGGACTGTCACGTCATTCTCGAGGAGGAAGGGGAGGAAGGCCCTTCGATACAGCCAGTGAACCGAGGAGAGCGCCTCAACAATTGGTCCGTCAGAACCACCAAGGCCCAGAGAGCTTCGGGGTAGCAAGGCTGAACAAAGCATTATGCATTATCTTTTATTTTTCGCTAGTTGATCTTTGAATTTTGAAAAGAGCTCCGATGTTCAAAACAATTCTTTCAGCATTTATTAAAGCATTTCAATTTTTTATAAATCTCGCTCTTATTATCTCTTTTTCTCTGCCATTTACTTTACTTTACACAGCATTATTATTACTTATCTTGATGAACCGATGAATGTGACATGCGACGAGGTAACGCAACAAACGGATATAGACTTAGAAGAGGATGAGATACCAGAAGAGATCGTTAAAGAGGTCGAGGACTTTGAGAATAGACCTAAGTCTAACCTGGACGAGACTGAGGTTATCAACCTGGGGGATACAGAGAATGTCAAGGAAACACGCATCAGTGTCCACCTGTCACCGTCAGAAAAGGAAGAGTACACGGAGTTCTTAAAAGAATATGAGGACATATTTGCCTGGTCATATGACGATATGACCGGTCTCAGTACATCCATTGTAGCTCACAAACTGCCAACTGATCCGACATATCCGCCGGTAAATCAAAAGCTCAGAAAGTGCAAGCTAGACATGAATTTGAAAATCAAAGAAGAAGTTACCAAACAAGTCAAAGCCAAAGTCCTCGGGTAGTGGAGTACCCGACATGGTTAGCCAACATTCTGCCATTACCAAAGAAGGACAGGAAGGTCAGAATCTGTGTCGACTACCAGAACCTCAACCGGGCCAGTCCGAAAGACGACTTCCCATTGCCGAACATACACATCCTGATTGACAACTGCGCCAAGCACGAGCTGCAGTCATTCGTCGATTGTTTTGCCGGATATCATCAGATATGGATGGACGAAGAAGACGCGGAGAAAACAGCTTTCATTATGCCGTGAGGGATGTATTGTTATAAGATGATGCCGTTCGGATTAAAGAATGCTGGGGCCACCTACATGAGGGCCATGACTACTATTTTCCATGACATGATACACAAAGAGATCGAGGTGTACGTAGATGATGCCATCATCAAATCCAGGAAAGCCACTGACCATATGGGAGATTTAAGAAAGTTCTTCAACAGATTAAGAAGGTATAACCTGAAACTGAACCCCGCTAAATGTGCATTCGGGGTTCCTGCCAGAAAACTGCTTGGGTTCATCGTAAGTCGACGAGGAATAGAACTAGATCCGTCAAAGGTCAAGGCCATCAGGAATTGCCACCGCCAAAGAACAAGAAAGAGGTTATGAGTTTCTTGGGGAGACTCAACTACATCAGCCAGTTCATAGCCCAGTCTACAGTCATTTGCGAACCAATCTTTATGATGTTGAAGAAAGACGCCGCCACTAAATGGACAGATGATTGTCAGAAAGCCTTCGACAGAATTAAGGAATACTTGTCAACGCCGCCAGTCCTGGTTCCGCCCGAACCAGGTAGACCACTATTACTCTACCTTGCAGTGCTGGATAGAGCATTCGGCTGTGTTTTAGGACAACATGATGGAACCGGAAAAAAGGAGCAAGCCATCTACTATCTCAGTAAGAAGTTCACCCCGTACGAGGCCCGGTATTCCCTACTAGAACGCACGTGTTGTGCTCTGACTTGGGTAGCTCAGAAGTTGAGGCATTATTTCTGTGCCTACACCACTTATCTCATATCAAGGATGGATCCGCTAAAGTACATCTTTCAGAAGCCCATGCCCATGGGCAAACTGGCCAAATGGCAAATATTGCTGAGTGAGTTTGATATTGTCTACGTGACTCAGAAAGCGATCAAAGGACAAACACTAGCCGATCATCTTGCTGAAAACCCCGTGGGTGGAGAATACGAGCCTCTAAAGACGTATTTTCCTGACGAGGAGGTCTCTTTCATAGGAGAAGACATTGCAGAATCCTATGATGGCCGGAGAATATTTTTCGATGGAGCAGCAAACTTTAAGGGAGTTGGCATAGGAGCAGTTCTAGTATCAAAAACAGGTCAGCATTATCCGGTGTCCGCCAAGCTCAGGTTCCCGTGCACCAATAACATGGCCGAGTACGAAGCCTGCATCTTAGGGCTCAAACTAGCCATTGACATGAACGTTCAGGAGTTACTAGTGATCGGGGACTCAGATTTGCTCATACATCAGGTCCGAGAAGAATAGGCAACCAAGAACTCCAAAATACTACCATACTTGCATCATGTACAAGAGTTGAGGAGAGGTTTACAAAAACGGAATTTCGACATGTCCCCAGAATCCAGAATGAGTTCGCCGATGCATTGGCCACTCTATCATCCATGATTCAGCATCCAGATAAGAACTTCATTGATCCCATCCCGGTAAAAATCCAGGATCAACCTGCCTATTGTGCTCATGTCGAGGAAGAAGCAGACGGAAAGCCATGGTTCCATGACATTAAGAAATACTTGTCAACAGGAGAGTACCCAGAACTTGCAAACACTACTCAAAAGCGCACACTGCGGAGATTGTCCAATCACTTCCTTCACAGCGGAGGAATCCTGTATAGGAGGACTCCCGATTTGGGATTACTAAGGTGTGTCGAGGCAAGGGAAGCATCCAGGTTGTTGGAGGAGGTTCACGTAGGGACCTGTGGCCCGCACATGAATGGTTTCGTCTTAGCCAAGAAAATACTCCGAGCCGGTTACTTCTGTATGACCATGGAGACAGACTGCATCCAGTATGTCCGAAAGTGCCACCGCTGTCAGATACATGCAGATATGATAAAGGTGCTTCCTAACGAGCTCAATGCAACTAGCTCACCATGGCCGTTCGTTGCTTGGGGGATGGATGTCATTGGACCTATCGAGCCTGCCGCATCAATTGGGCATAGGTTCATACTAGTGGCGATTGATTATTTCACCAAATGGGTTGAAGCAGCATCATATAAGGCGGTAACCAAGAAGGTTGTGATAGACTTCGTTCGCGACCGTGTCATTTGCCGGTTCGGCGTCCCAGAGTCAATCATCACTGACAATGGTTCCAATCTCAAAAGTGATCTGATGAGAGCAATGTGTGAAGCCTTCAAGATCAAGCACAAGAATTCTACAGCCTACAGGCCTCAGATGAATGGAGCCGTAGAAGCGTCCAATAAGAACATTAAGAAGATACTAAGGAAAATGATAGAGAAACACAAGCCTAGGCATGAAAAGCTATCCTTTGCTTTATTGGGATACCGTACCACAGTCCGCACATCAACTGGGGCGACACCCTATATGTTGGTTTACGGTACCGAGGCAGTCATCCCAGCCGAAGTAGAGATTCCCTCCCTGAGAATTATGCAGGAAGCGGAACTTGAAGATTCAGAATGGGTAAAGAGTCGCTATGAGCAATTAGCCCTTATAGACGAGAAAAGACTGAATGCAGTTTGCCATGGTCAGCTCTATCAGAATAGAATAACCAGGGCCATCAACAAGAGAGTCAGACCAAGACAGTTCACGCCAGGGCAATTAGTACTGAAAAAGATTTTTCCGCATCAAGATGAAGCCAAAGGGAAATTCTCTCCCAACTGGCAAGGTCCGTACATGGTTCACCGGCTTCTAACCGGGGGAGCCCTCATACTTGTAGAGATGGACGGAGAAGCTTGGCCGAAGCCGATCAATTCAGATGCAGTGAAACGATACTATGTGTAACTACTATTGATTCCTTTATGATGTAATTTGAACTACGCCTGACCTGATTCCCGTTTAAGAGGGGTACGTAGGCAGCCCTATGGGTTCGGTCACAATTCAATAAAATTTCCATTTTTCCCCGATATTGGAAACTGGGGCAGAATTTGAGGAGGACCCTCAAAATTTCGAAGTTGACTTTCACCATCCACTGCGGGCAGCCGTCAGAGGCACCGGCCCAGTAAACTGGGGCAGAATTTTGAGGAGGACCCTCAAAATTCCGGAGCAAAAGAGGTTGCAATATTTTGAACCGTGTCGCAGTCGTCGGTTCATCTAAAATCGTTTTATCCGTTATGTATTTACATCATATTTTATCATTTTGCTAAATCATGCATGAATACTATCAGAACAGCTTTGTCAGCAACGCTACCCCAATGAAAGCAAGAGCCGAGTAGGACGAGCGCAGTCCGCGGGAAGACGAACTAACCTTCCCCCTTGACAAAACTCACAATCTTTCTTTGAATGCAGGTACCCCAAGACATAGAATCATCAGATACGATTACAAACTCATACTTTTCAGGAATACAATTCCCAGAATCATCACCTATTTTCAAGTGCTACTCGCACGCAACATCCCCAGCAGCCACAGTGACAATCAACTAGCAGCTATCGTCTCTCAGCTAAGAAATTTTGTCACTCTTCACCTCTATTTTCGCACACTGCATAAGGCTACCTTTCTGCCTTCTGAGACTAAGCACTGTCTCCATCCTACATCTCCTTGCATTGCATAAGGCTACCTTTCTGCCTTCCGAGACTAAGCACTGTCTCCATCCTGCATTCCCTTGCATTGCATAAGGCTACCTTTCTGCCTTCCGAGACTAAGCACTGTCTCCATCCTGCATCTCCTTGCATTGCATAAGGCTACCTTTCTGCCTTCCGAGACTAAGCACTGTCTCCATCCTGCATTGCATAAGGCTACCTTTCTGCCTTCTGAGGTTAAGCACTACCTCCATCCTGCATGGCTGAAATATCACCACCTCTCATTTGCATCGGCTGAAAGATCTCCAACCCTATTTAAATCTTTACATCGGCTGAAATACTGCCATTATGCTTTTCATCGGCTGAAATATCGCCAACTCCATTTAAATCTCTATATTGGCTGAAAGATTGCCAGTTTATATTTAATCATTTGTCGGCTGAAAGATCGCCAACTCTATTTAAATCTTTACATCGGCTGAATACCGCAATTTATGCTTTTCATCGGCTGAAATATCGCCAACTCCATTTAAATCTCTATATCGGCTGAAAGATTGCCAGTTTATATTTAATCATTTGTCGGCTGAAAGATCGCCAACTCTATTTAAATCTTTACATCGACTGAAATACCGCCATTTATGCTTTTCATCCGCTGAAATATCGCCAAATCCATTTAAATCTCTATATCGGCTGAAAGATCGCCAGTTTATATTTAATCATTTGTCGGCTGAAAGATCGCCAACTCTATTTAAATCTTTACATCGACTGAAATACCGCCATTTATAGCTTTTACATCGGATGAAATAT
>NC_031991.1:42415761-42512225 GCF_001879085.1 Nicotiana attenuata | reverse complement strand
TTCATTTCTCTTTTGCATACACACGAATATCACTAAGCCATACACAACACATACACACAGAGCATACTGATATCATTCTGAGTTCTCTCTTACTCTCATACATATTCTCTTTGCTTCTCGTATTAGTTACTGATCACTCAGTCGGCTGAAAGCCAAGACTAAGTAATTACTGTTGCTCTCTTGCATCTGCATACTATTGTCCTGCTGCTCTCTTTCTTGTTCTGCATACTATTGCCCTGTTGCTCTGCCTCTCTGCACCTTGCTGTTCTATTCTCACTCTTGAGTGGTATGTTTCTAGTTTAAGTTTACAGTATCCCAAAACAACATGTTTTAGTTCATGTTAAGATTCTTGTTATTCCTTTTGTGTTTTCTCTTATGGTTCTATTTTTTACCATGTAACTAGCATGTCTTTGTGATTTCCCTTTCCCTTTAGTCTAATATGTCTCTTGCTTTCCCTTGTGTGATCCACTATGACCTTGTTTGATTCCTATGAGGCTAGCATACTTTTTTGTCTATGTGCTTATCTTTCCTCTTATCTCAGCATGACCAATGTTTTCTTATGTGTTTTCATCCTCTACCTAACATCTACCCCTACAAACTTGTACCCCCTCCACCTAAGTGTTATATGATCTAATGTGTGACTCTGTCTGACACTTAGTGCTGTTGGACTTTGGCATGAACACTATGTGATAACTATGCTGTAACTCTAGTCTAAGGGCTAATTGTGTATAAATTTACTTCTGCCATGTGATTTATCTGTCCCCCAGTCCCTATCCCTACTTGTGTTTGTTTCCTGAACTCTGCATATCTTCTGAGTTGTGATTGTCCTGTTTCTTTCCTTTCTTGTTTTTATAAAACAAACTCCCAGTTGTTCTCTGGAACTATTTTCTTCAAAAACTGGTATTTCAAACCCAACTCTTTTAAACTCTATCACACCCTCACAATTCTTAGAAAGTAGGTTCTACCCCCCTTTCGTGTAAGCATTGCTTTGGGTATCTCTGAATACCCACTGAACTTTGATGCACAAGGCTGGGAGTTCCACACCGCACTTATTCAACATTTTTGGTAAATGTTTGGGTGCTGGTATTGGCCAGGGACCCAATGGGGCCCTAGGGAGCTTCGCCGCACCCAGACCATGGCTGTGAAACTCGAAAGAAGTGAGGATTGGGCCTGGTTGAAGGCTCCCTATAGAGTAGCTTCTTATTTTATTTTTCATTATGTAATTCAGCTATCATGGTTTGTAATAACTTGTAAACAACTGATTGGGGTTATAGTGAAAATGGGTTGGGGTTATGCATGCTTAGTTTAAAGTTATGGGTAGAAAACATGCTCGTAGGGCTTTACTTACCTATTTGTGCAATAGACATCATGTATAGGACATGCATCTCATGTAGTAGTGATCCTGTTTTAGATTCTTTACTTTCAGTTTGTTGTCATACTCACTTCATATTCACAACATAGCATGGCCGGGAACCACACTAGTGGATCTTGAGGGGTGCCTAACACCTTCCCCTCGAGATAATTTCTAGCCCTTACCCGAACTCTGGTTTTCCAACTCAAAAACCCTTAGTGTCCTAATGCACTTAATCATTAGGTGGCGACTCTTCAAATCCAAAAATCCAATTCCCAAACGGGAATAGAGTTGTCTTCCCGAATGTCGTAAACCCGATTTCGCGAGAAAAAGGGGGCGTCGACAGCATGGCGACTCTGCTGGGGAATACTTTAGGCTTTTACCACTTCATGTTATACGTGACTTTATTGTTTTCTTCATTGCTTTGTTTAATACCTTTATTCGAAATTGAGTTGTCTTTTTGTCTCCTTTTTCTTTAACGCTTTCATTTACTGCTTTCTTTCAATACCGTTGTAATTTTCGAGCAATTATTGTAACAACTATGAACGTGAAAATACGTGACAATCTATTTCATTTTTTGCAATTGCATCTTCAACATCATATTCCACTCGTGCCAAACAAATACCATAGCAACGCTTGATGAGTGGTTGCGCTCTTCCAATATTATTACCCCCTAAATTTGGCAAAGGCATATTTGCGGTAAAACTAGTCGATCAGCGGTGCAGTCGACAGTTCCGTGCCTTTCCCTCCTGAGTTGTCCGCTCAAGGGTACTGGTCTAGCATCCCATAGAAACCTTATCCTGTTTAATTGTTCATGCATCACTGTCAAACCTAGTCGAGTCAGATTTGTTGTCCACATAATGACTCTTTAGGATAGCCTTATCCAAAGTCCACTGGGTTCCCCTGGGACCCAAATGGACAACACCATACTCTGTGCAATTATTTGGAGAACTAAATGCTATTTATGCTAATTATTGATTTAAATAGTCGAGTTCGGTGGGGGTAAGGGATTAACGCTTTGTTTTGCAGAAAATGAGGCACGAAGTCCCCAAATTCGGCATGGTAACCAATATTCACTCGAGGTTGCTAAGATGGTGGGAAGACCTTCATTCCAGTGACCGGACTCTCGTGTGCGAGTATTTGGGAAACTTACCCTCTCTTTTGGAAATTCAGCCGGACAACAAAATTATAGAGGCTGCGACCTTATTCTGGGACAGTGATAGATTGGTATTTCGATTTGGGGACCTTGAAATGACCCCGCTGCTCGAGGAAATAGGAGGATTAGCCGGTATTCCTTGGGAGACTCCGGGTTTGCTCATGCCAGAAAACCCCAAGGGTAAAGGTTTCTTCAAAATGATGGGGTTGAAGAAAAACTCAGATTTGACTTGTTTGAAAGATTCCTATATTCCCTTCGACTACCTGTACGAGAGGTACGGTCATAGCAAGTCCTACCGCACCTATCCAGACGAATTCACCCTCACCTCATTGGGGCATATCCACAGGAGGGTTTTCTTCATGTTCTGTTTCTTGGGGATGATAGTGTTTCCCATGAAGAAGGCTAGGATCCATACCAGACTAGCCACGGTCACCAAGACACTAATGGAGGGGATTGAAGGGAAACATTTCAACATAGTGCCCATGATTGTTGCGGAGATCTACCGAGCTTTGGAAAATTGTCAACGAGGGGCCAGTCATTTTGAGGGTTGCAACTTATTACTCCAACTCTGGCTCATAGAACATCTCCAAAAGGGTCGATACCGCCAAGAGCTACCGCAAAGGCCGTGGAATGACCATATAGCCTTTCACCATCCCAATAGAATGAGCTATATGCCTGACATGTTTGCTCGGCCAGGGGATGCTCGAGGATGGGTAGAATTGTTTGAACAGTTGAAAGAAGACAAGGTGCAGTGGATGTTCGAATGGTTCCCACTGGAGAGTTCATCATCCGCTCTCGGGACGCTCCATTTCTCATACTCATTGGTCTGAGGGAACTTATCCCTATGTCCCTCTTCGGGTCATGAGGCAAGCAGAGAGAAAGCAAGTCGTACCAAAGGTAGAAAAGATGAGTCATTTCGGGGCTGATTTCCAAGACGACGATAGCCCATACAAATGTCAAGCTCAACAAATGTGGAACAGCAAGATCGTCCTGGAGAGGGAATCCATAGAACCTGACAGGTATCATGCCGGCTACACCTCATACTATCCAGGTTGCCTAGAAGAAGATCAGGTTGGGTTAAGACAGCCCGGGTATGTTCGGGGTCACAGGGTCATCGACGAAAGGGCTGAGATACAGGTTAAGTACAACCAGCTGTGCAAGAGGATCAGGGAGTGCGAGAGCGAGCATCAGGAGATTCAAGAGGCAAATCAATAGTTGATCGAGGAATGGAAGGATATGGCTATCAGAGCCAACAAGCGCCTAGGGCATTTGGAGCGAGGGTTAGTAGAGCTGGAAGGGAAATTCATCCGGAGGATCGAGAATTGCCAAAACGCCGAGGGAAATGAAGGAGGACATTTGGCTAGGGCTTATCTGTTGCTGGGATTGCGTGAGCTGGTGACGCTGTTCGATGGAGCCAAAGATGCCGAGTCTGGGGAAGGTCCTTCTGGGACCAAATAGTTAGGAGTTTCTTTTCTTTTCCGCTTTAAAATGTAATAAGGCCAACGGCCATTAATGACATTTTTTACTTTATGCAATTTTAGTGTCATTTTGGGATTCGTCTTTGTTTTATAAATAAAATGAGGCATTTAGCATTATAAGTTCTCCAAATCAACTTGTCGCTAGGCCTAACTCGGGTACAATGAGGCACCCAATTTAGGACACGATTTATATTTTTATACTATGTGTTTAAATACTGCAATATTTTTTCCTCAGAATCCGCACTAACTTGTTACCTTTTGTTGTTTTTACTTTTATTTTTATTCCCCTCCCCAAAAGGTTAGTTCGTGCATTCTCGCATCGTCATCCTACTCCACAAGATCTAAGGGCCCTCCACCTCCTCCTCCTCCAAGTCCTATCAAAAGCAAGAACAAAGCGAAAATGGACAACATCAGAAAGGACGACTCAGCTGAAAGGGTAGAGGTTCCTCAGGGTGTTCAGGTATCCAAAGAAAATGCCGCGCAGCTCGAACAAAAGTTACTGAAATTTCAAGAAGAATTAGACGAAGTTCGGAACTTGGCAAGTCTGTCATTCTCCCTCACGACTCCAGACGTCAACTTTCCCAATGCTCAACACCCCATACCTCCAAAAAACATCCCAAAGCCGCAGAAATAGCCCGCTACTCATTGCAACACACATCTCAACAACACTCCACTCCTCATCCCTGAACCATCAAATGATCATCCCCACCACACTCCCATATATGTGGAAACCTTGCCACACTACACTAAACCCATTACAAACACACCAGAGTCTGATGACAAAGACTCTCTCATCAAGAACCTGGCAACTGAACTCAAAAAGTTGACTAGCCGGGTCCAGGGCGTAGAAGGATACAAAGGCATTGAAGGGTTGAATTACGAGGATCTTTGCATCCAGCCGGACGTTGAACTTCCCGAGGGGTACAAACCTCCCAAGTTCGAAATGTTTGACGGCTTAGGGGATCCTAGAGTCCATCTGAGGACATATTGTGATAAATTGGTCGGTGTAGGAAGAGACGAGAAGATTCGCATGAAACTTTTCATGAGAAGTTTGAAAGGCGATGTGCTATCTTGGTACATTAGCCAATATCCCAAGAAATGGACGAGCTGGGTAGGAATGGCGTCCGATTTCATGGACAGGTTCAGGTTCAACACAAAAAATGCACCAGATATCTTCTACATCCAGAATCTAAAAAAGAAACCCACTGAGACATTCCGCGAGTATGCTACTCGATGGAGATCCGAGGCTGCTAAGGTCAGGCCGGCCTTAGAGGAAGAACAGATGAACCGATTTTTTGTCCAAGCGCAAGATCCGCAGTATTATGAGAGGTTAATGTTGATAAAAGGCCAAAAATTCTCCAATATCATCAAGCTAGGAGAAAGGATTGAAGAGGGCATTAAGAGCGGAATGGTCACTAATTTTGAGGCACTGCACGCTACCAACAAAGCCCTACAATCTGGTGGCGCGTCCAAGAAAAAGGACGTGAGTGCCGTGATGGTTGCACAGCGAACCAAGTCCCCAATAAAATAACAAGCCTACCCGGTACCCCCTCTCACATACCAGCCTATTCCCAACTACCAAGCGCCTCCGCCTTCTTACCAAATTCCATCACCCGCTTACTAATAATCTCCCTCTCCCACATATCAACCCACCTCACCAAGATATTCCCAACCTGCACCCGTCTACCAAGCCTATAATGCCCACTACCAATCACCTCCCGCCTGCCAAAACTTCCCAAGGACACGCCCTAACTTTGACCGCAAACCTCCCAGGAAACACACCGCCATCGCCGAGCCAATCGATCGGTTATATGAAAGGCTCAAAGCTGCTGGTTACATAACCCCAATCCCTGCCATAACTCCAGATAATCCTTCCCAGTGGGTCAATCCAAATAAAACATGTGCATACCATTCCGGCATGAAAGGGCATACCATTGATGAGTGCCGATCTCTGAAAGACAAAATCCAAGCTCTAATTGACAACAAAATCATTGTGGCCAAGGAACCTGCTCCTAACGTTCGCAACAATCCCTTGCCTGATCATAAGGGTGGTGGTGTGCATATGATCGAAGTAGAAGATGATTGGGACCCCAAGGGGTCAATTGGATTAATTGCCGAGGGTGACGAGCCTAAGAAACCAGCCGTCACACTGAATCCAATTNCACTGTGGGCAAATCATCCCAGCTGACCAGGTGGTGGTGCGTATATAACGCCGTAACCTTTTCCCGTATCCCATATATATATATATATATATATATATATATATATATATATATATATATATATATATATATATATATATATATATGAGTATATAACGTTAACTGGTCATGGGTCAATGTACATGAATGCAATGCATGAGAAGTACGTCAATAAAATCTCTTGGAATGTCATAAGACCATTATGCCTTTGAGTAATATCATAAAGTAAACTTTTTTTCAACTTACGTATTATTCTGAGACCCATGAACAAACGATAGAACAATAAGACATATGAGGAATCAAGAACATAGGACCTCTAGGGTTTCTATGAATAGAGTCATTTATGGAAGTTGTGCATTTGTTCGTTTCGTTTGTGTCGTATGATCATGCCAAAAGAAAGAAGGTATAGCCTTAACATACCTAAGACGATTCTCTTGACAATCCTTCTAACACACGTCAATGGAAACAACACGTATCGGCTGATCGAAGTAGGGAAAAGTCCATATGATATTCTTGAGAAAGATTGCACCATACTCCATTATAATTACAAAATCTCACTTTGATTTGAATTGTTGAAGCTTTTATCTTACATATGTGACTTACGGTTGTGACCTATGTTTGTAACATACAAACATTTATGTTTGAATGTATATAATAATGGAATTGTGAGTTATGTATCTTCATAATGAATATGGCTCACATTTTTGTTTGGTAACTAGATATGATATGACTCATGTTATATGTGTCTATCCATAACTAAATGCAAATGACTCACTTTCCTAAGAATTGACACATAACATAGTTATTTTTGAGTTACAATTCCTTGATTCTTTTGCTGCCATGTTACAACACTTGAGCTTATCCGAATTTCCACCCCTTCTCCTTAATCAACTTATTAATTTGTTTACCTCGAAAAATGTAAGTAACAATTAAAGATAATTAGTGATTTTAAAGATATGTGATTATTCTAATGCTAGTGATTATTCAAGTAATACTAAGCTTAATAAGAAGAAAAGTTGAACCAAATCAGTGTTGTTAGAGCAGTAGGGGCATCGAGCTCGGTTATTCCAGGACCTCGAGGTCAGCTTAGAACAGTAAAGCATGAACAATAAAGTAAAGACTATAAATGTGAAGAATAATTGTTGAGCACGTTAAACGAGAAAGATAGAGTTGAATGTTCTATTGTAGAGAATAATATCAGATGATCCTTACAAAATGATTGGGGTCCCCTTTATAGAGGAGGAGAAAACCCCAGTATAGTACACTCAGTAAAGAATTCTATTGGTACAGGTGTACAACAACCTAGTGCGGGCCTTTACCATTTCGTACAAATCTTATCCTTTAATTTATGTCCTGGTCCACGTGTCCTTGAGAAATTTTCGCTCTTTCTTGATTGGCTACGAGATTGCACTGCCCTCGATGCAACGTTCCAGACCTTCGATTAGCTTCCTCGAGGTACGTGTCCCTTAGCGAGGTTCGACCTCCATTTCGAGTTGCCCGGAATCGGGCTCATAACTCAATTTAAGACCTCAAAATCGGGCTCCCTAATTTTAACTGTATACAGATAGTCCCAGCGTTTCTTAGAATAAGATGAAAAGAAATGATTTGAACCTCGATTTTCTGAGCATCTCGCGATGATGTCATGCTCGTGATGTAGGCGCTTGGAGTGATTGAAACGTCCCGTCGGTTTATTTCCCAAAAACATTGAATGCATGCCAACATTGGTCGGCCATTATGCCGGCGGCGCTTGAAGTGATCGAAACATCCCGTCGGTTCATTTCCCCAAAAACGTTTAATGCATGCCATCATTGATCAGCCATTAGTGCCAGCGAACCGTCATTGGCTTTCCATAAATAGGAGGTTACTTGGCTGAACAAAAACTACACTCATTCCTTCTTCATCAATTTTTAGCCCTTTCCCTTCTCTATCTCTCCCTTATCTATTTTTATGGTTCAAATCTGTGATCACAAGGTCACATGACAGTAACTATATCAGTTACGTCAAGGCTCCCTTTTTAAATGTTGTGGCTCAAAACAATGAGAGAAGGGCACCAAATTTTTCTCGTATCAGAAGATATAATCACATTTATCGAGGGCCTTCCGCCAAATATTTCCAAAGATCGAAAATGGTGTCCCCGAGAAGAGGATTTCCGAAGATGATGCTCTCGAGATCGTGGCCTTAAGAGTGAATTAGGATGTTTAGCTTCTGTTTTTGCTTCTTTGTTCCTGTGTAAGTCTCCTTCGTGGGTACCATAGTTATACTTTGTAATCATTTCTTGGAAATATAAAGGATCTTTTTGTATCCCTTTCGGCCCATGCTGAATTTTATTCTTTCTTTATTCGTAAAAGACTCGATTTTATGATTTCAATGACTATCCCAAATATCGAACTTAGGACATAATAAACCCTTAGGTTTTTAATCGATCAATAAAATACACTTCGAGGTTTTTGTTAATCCTTGAGCTGAGCTTGAAGGTGAACTTGGAACGTCGGGATCCTCGAGTCCAAGTTAGGTGTGAGCATGATCTCGAAATAAATCTAATCCTTAGACCTTTTCGTGGTCCTCGAGTGAGAATTTTCTCGAACTCGGATAGCCCTCGGGCTTAGTAATCGAGCGGGTGTTTGGTGGAACTTGAAACAAATATAGACCTAGGCTTTATAGATAGTTCCTGAGTGAGAATTTGCTCGAACTTGGGTAGCCCTTGGGTTTAATAGTCGAGTGAGTGTTTGCTGGAACTCGAAATAGAGCTAGCCTTAGGCTTTATAGATAGTCCCCGAGTGAGAATTTGCTCGAACTCGGCTAGCCCTTTGGTCTTAGTAGTCGAGTGAGTTTTTGCTCGAACTCGAAATAGAGCTAGCTTTTAGGCTTTATAGATATTCCCGAGTGAGAATTTGCTCGAACACGGGTAGCCCTTGGGCTTAGTAGTCGAGTGAGTTTTTGCTCGAACTCGACTTGTAGGTTGTTCTTAATGATATTTTGATAAATTAATTCCCGATGCCTTGGTCCTGATGCCAATATTTTGACATAAGCGGTTGAAGTGACTAAAAAGTTGCTTTTTGTATGATTCCCAAAATCATTAATTGGAAGTGGCTGACGGTTGGCCTTTTGGCTTTCTCAGCACGCTTAAATGATCTTTATTAATAGATAGATCCCACAACCTTACATACTTTATTTCCACATTGCTTTCAAGTTCTCAGTCAGCCTTTGTCAATTTCCTTGAGCTTTCCCTTCTCTTCACTAACAACATTTTTCATCTTCTTGGATCTACCGCATAGTGATGGCTAAAACTTCTAAATCTGATCCTCAAAAGGAAAAAGCTCCTTCATCTTCTCGATCGACCAAGAGTAAACCGGTAGTGCCACCTCGTATCAAGGAATGCATCCCCCCACCATGTGAGATAACATCCAATTTCAAAATCGAAAAACCTATCTCCACACCAGGCCGATGCAAGCCCATGTCTCGATATATTTGTTTGGTGACCAAAGCCGAGCTCAAGAAAGTAAAGGAGGATTGCAAATGGGACAATAAGGAAGTAGCGATTCCTTCCTTTAGGGAAGATATCACCACATATAAAGCGAGGTACCTGAGCGTATATACTTACCTGTTTCGATGGGAGCATTACTGGCGAGATCTGGCCAAGGTTCGATGGGAAGAAAAAAACCATGGTGCGTTCCCTTGTTCGTTTTTTAATGTTTCTGTTAAGGGATACTGATCTCAATATCATGTAGGTCTTGGAGACACTGTTGAATTGAGGCCGGCTCTAGCTGGTGAAGCGGAGGCTCTGAAGCCTCCCAAAAAAGAAATGGGAGGAGAGAGTCATCCGAAAATCCCCCGAAGCCAAAGAAAAGCTTGGCTCGAAAGCCTAAGGCAGATGCATCGGCCTTATCTCCGGAAATGGCCCAACGTCTTAGGGACCGGGAAAAGAAGAAGATGACGATTGCCTGCTGGTAAACCTTAAAAGAAAGAATGCCGATGCTTCGAAGCCCACCGAACTAAAGGTGGTTGATGTGGCCCATTCTAGAGCTGAAGAAATCTCAGAAGGGAGTTCAAACAAAGTCCCCGACCCATCGTCCAGAAAGAACGCACCTCGCTTAGGAGATTATTATGAGGGCGAGGGTGAACTTCCTGACCCTGAGCCTCTTCAAATAAAAGAAAATGCCCCGAGTGGATCACTCGGGGTCATCAACGTGGATGATTCTCCCCTTTGCCCTAAGTTCTCTGAGGGTCAAATCTGGGAAGCTGTAAATATGAGATCTTCTGAAGTGGAAGTAAGCCATGAAGGGCACGAAATCTTTCAAGAATGTCTCGCAGGGCTTGAAGATGGCCCCGACCCCGATCCTTATTTCGTTTTTAATGAGGCACGTGGACTCTTTAAGCAAGTGAGTTTTCCTTTTTTCGTGCATGCGCTTTTGTTTTAGTTGTTCTGAATCTAACCTTTCTTTCTTTTTCATGAAGGCTATGGTGCTCCATAAAATGGAATTCTCCAAGTCTCGAGACGATCTTGCTCAATGCGAGGTTGAACTTAAGAAAACATTGGAGGCGAAGGACGCCGCCAAAGCCCTTTATGCTATGAAAGAGGTGGAAATCTATGATCTTGGAGTTGAGTTGACGTAGGTGTGCCAAGGTCGGGCCGAGTATGTTGAGAAGGTAATAAAGCTCCCGAGGGTCTGCTACGTACTTGCTTTGTATCGGCAGCTGACAATTTTAATTTCACGGTTCCATCAGAAGGCCTATTTGGAGGCGCAGCTTCGGGAGGAGCTTAAGACAAAAGAAGCCAAGGCCCTGAGGTGGAGGCAGGGTATAGACGATCTCACCTCTGAGAAGGAAGCTTTAAAAGAGCAGTTAGCTTTGCTCAAATGCCAGCTTCAAGGTGCGAAGGAGGAGAGCCTAGCTTGGGGCCTCGAAATCGAGGAGCTCAAAGTCAGATCTGCTGCTGAGCTGGCCAAGGCTAAATCCGATGTTGCACCAATTATGAATTCGTATCGAGCCGATGCCGAAGCAGCTAATGCTCGGGCAAAGGACATCTCTTTTACGCAGAGGCTAAGCTATCAATTGCCCTTGACCATGCTAGGCGACAAGCCCGGAGGATGACCCTGAAGGAGATATATGCTCGTGGCTTCGATCTTTCAGCCGATATTGAAGCGGAGAAGATTTTGCAAGAAGAAGCAGCCGCTCTGCTTTCCGATGAAGAGGATTCAGCCACTATCTTTGAGAGTGAAGGAGACGGGGATGAAGCCCCCGAGGGCGAGGCTCCCGAAGGTGTGACTCCTGAAAATGCAGCTGTGAAGTAGTTTTAGGTTACTTATTTTGTTTCCTTGTAAGCATCCCTTGTGTAAATATTTCCTGTAGTCATCTTTTGAAGGTACGGGGGAACTTTTATCTCACCTTTAACATTGCCTTCATTTATGGAAAGCTTCGTCTGAACGATTAGTCCGAGGATTTGTTCGGGGTATTATAAACCCTTAGATCTCTATCGATACGTATAATTATTTTCGAGCTGAGTTTAAATCAATCCGTTGCGAGCTCGGGATACTGCGAACATCGAGTCTGGATCGAAATTAAAGCGGAGTCTCGAACTATAAGTTTTAGGCCCTTAAGCCTTTCAAGGTTGGCCCTTAGGCTCTTATGTATCGGCCCTTAGGCTCTTTATGTTGGCCCTCAGGCTCCTATAAATCGGCCCTTATGCCCTTTGAGTTGGCCCTTGGGCTCTTAGAATGGCTAGATAATTTTTCCCTCGTTTCGGCTTAAAAGACTTAGTGAAATTTTAATTATGCTTTAGCATGCGTTTTTTGCACCCCTTGAGGTATTTTCGAGGGCCGATATTATCGAAACCCTTGGAATTTTCGAGGGCTGAATTTATCTAAGCCCTATGTATTTTGCTTTTGCCGAGGTTAGCCTGATTTAACCGATTTTTACAAAGTGTTTGAAGGCCTTTAATTTATAGCATAAGTCGGACGTCTCCAAGCCACATTATTTGGCCGTAGCCTTTATATGACCATAGTCTTTAGTATGACGTAGCTTTCAGGTACGTCACTTGGACTTATTTCCCGATAACTTTCCAAACTTGTCCGAGAAGTTAGTCCCCGCGAATATAGGCCTTGGCCTTTGTTTCGAAGGGGTTCCTCTTTGAGGTCTTATAATATTAGATTTTCGATGACAGTCCCCGAGTATTCGGGGTGCTTCTATGTTTAGGCTCTTAAGTTGTTTCCCATGGGATTGTAAGTGTAGGGCTCATACGAGACATAAAGTATCTTTGATGTAACCAGAATGCTTTCTTTAAATAGTTGGTACATGCGTACATGTTTTGTCGTTGGGGCTCGACTATTATGTATGGGCACGGTTCCTTTGACCGTTTGGCCCATTACAAAGTTCTCCTATCGGGACCCTCTTAGGCGTGAAGTGTCTTTACCAAAAATGTAATCTTCGAGGGTGATGCCCCCTGGTATTCAAGGTTGATTGAAAAGGAGCCTAGAATACTTGTTGACTGTTCCTCGGGTAGCATGTATATGTTGCCTCGTTAAAAACCTTGCCAGTAAAAACTCATTTGGGACAAAATCCGATCTAAGGGAAAAAGAGTGCAACGCATGCTTTACAACCTACAGCCTTTGTGTAGGAAGGGGCATTTTTGAGATCACGAGCCTTTGAGAGCTTCCATCGTGCCGAGCCTATAATATCCATTATAGACGACTCTGAGGTCTTGCTATCCGTGAGCGTGATATCTCCGAGAGCCTTGACCTGGTCAGAGATGATTTTGATGCAGCGATTGGATACCACAAAGGCCGAGAAACTTAGCCGCACCAACTCTGAGGGAACGCTTCTCTGGGTTGAGATTCGTGTCGTATTTCCCCGATATGTTGATTATTTCCTGCAAATGAATTAAAGTGGTCCTCTGCGCACATGGACTTAACCAATCAATATAAGCTTTCATTATTTTACTTGTTTATTCTTCGAGCGGAATCCTTGTCATATTTAAATGCGACCAAACAATGTGATCTATATTATCAATAAAAAACTAAATGAGGCTTTTCTGAGAGCGGGGATTAATCCCGTTCCCGGGTGTACCTTTCTCTTGAGCGGTTGACTTGATAGCATCGGGCTTCTAACGAAGGTTCGAAGATCTGGGGAATTCCTTTCTTTGCCTTCGGTTACCTGTTATTCTACTTCCGTCGAGGCTCGGAGCAATGACTACTATTTAGCCACCTGCTTATCTTAGGAGTTCGATGTCTCCGAGGTCAAGGGTTCCGGTATCGGTACCACTTCCTCGATTGCGAACATCTCTTTTGCAGCATGCTGTTCTCCACGAACTGTTTTCACTCCTTCTTCTGTCGGGAATTTCATCATCTGATGGAGGGTCAAAGGCCTTGCCCTCATATTGTATATCCATGGCCTCCCGGGGAGTGTGCTATACCTCATGTCACCTTCGACGACATGGAACCTGGTGTCTTATATGGTCCCGGCCACGTTCACTGGCAAGATAATTTCTCCCTTCGTTGTTTCACTTGCCATGTTAAAGCCATTTAGCACCCGGGATGCAGGTACAATCTGATTTTACAAGCCTAGTTGTTTCACGACCCTCAATCTGATTATGTTCGCCGAGCTACCTGGATCCACTAAAACATGTTTAACCTGAATTTTATTCAAAAGGATAGAGATTACCAGGGCGTCGTTGTGAGGCTGGGACACGTCTTCTGCTTCCTCGTCGCAAAATGATAGAGCGTCCTCGGGCACATAGCTCCGAGTCTATTTTTCCTTTGTGATGGATACTTTAGTACGTTTGAATATAGGTCCCTGTGGGACGTCGACTCCACCGATGATCATGTGAATGACATGTTTAGGTTCTTCGAGTTCATTCTTCCTGTTTTCATCTCTTTCTCGGAAATGGTTTTTGGCTCGGTCACTGAGAAATTCACGAAGGTGCCCCTCGTTGCATAGTCGGGCTACCTCCTCTCTAAGCTGACTGCAATCCTCGATTTTATGCTCGTGAGTACCATGATACTTACACATTAAGTTGGGGTTTCTCTAAGAAGGGTCTGTCTATATGGGCTTGGGCCATCTAGTATCTTTAATTTTTTCCAATGGCTGAGACGATACTTGAGGCGTCGACACTAAAGTTGTATTCCGATAATCTGGGTGCCTCTACTGGCCCTGAGCGCCTGTCGGACCCAGTTTTGCTTATAAGTCCCCCAGAGCTTTGGCCTCGATGTACTCTTCGATTATTCCGAGGTGCGTTACGCCTTGAAACATTCCTTCTATCTTCTATGTACGGTTGATATCTTTTCTTTTTGAATCTTGATCCCCGGTCTGTGTCCCTCGGGGGCTTGGCTGCGAACCTGTTCGGGTGAACTGAGCCTGAGGTGGCTCCTAACTGGTCTTCCTTGACCCTAATTTTTGACTGATACCGATTGTGCACATCCGACCATGTTACAGCTGGATATTCGATCAAGTTCTGCTTTAGCTGTCGAGATGCTATCGAACTTCTTTCATTCAAACCTTGCATAAATGCCTGAACCGCCCAGTCATCGGTGACCGGTGGAAATTCCATCATTTCCATCTGAAACCGGGACACGAACTCCTTTAGCATCTCGTCATCTCTTTGCTTTATTTTGAAGACGTCCGATTTTCTTGTGGCCGCCTTTATGGCCCTAGCGTGTGCCTTCACAAAGGCATCTGCCAACATAGCAAATGAGTCAATGGAGTTAGGAGCTAAATTGTGATACTAGATCATAGCTCCTTTTGATAATGTTTCCCAAAACTTTTTCAACAATACTGACTCGACTTCATCATTATTCAAGTCGTTTCCTTTGATTCCACTGGTGTATTAAGTTATGTGTTCATTAGGGTCATTTGTTCTATTATATTTTAGTATATCAGGCATGCAAAACTTCTCGGGAATGGGCATTGGAGCCGCAACATAGGGGGAACGGTTTTTGTATGAAATTTTTTGAATCTAGTCCTTTTAAAATCGGAGGTGCTCCTGGTATTTGGTCGACTCTTGAGTTGTATGTCTCCACCTTTTTGTCATTTTCTTCCATTTTCTTTTCTTCGAACTTGATTCTTTTGGAAGCTCTTCGAGCATTTTCATAATAGCGGGATTAGTCCCCGAGCCACATTCAGGCGCAGGCTACGTATGTCGGGCATCCACTAGTTCGGCGGTGTTTGGAGTTCTATTTTGACTCTGAAGTTGTGCAATGGCGACTTGCTGAGCTTGTAGCATCTTGAATATCACTTGGAGGCTTACTCCTCAAATTCCATTCATCGTGCTTCCTGTCCTCCGGCTCGGACTTCCTTGTGTGCGTTCCTCACCGGGCATGTGCCTGTGTCCGTGTTCAGAGCGTTATGTGAACTAATATCAACGGGTTACAAATTTGGCACTCCCTCAGGGTTTACGGGTGGTACACCAAGCCCATACCGCTGTTTTCTCCAAGTCCCTCACTGTCATGAGCAGGTTCTTTTGTGTTCTAGACATATTTGACCTGAAATAAAAAATGAAAAAGTGTGAAGAATAACATGTGTTATCAGAAAACTAGCACTAAAATAATCACTATTATCTTTAACCCCACGGTGGGCGCCAAACTGTTTACCTCGAAAAATGTAAGTAACAATTAAAGATAATTACTAGTTTTAAAGATATGTGATATATTCTAATGCTAGTGATTATACAAGTAATATTAAGCTTAAGTAAGAAGAAAAGTTGAACCAAATCAGTGTTGCTAGAGCAGTAGGGGCCTCGAGCTCGGTTATTCCAGGGACCTCGAGGTCAGCTTAGAACAATAGTATGAACAATAAAGTAAAGACTATAAATCTGAAGAATAATTGTTGAGCACGTTAAACGAGAAAGATAGAGCTGAATGTTCAGAGAATAATATCAGATGATCCTTACAAAATGATTGGGGTCCCCTTTATATAGGAGGAGAAAACCCCAATATAGGACACTCCTAATTGTAGTAAAGAATTATATTGGTTCATGTGTATAACAACCTAGTGCGGGCCTGTCCCATTTCGTACAAATCTTATCCTTTAATTTATGTCCTGGTCCACGTGTCCTTGAGAAATTCTCGCTCTTTCTTGATTGGCTTCGAGATTGCGTTTCCCTCGATGCAATTCGTGCCAGGCCTTCGATCAGCTTCCACGAGGCATGTGTCCCTCAGCCGGGTCCGACCTCCATTTCGAGTTGCCCGGACTTGGGCTCATAACTCAATTTAAGACCTCGAAATCGGGCTCCCTGATTTTAACCGTATACATAATTCCCCACTAATTCAATAATTAACCAATTACCCACATAATTAAGAATTATCTCATATACTACTCACTTTTAACACACCTTATATACCTTGCTATCATGGCTTAGTAGTACCTTGTATAGTACTAGTCCATAAATACTAGGTATTTTAGCTCGGGCCGTATTTTATCCCAAAATGTCAAACTTCGACGAAATTCATTTCCTTTGATTTGCTTACCCTTTCTCCTTCACGAATTTACTTAAAAATAGCACAATGCTTATAATCTCAAAATAATCCCATTCCCAAACTTATGTTGATTAACTTACGACAAAACTTTAATATACTAAAATGCGGGATGTAATATCTCATTTCTGAGCTTTCATCAATTTACTTATGGCGTACTTTTACGTACAAAAACCTGGGGTATAACACAAGACCTAATCAGTCTGACAATAGTGTGGGCAGTCTCTGAGTAGCTTTTTGTATCTTTCCCAAGCTTGTTGAAGAGTCTCACCATCTCATTGTTGAAACCCAAGAATATGGCTCCTCAGCGACTTTGTCTTCTTCATGGGGAAAAACTTGATTAAGAATTTTCTTGCTAGATCATCCCAATTGTGGATTGAGTTCGCGAGCTCCTTTTGTAACCATTCCTTAGCTTCTCCCAGCAGTGAAAAGGGAAACAGTGTCAGCCTGACATAGTCCTTCGAAACGTTCGGATAATTGTAAGTGTCTGTAATTTCCAAGAAGTTCTGAATGTGCCTCTGTGGGTCTTCATGAGATATACCCACATATTGCCCTGTGGAGTGAATCAGCTGTACCATGTACTGTTTGAGTTCAAAGTGACTCGTGATGTCAGGCTTCACAATTGCCTGAGTCATAAGAGCTAGATTGGGCCTTGCAGCTTCTATCACCGGACGCTCTTCATTACCTGCCATCTCTATTGGATGTGGTTGAACTACGATGTCCAACTCTCTTTCAATTCCAATTCTAGCTTCAACTTCCCTCCTCACTCTATGAAGTGTTCGTTCGATTTCAGGATCAAGAGGAAGGAGATTGTTTGCACTTCTACTCCTCCGCATTCAAGAGAAAAGCCTGCATTATCACAAATAAAGCAAACTAAAAATTATAACTTAAGGAATAACAGATTAACTCAACAAAACAATCAATAACTATGTCCCCAGCAACAGCGCCAAAAACTTGTTGGGACCAAACACACATGCAAGCATACGTGGTCGTCAAGTAATAAAGTGACTCGAAAGTCGGATGACGAACCCACAGAGACATAGATTGATCGTTAACTAAGTAAACTAAAATCAATTAATTGTACAAGATATTTAAGAGTGATATTTTTCTATTAATCAACTATTGCGGAAACTAAACAAATAACAACTAAATTATCAAGAATGCGATTTTGTATGACGAGATTTTACTTCAGAGGAGATGGAAATTCCAGGGTTATGGTTGGTTTATCAATCCTGTTAAGTTCAATAATCACACTCGTTAATCCAGATTATCTATGGTTGCTAATTAACCAGATCTTTTATATGAATAGCATATTTCCACAATACAACTCGCCTGCCCACAATATATCAACCCTATATTCCAATGGTATTGAGTTTATCATGAACGAAAATAATACGGTATTTAATTAAGCAAGACTATTAGGTATATTCCTATCCTAACCGTAAAATCTTCCCCCGAGCCACGGGTTCAAAAACAAGCTCTCTCTAATTCTACTCTAATCTAAACACGGCTTTCCCAAGCATAGCACAGATAGTAAATAGAACTCAACTGCTGGCCAGAAAATTAAGCAATAATGCACAGAATTAGAGAAGCAACCACAAGATGATAATCCGAATTCACGAAGATGTAATTAATAAACGTTAATAATCATGTCAACCACAACCCTAGAACTAGAGTGCTTAGCCACTCATGTTTGTAGTAACAATTTTCCAAGTATTTTTCATAAACAAATTACACAAAAAAAGAAAAAGGGATGAAGAACTCTATGATTTTCTTCTCCAAAAGTTATCCACATGATGTCCTTGCCTCCGGTTGTAAAACTCCTCCAAAGTGGAGTTTTTAGGTCTATTATATGTTTAGGAAAAGACCAACGTGTAGGTCAAATCCTAGTCAAGCCGGAAAACGAATTAATTCTTCAAAACTCAGACTGGACCTCGCCCTAGGCCTGGCGTCGCTAGCCTAACGCCAGCTTCAGCCTGGCCTTATTCTTGCAGCGCTAGCCTAACGCCAGCCTCAGCCTGGCCTTTTCCTTGCAGCGTCAGCCTAACACCAGCTTCAGCCTGGCCTTTGGCTGGCCTCGCCAGGCTAAAGCCTGGTTAATCTGGCCTTTGACTGGCCTCGCCCGGTCTCTCTTTTTCACTGTTCTCGAGCACACTTTCAACGTTTAAGTATCCCTTTTGCTGTACTTTCATCTCCAATTCACTTATACATAAAATAGACTCCATTACGCGCAAATAAAGTATAATTTATCATTAAAGCATGTAAAATGCAAGGCACATAATGTGCTAAACCATGAATTATTGCCACATATCATACTCAAAAGTCAAATCTTGGTCAACTCTTCCAACAAAAAGCTTCTAGAACGAGAATCATTCTTCTAAATCAATTTTGAACTGCTCGCAAACCGAAACCAATCATACACGAAAGTCATAATACATAATAGGAAGCTACACAAAGTGTCAAACCATCGAATGGAATGCTAAAGCTCAAAATGACCGATCGAATCGTTATAAGATCATGACTCCGCACTGCATGGTTTCGGGAATTTGATGTTGGGGTATCCATGTATTAGCTATTGTTGAAGATTTATTTTGCTATTTATGTTATTTTAGTCATGTTATATCTTGTTTCGTTCGTTTGAATCTATATTGCATGTTGACTTACCTATTGTTGGAGGTTACGTGTCATCACGACCTTTGGTGAGACTTTGGATCGTGACAATAATGTTCTCTGCAACTTCTAAAAAGATTGTGATTTTATTCATATCTAATTTATAAGTAGCACTTTGTGAATTATAATCTTTTAGTTGTCATATCGTTTTAGTACTCTATGATAAAAGAATTTTCATAATTTATAAGTAACAAACTCTATGTAATTATTTAATATTCTGAAAATATACATTACAAAGATTACTTTCATTATTACTCGTTTTAATACGAATGCTAACAATATATCTACCGGCCTACTTTAAATGCATAATGATAACGTAGAGAGAAGTAGTCTAGTTAGTTTTCTCTATCAAGATGAACACCACCACCATAGTTACCTCCTCGCCGGAACCACCAGACATCACTTCCATGCACATCGACCCACCACCTACCACAAAAAATACTTCTCCCTCCATTCCCACCCAGACCTTCGTGCAAAAGATAATCTCAAACAATCAATTCACACATCTCCCAAATATCTGCCATACTACACACTCATCTATCGATTTGTCTTATGAAACTACAACTGACCAACACCTTGAAACCTTTATCCTACTAACGAGCACAGAAAAAAACAGACTCTATTTACCCTGGAATTTCAGTGATTATTAAAGTTTTTGGACGCAAAGTGGGACATCAAACACTGCGAACAAAGCTAATCCAACTGTGGAAACCCACAGAGGACCTTCCACTAATCGATTTGGGATCTGACTTCTTCCTAGTTAAATTCCTGAAGGAGGAAAACAAGGTGAAAGCATTACATGATGGGCCATGGTTCCTATTCAATCACTTTCTATTAGTAAGGAAATGGGAGCCCAAGTTCATAGCTTCCAACGCACAGCTTACTTACTCTGCCATCTGGATTAGATTGCCTGAGTTACCTACTGAATTCTACAAATTTTGGAATCCTCCAGCGCATTGGATCAAAAATTGAATCGCTAAGAAAAATAGATACATGCACATCTTCCACAACCAGAGGCAGATATGCATGCATATGCATATAAGTTCTATTAGAAAAACCTCTCAAAACACACGTTTACATTTGTCACCGTTGATAACAAATTCTCTACGAAGGAATAAATATGTTATGCACTCGTTGTGGGAGATTAGGACACACCACAAACCTCTGTACCTTTGAGCCACACACACACGTCCTACCATCTTTCCCCACACATCCACATACAGACCCACATTCCAATCATGATCCTGCTCATACTACAATTGACTCGCAATTATAAACCCAACACACTGATGATGGCGGCTGGCAAACGGTAACCTTTCCAACAAGAGGCACCAGAAATGGCCAACCCAAAGCTGGAAATCAACAACCACCTCGGCTTCGAGGACCTCTCAAACGACAAAGCCAGGCCCACAGAGGCTCAGTGACGGCGGCCAACCAAGGGCCCACAGGTACGTTTTCCTTTAACCTACCCCAATCCCTAATACACCAATAAAAAATCAAACAAATATGTTTTAATAGACACAAATACCCCCTCAAATAATTTTAATGCATTTGCACCCTTAAGTGATGCACATTCAACCGATCTCACATACACACAACCATCTACATCTGGGCCTATCAAATAAACATTCAAACCGATCCAAAAATTTGCCCACGAAATCCAAAAGATGAGGCCCGAACCAACAAAAGCCCAATCCCCTCTCTTACTCTGCAAGAGGAAAAATCCTCGTCACACATACTCACTAAGAAACTAAGCCACGTGGATCCACCTCTAGCCACATCACCCGACCACTTACACCCTATACTACAATCACCCCTCTCAATTACCACCCAACTAGGTACGTATGTACACTCTAAATCCCTTGTCTAAGCACACTCTACACAATCCAATACCCAAAGCCCAACAACACAATTACACCAAGATCACATCAATTACCCTATCAGCGAAGCCCAACACCCAACAGATACACTATCATCTGCCCCTCCATGTGAAAAAATATCTAGTGTAAGAAATCTTTCAACGCCAATATCAAATCCACCGCACCAAGTACCCTCTCCTGCTCCAAACAATACTGAAAACCCATCATTACTTTCCCTCCATAATCCCACTGATACAAGCAAAGATCAAATAACCTCTACACACAAAAATGAACCATCTTTCTTTAAACATCAAACACAGACGCGCCACCTCATTAACCAACACCAACCTACTCCAGCACCCCATCTTCATCAACACCCTCACCATGCAACCACCAAGCCAATCATAACAACCTCCCACACCAATCTACATTTCACAGTTCCCTCCAACAATGACATACCCACAGTCATAGTTGGAGTTGAGCTTACAAGATCATGCACTAACGTTCACAATGGAGATAGACAATCAAGATGTGATCATCATGATACAAAATCCAGCGGATATTGCTCAAATTGTAATGGAAGGGATGCACCTGGGAGTGGAACTTTACAATCAATACCTTTGGGCCATGCACCCTCCGTCCACTCTCACAAATCATCACAATTGGACACCCCTTTCCCCCATGCAACCACAACACCCTCAATTTGTCCTCCAATTCCCATACCAAACTCCACAAAACACACAAAAATTCCCTTTCTACCCACCACAGCTTCCCCAACAAACCTTTGTTCCCTGGATCCAACAAAGATCCTTGATAGCACACCACCCCCTACATGCACAAGCATCTCCATATCACCCACTCACTCTACCAACCATCCCCATTCATACCGAGCATCACACTCTCTCACAACTCGAAGTAGAAGCACGGCTAGAGGTGAATGAAACAATGGAGGAGATACGAGAAAAAAGACCAATCATGTGCTTCCTAGATGGACACAAGCTAACACGCTCAAAGAGCAGTTTGCAAGAAAAGTGATAATCATCTTCCCTCAAGAGCTGCAAAGTTGCTCCCTAAACGTACAAACCACTCACAATCCAGCAATGGGCAAATACGGTATTGTAATGATTCCATCAATGACTCCAACCCAGGTGGGGACCCTCTCCCCTCCTACACACAATAATTTAGCCATACAGATCATTATCTGGAATTGCAGAGGAGCGTAGTCAGCTGACTTCAAGAGATATTTCCGTTCACTACAGAACTACCACAACCCACCAGTGATGGCCTTGTTGGAAACTCATCTACAGGACCATGAAACCCTAAAAGAAGAGTTTGGATTCACACACTTAGTAGAAGCACCGGAAGTGGGTGCCAGGGGAGGCCTTGCTTTACTTTGGAAGGAGGAAGTCATCCAACTCGATCAAGTTGCAGTCACACAACACGAGATCCGTTCAATTATGTAGCTACGACCACACACTGCTTCTTGGCTTTTTTCAGTTATCTACGCCAAAAATGGCATGCACTCTAGACATGTTTTATGGGAAAATCTAAGGCAACTCCATGACACTATTAAGCTACCTTGGTTAATGGGAGGGGATTTTAACGAAATAACTAGAGCTTCGGAGAAATACGGAGGTCTAGCCCTAAATAATACTAGGTGTAATAATTGTATTCGTTGTTCAAATTATTGCAATATGATAGACCTAGGGTATACTGGAAGTAAGTATACTTGGTCCAATAATAGACACATCACAAATCGAATTTTGGAAAGAATTGATCGTTTTGTAGCAAATTATGATTGGATCAACCTTTTTTCTCAAGCTTTAGTACAACATCTGTCTCGCACACACTCGGGCCATTGTCCTTTATTAATTTAACTTAATAAAATATATTCCACTACAGAAAAAAATATTTAGGTTTGAAACTATCTGGCAAAGCCACCCATAATTCTTATCAATTATACAAAGAAATTGGCCTATTAATAAATCCATTCTTCTTGCTATTGAGGACTTTACCAAGGATGTTACCAATTGGAATAAATCCACCTTTGGAAGTATTTTTAGGAAAAAAATTAAACTTCTAGCCAGGATAAAAGGAACACAATCCTCACCTGCATATCCTACGAGTTCATTCTTACAAAACCTACAATGTGACTTGATAGCCGGGTTTAATGAGTTATTAAAACTAGAAGAAGAATTCTGGAAATTAAAATCACGTATAAATTGGTCCAACAAGGCGATGCTAATACAAAAAAATTCACCTAACAACTATTAAGCGTCGCGGAAGAAATCATATAACGGAACTAAAAGATTCAGTGGGAAACTGGATCTATGACTAAAAAATTACTATTTGCCAAATCGAACAATACTACAAAAATCTATTTACGACTTCCCACATAGTCCATCAAAAACACTCCTTTATCTTAAGTCACCACCACTTCACACAAGAATAAATTAACAGCCTAACTTTACCTCCCCCCCCCCCCAACCACTATCGAAATTTTTAGAGGTGTTAAATCTTTCTAACCACTAAAAGCTCCGGGTCCAGATGTCTTACACCCGCTTTTTTACCAACATTACTGGGTATACATTGCACCTTCTCTCATATCTTTTTGCAAGACATTCCACCATAAATAAACAAAACATACATATGTCTCATCCCCAAAATACTACACCTCATTACTATCACCTAATACCGCCCTATAAGACTTTGTAACACCCTTTACAAAATAATTACAAAAATTATAGTCCATCGTATTAAACCTCAAACAATTATCAGCCCTGAACAATCTGCCTTCTTATACTATCGCAGAACTTCAGACAATGATATTATTATTCAAGAAATAATCCACCAGTTTAAAAAGAAAAAGGAACGCAAGGCGAATTCCTATTAAAATTAGACCTCGAAAAAGCTTTTGACAAACTAGAATGGGATTTCATTAGGGATACACTAATCTACTTTAGTTTCCTAGCACCCTTGATTAATTTAATCAGGTCATGCATTACCTCATCCACAATATCCATCCTAATCAATGGAGCCCCCACACCTTTTTTCAGTCCAACTAGAGGAATACATCAAGGGGATCCTCTATCACCTTATTTGTTCATTTTATGCCTACAGGTGTTGACCATGAAAATACACTCACAAGTTGATTACGGGCTATGGCACCCTATAAAATTACCTATACACGGACCATAGTTATTGCATCTATTCTTTGCCAATGATATCACCCTCATCTCCATATTGACTACTAAGAGCGTCCACTCCCTTATTGATACACTTATACTCTTTACTAATTCCATAGGGCAGACCATTAATTACACAAAATCAAAAATATTCTTCTCCAAAAATATCACCACTGAAGCAAAAGAATTTGTGCTATCATCCTTTGACATGAAGGAAGGATCACAATTTGGTAGATACTTAGGATTCCCTATTTTTAGTCAACGACCTAGGAAAAATAATTTTCAAATCCTTCTGGATAATTTTAAACATAGTGGCAGGCTGGAAAACAAATATGGTGTCCATGGCTGGCCGTACTACACTCATAAAAGTTACACTTAATTGTCAACCCAATCACCTAATGCAACTTATTAAAATTCCCCATTATATAACTCAACTACTTAAAAAATACCAAAGAGACTTTCTCTGGGGAACAACTCCACAAAAAAAAACTTTATCTAATTAAATAAAAAAGTGTTCAATTGGAAAAGAAAGATGAAGGCCTGGGAATCCCTAATCTAATTCATAAAAATCGCGCATTACTTCAAGCTCAGGCATGGCGGCTATTCAACTCACCACGCTCACACTGGGCATCAATAATCATCGCTAAATATTCAAATCATAGACACACTAACACCATAACCCAAACTTGGAAGGCCATACTAATAGGATGGTCTTACTGCCAAGAAGGGCTTACATGGAACATCTCCAATGGTGCTCACGTCCAATTTGGGACTGAACCATGGATGGGACCAAAAATAATACTCAGATAATTAATAGAAGGCCCTTTCCCCACACCACCAAAATCAAACGGTTGCACACACTATACGACCCACAATTCCATAAACCTGGACCTCATTTCTTTTGAGTTTCCGCCACAATTAATTAATACACTAAAAAAAATATATACCTACTATAACCAATACTTCTGCTTTTGACAAAATAATTTGGAACTTAAGTCCATCAGGACTCTTTACGGTCAATCACTATACCACAAACTACATAATTCCCACTCAAACTCTTTCTTCATGTGGATTTGGGAATTACCTATACCACCAAAAATTAAACATTTCATATGGCTCGGCAGTCACCATAGACTACCTACTAAAACCTATCTTCATCATATCAACATTGTCAATTCACCAATGTGCAGTCTTTGCTATAGAGCACCGGAAAATATCAAACACTTACTGCTACACTGTCCAAAAGGCACAAATAGTTTGGCACAATTTAGGCATTTATGCCCACGTCCAACTGCTAAGACACTATGAGGAAGACCCTCTACCTCGCCTATCGCAACTTATTACCACTCAACTACCACTTCCCCAAAATCTCCCATCACAAACTCTAATACCCTATACACTGTGGCATATATGGAAAAGTCGAAATACAAAATATATTTGACAATACTAAAAGCTACCCCAATATGGGTCTTATAATAGGAGAAGCTACTGAATATATTTATCTAATTAACAACAAAGCACGTCATCCACAAACCCTTTCCTTACTACCTATCAAATGGCATCCCCCAGTACAAGGGTACTATAAACTCAATTGCGATGGTGCCTCCACACCATTCATAACACAGCATGGTCTAGGCGGAGTCTTCATGAATTGTGCTGGACAATGGGTAAGAGGTTATGCAGCAAGACACCATGAAGGCAATTGTACCTTAATGGAACTGCATGCATTACTTGAAGGACTGCGTATAGCTTCACAATATAACTTCATGCCACTGGAAATAGATGTGGACTCTACTCAGGTAATTAATATTACAGAACCATAATCTTCATTACTCATTCATTCTTTATGTATGCAGATCTCTACTCCAATAGTTGGGTAGTCCAAGTATCTTGCACACATAGAGGGAGCTAAATGCAGTGGCAGATAAACTTGCAAAATACGGCTCCACTCTACCAATGGAAAATACACCAACGATGTTTTTGATTCCTCCACTCTTTTTGAGGGTAGACCTGATGCATGACCATATGGGCACTACACAGTTGCGGCACTATTCACCTCATATGGCCAACACTACAATCCTTTTTTATTTAAATTCAGCATCAACTACTAGTACTAGTTCGGAACAACACTGCCCGCCCATTATAACATCTCTTTGTACTGTGGAACCATCGAGGTCCACCGCTCCCTGTAATGTAACTTAATTATATTAATATAAGCATCTTTTATTACCAAAAAAATAATTATAACGTAGAGGTAATTAAATGAGAGTTATGATACACTATATCTACAAACCCTAAACCTAGTTTCTAAACGTAGTTTTACATAAAAATCAAACATTTAGGGTATGTTTAGCACGAAGGAAAATTTTTTCCATGGAAAAATATTTTAATGGAAAATGAGTGATTTTATCACTTATTTTCCCTTATTTGGTTGTGAATGAAAAATATTTTCTAATTGGTTAAAGAGTATAAAATACTTTTTTAGGAAGATATTTTTTATGCTACTCTCCTTAACCCACCCTCCCCAAAATTCTCATATTTTTTGTACACCCCCCCCCCCCCCGGGCACTCTATTTTCTTCAATAATTTAATTATTTTTTCAAAATTCACACAAACTCAAAGAAACTAATGTGCTACTTTTACTTTTTTTTATACAAGAACAGCGTTGAAATTTGAGCTCGCTCACTAAAAAAGAAATATATATATATATATATATATATATATATATATATATATGGTGCAAGCTCTAATTATTAACACGAGAGAATTGCAATTTACTTCCAGCTCCTTTTCCAGCATATAAAATACAAGTTTAATGCTTCAGTATAAACAAAGATGTTGCGACAAGGTTTTGGGAAACCAAAGGACTCGCTATGGCTCCTTGCAGGACGACCTTATTCCAAACGTGCAATCAAACGCCTGAATATTTTATAGGTAAAGCAAACAAATCCAAATTCACTATTTTTTTCATTATAAGTTGGAGGAATCTATTTCTAGCACAATACTTTATGTTTTGCAACCTTAGTCATGTCTTAGGCCAAATCTGATGTGTCCTAGTTAACAGCTTCAGGGTACTATATCAGAAGGATAATACCTTGAAGGGAAGACCACCTGTTTCCTTCAAAATATTAATTGGTAAAGTATCTAAAACTTTTGTGGCTACAAGACCATCAGAATACCTGCATTGTGGTGGATTTTACTATTAGTGCTTACTTCGAAGCATTAAATTGGGGTTTATCGGGACCAATGCTACGAGCTTCCGGAATAGAATGGGATCTTCGTAAAGTTGATCATTATGAGTCTTACGACGAATTTGATTGGCAGGTTCAATGGCAACGAGAAGGGGATTCATTAGCTCGTTATTTAGTACGAATCGGTGAAATGACAGAATCCATAAAGATTATTCAACAGGCTCTGGAAGGAATTCCAGGAGGGCCTTACGAAAATTTAGAAATCCGACGTTTTGACAGATTAAAAGATCCTGAATGGAATGATTTTGAATATCGGTTTAATTGTAAAAAAACCTTCTCCAACTTTTGAATTGTCGAAACAAGAACTTTATGTGAGAGTTGAAGCCCAAAAGGAGAATTGGGAATTTTCTCATAGGAGATCAGAGCGTTTTCNCCTTGAAGGGAAGACCACCTGTTTCCTTCAAAATATTAATTGGTAAAGTATCTAAAACTTTTGTGGCTACAAGACCATCAGAATACCTGCATTGTGGTGGATTTTACTATTAGTGCTTACTCCTGTCACTAAAGTTAGCAGAAAAATATAAGTAGCAGTATCTACAGCATTAGTACCACAAATAATCGACAGTTCCCAGAAACTTCGAGTGGTAAGATGTGGCTAGTGGTTCACCATTGTCACCCCTTGTTGTTTGAGATCCCTAAGAAAAAGGAAGAGGTAGCATTCTGTCTAAGAGGAATATACATAGGGAAAAAATGTCAACTGTGGGTAAAAAGGACAAGTCGTACCTTCACCATTGCATAAGAACTGTTTAGCTTCAAAGGGTGCAAAGCTATGTGAGATTTAGGAGCGCCAGTTGCAACATTCATCTCCTCTTCGCTCCAGCTAGAATTCAAGAATCTGAAGTCAATTGCATGCACACAACAAATTCTAAATCAGAATCACACGAAAATTCAAAGAATTCAGTTTTTCTCAAAAGTAAACAAATTGACATCAGAAATCTCAAATATCAACACATTAAGAATACAACACACTCAGAGAATTTTTTAAGGGCATTAATAGTCGACCCCAAATAAATGCAACGACAACCAACGTAATAAATAGTCACAGGAGTGTGCTTGGGCGAGAGCAGTACTAGGACGGGTGACCCCCTGGAAGTCCTCGTGTTGCATCCCTCTTTTCTTATCAAAAAATAAATAGTTAGAGGAGTTATTTGCATGTCTTATTTTCTTTTTTTTCCATCAAGTTTCTAAGCCTTGTGTAAATGGCTAGTTTACTTTCCCTTACAAAAAAGGCTAGTTTACTTTAAAGTATCAAGAGTTTGACCATACGGTATAGTGAAGTTGAGAGAGAATGAGGTATAGAGAAGAAATTCGTTCTTAGAAAACACCACATTATTTTCTCATGAAACACAAACGGAAGCAACTTATGGCCCCCTAGGTTTTATGAACACTGCTATGTACACTCTAGCTATCGGAATTTATAGGAGCGCATAGACTTTCGAAAGACATAATAAGTACTGACAGATCTAAGCTTCACCTGTCCATTAGAACAAACAAAATCCCCTTTTCTCTTCTAAGACCAAGAACTTGAGAGGGATGGCATTGTCTCTGACCAGATAACTCTCTTCGGTTATGTAGCATGAGATTGAGCTGCAATATAAAATAACAAATCCTATGAGAAGCAAACAACTCCTCCAAAAAGCATGCAGTTCATATGAATTAAGAAGTAACTTAATATTGCATCAACCGATGCTGAATTGGGGTCTGCATATTACCTCAGATGATGACAAGAATTTGTAGATTGGACTCTGTCACAAGGGATAAACAAATAAGAATTGTTCCAGCAAAGTGAGTTTTGAAGATAAATTTCAGTGATCCACACCTGCGGAGTGCTGTTATAATCACCTGCAAGCACAATAGGTGCAGTGTCCCACTTTTCTGAAAGTATGTGAGCCCTTGATGAAAGAAAGCGAATCTGAAGGAAGAATATTCAGCAAAAAAGTAACAGCATGGAGACAACTGAAGGAAAATTGAAATCATTTGCACCACTCCTCAATATATTGACAGTTGGGGAACTTAAACAGTTTATGTCTAAAGTTAAGCATGCTACCAGAAGAGGAAAAACATCCATTTTGTAGCAAGAGCTAGAATCCGGTTACCACAATGTAGCACACCTATTTTACCATCTTGCATGAAAAAAGGTTAAGAAAATGTCTTTCTTTACAAAGAGAGACTGTTCAGATGTCAAGTGGTATGCAGATGGAAACAGGATTGAAGTCCAAATGAATAAGAGACACTCTACCCATGTACCTAAGCAGTAAGAGCTATGGAGAACAACTATTTGACAAGTTGATTTTTCCATTTATATTTCACTTGAATTTTCTAATAACCAGATAGGATGCACTCTTCCAGTTTGAGACAATTTGAAAGCCATTTGATCCAGAAACCTCCAGCAACAAATTTCAATATGCGAACAGAAGACAAATTTAATCCCATCAAACAAAATTTTCAAAAAATAGAAGGAATTACTATATGTGCATGGAAATATGCATTTTCAAAAAATTCTAGTGTTTATAACAATTAGTGGCCAATGTAATTTGCATTACTAAAACATGCATCAGAACAAGCAGTTTAGGCTTAAAACACAAAGGGAGATTTCCATCCCTTGGACATGCTAGTGTTCTTTGTCTAACTATTATACCTTGTCAAGGTAAATTGCCATGTAAGGTCAGTTGCCAATCAAATATTAAAATGCAAAAAATAGAGAGTTAACTCAGAATGCAGGATATTACTTGACCAAGCTTAACATCTCCACGGCTTGGATTATATAGCACATGAATGTTCCCAACTACTAGCCTCCTTGACTGGGCTTCACGCATCTGTCTGTACCAGATGAAGTTAGACATACAAAATCGAAAGAGATATGATTAAATAAGAATGAAACTAAGAAAAAACTGTGATCTGGACAAATCACTCTGGGAAATGAAATCAGAAGAAACATCCAGTTCAGAATAGTAGAGACATGCTTACAGAGATAAGCAAAATCAAATGCTCCAGATCTTAACTACCTGCATAGTTCAAATTGGTTCAAAGCTTGACCTATTAGAAGTGATCTGCACTGCTAAGCAAGCAGGAAGTCTTGGATAAGAGGTCTTAAGCCACTAGCTGTCACATATGCATATTCCACAGAACGTGAAGCCTGAGGAGCTTTAGATCAACCACTGAGCACTAGTTAATTGCTTATGTTTAGGTTGTCGTCCAGTTTATCTCATGTTTTTAGTTTGGTTATCTTCGTCTTATATCTACTTTACATATTTGAACCCCATCTCATGGATTATCCGGATTTTGAGCATTCTTTCATCACTCTCACTGGTCTTTCCAAGGGTGTCTAAACTTGAATAAAGTGAAAAAAATTTGCCGACAAAGGGTGTTCAACATATGTTATATACCTCTAAAACTTAATATATTACCTGTATATACCGTGTAATTTTCAACGAAGGGTGGTCAATTGACCACCCTTAAGTGAATGTAGCTTCGTCCCTGCTTGTCACATCTACAGGCTATATGAAATTACAGTAGGTAAAAGAAAATTGTAATTTACAACTGCTACCTTAAAAACAGAGAGCTGAGCGACATTATCCTGGAGACCATACTGCCTATATTCAATGCTTTCACCCTCTAACAACTGAAACCTGGCATGAGCAAGTACTCATTTCAGTCCAAACAAGCAAAATGATCCAGGTACTAACTGTGAGGTACAATATTTACTTATAGCACTTACTTATCAGCTTTCCAAAACATAGCACAGCCATCAACAGAACTGCCCGTGCGCCTCTACCATGGTCAAAGTAACACATTATTATATTTTCCAACAGCAAGTCTTATAATGAATGATGATACAATTTTCCACTTATTTCAGTTTGGAGGGAGGCTGGCGGGTTTAGAGTGGAGTAACCTTATAGGAGCCGAGATAACCAGCTTTCTCCAAAACGTTTAGTAGATCATAATACTTGTCCACCTCCTAATCAATCGCATTAATAGAATTCTTCAATTAGCTTCATATCCAAAACATGGACATATTTAAAAATATTAATACGCAAGAGGCAATTGTAATTACTTGTAGGCAAATTATATCAGGATTTAGTCCGAGGAGTTCTTCACAAATAACTCTTTTGCGATGGTCCCAATCTAAGTAATTCGAAGGAACATTTCTGTAGAGATCTCCATGTTTCGAAATATTCCTGTCTCCCAATATGTTATACGAAACAACGGTAAACCTTTCTGCTACACCAAATTCCAACACTAAATCAAACTTCAGCATTAACAAAAAATACAAACAACATGCAGTTAGTTGACCAAAGGGACTGACCTTGAGGTGGAACAGTGGAAAGAGCATCTCCTTCCACCCAATGGCGGATAATGTCCGGTGCTGGACTGAGCTGTCTGCGACGTTCAGGGTTGTACCACCGCCGGCTGTAGGAAGCCGTCGGCGAAGAGGTGTAATTACGAGGGAACTTAATACAGCATAAGCTGAATATAGGCCGAAAGCTGCGAGTGGCGGCGTTGCTGATTAGACTGGGCGTGGTTAGCCACGGGGAACCGGCACTGCAGCAGCCCATAGGAAAGAGCGTAACTATGAATCGACCGGTTAAGCCGAGGACGGTGAGTGGTTAAGCGCCACAGTGACCAAAGGTCGTTATGAGACCACGCATCAAGGGGCGCCTTTTCTTTTTTCTTTTTTCTTTTTTCACGTTCTATTAATGTAAAGCAAGCTTTTTTATTGGAGAAAAGTTACTAGTATCATGACCATTAATAAATGTGTGACGTGTGTTAAATGATTTATTTTCTCACTTAATTCTGATAATTGACCAATATAGTACTAGTATTTATAAGGCTAGCATTCTAGCCTTTCGCCAATCTAATAGCCTTTTTGGCCAAGCTTTTTTTTGGGCCAAAAGTGCTTTTTTTTTTTTGTCAAAAGCACTTTTGGCCAAAAATTGAGGTGTTTGGCCAAGCTTTTGGAAGGTAAAAAAGTGTCTTTGAGGAGAAGCAGAAGCAGTTTTGGAGAAGCAGAAAAAAGTAACTTCTCTCCAAAAGCACTTTTCTAAGCACTTTTGAGAAAAATACACTTAGAAGCAGTTTTCAAAAGTTTGGCCAAACACTAATTACTACTCAAAAGTGCTTTTCAAATTAATTAGCCAAACACAAACTGCTTCTCACCAAAAGCACTTTTTTAAAAAGTACTTTTGAGAAAAGCACTTCTCAAAATAAGCTGATTTTAGGAGCTTGGCTAAATGGGCTATAAGTTGTATGGTTGGAAAAAAATTACTCCTTTCGTGCTATTTTATATAGTTTTATCATTGAATATGAGAATGTATTGTTTTGAATTATTTATTTTAGTATTAACATATTAAAATAATGATTATAAAGTTAATCTGATGAAAGTATGAGCACTAAGAACCACGAGGTCTCAAGTTCAAATCCCAACGAAGAAAAAAATATTAGGTAATTCCTTCTCATCTATACAAGTCTTGGTGGATAAAGTTACTTGCTTTCTGTTGCTGATGAAAGGTAACAAGTATCCCATTGAATTAATCAAGGTGCAGACAAACTGGTCGGACACTATAATTATCAAAAAGATTACAAGTTAAATGAATGAAGTACTTGCAGAATTATATCAAACAATTTGGATGTCCTAAAATAAAAAAATGTGACATATAAAGCATTAGGAATACATATTCTTTTTTCACCTGTGAAACAAGAAGGATGATAGCTCATCCTTGTACAAAAAATGGCCTGTGCTACAAAGGGTTAGAATGATAAGTTGAAAGAGAGAAGAGAACTATACATTATTTCCAGCCAAATATTTTTTTCCAACGATATAGTTGTTTGACCAAAAAGTGTTAAGCTCTTTGATTAAATCAATTTAGTGATGAAAAGAGAGTAAATCTTAGACAAAGATAATCTACTCTAGATCTAAGCACCATGAGTGTTGAAATCCAAGAGGTTGAATTTATATAACAAATCTCAGATGGAATGGAATACCTTAAATGTAAATGGTAATCTTACAACTTCAGCATATCGTTTCGTATTTGTAGAAACAAAGAGGATAAAGTATGATTCCTGTTGATGACTATGAGATTTAGCTTTATTGATTCAACGAAGGGGATTACACAGGTTTGCAATCATGAACGTGAGCTGCTTCTTCTTCTTCTTCTCCTCCTTCTTGCCCCCAAGATACCTTTTCTATGTCTTCTCTGTTTTCTTCTCGGTTTTTTTTTTCCTTTTTCTGCCTGACCTTCCTTATATATATATATATATATATATATATATATATATATTTCCTCTTTTACCCAATGGTTCTTAACCAGCGTGCCTTCTCATGGTCGTACTCCTTCCTTACACGCCTATATGTTACGTTCTGCCGTGTAAGCCATTTGATAGCCTGATCTCGGCAGCAGCCGAGATACTCATCACCACTACGCCTCGTAGACACGACCATGGCTTGGCCGACCTCTTATCGTTTCCTTTAATAATAACCATTTGGTCAGATTTTGACCTATACAGTTAGTCCCTCCGCCCGTTGGGGTCGTCTTATGGCGAACTCTATGGGCGAATCCAGTCGATTCTAGAATTAGGAGAAATTTGGACATTATGCGAGGATGGGGTCCTTACGGCTAAGCGACGATGTGATGCTTCAATGACCTTACCGAGCCGTCGTGTTAGTTTGGAGATGGATCGTTACGTCGATTCAGGGTACCATGAATGCCCATTATGCGTCATTATGACGCACGATTCCCAAACACCGTATCGTTTCTTGTGCCCTTTCGATTTTTCTGATTGACGGCTCTCGAGTTTCCCTCTCAGGACATTTCTGCTCTTATAAATAGGGGGAATCCACCATTTGATTGGTATGCTCTCAATTTATCAGAGAGAATTTTAAAAACTTCCACCTTTCTTAGTTTTTCATACTTCTGCTTTCGTCGGAATTTGACGTGACCATCCTTTCTATTCTTTTACCATTCTTGTTTATTTCGATCAAGACAAACAAATGGCTGGTACTTCTTCCCAGACCGATAGATTCGTCGAAGCTCCGGTGCCGGAAAATGACGTACCCCTTCTTGAAGAGGGGATGGAGGTGGCGGAAGACGAGGGATTTCCGACAGTGGATGAGATACTACCCCGTCCGTGGAAATTAAGGACTGACTTCAACAGCCTTGCCGGAGACGAACCGGAACCTGTCCCTTCCACCATGGATGAAGTGGCGATTACGGCGCTCAAGGCCAAGTGGGGAATCCCTACTCATATCGAGATGGTACCGGTGGCGGGGGAAGGATATTGTTCATTGCACCGCCAGGGGTACTGCGCGTTTTACGCGTACCCCTTTGTTATCGGGTACACGCTTCCTTTTCCCTCTCTGTTGGTAGACTTCCGTCGCTTCTACGAAGTGTGCCCGGCTCAGCTATCCCCGTATGTGTACAAACTCTTCGTCATGCTAATTAAGTACGCGGAGCTTGCCGGACGAGGAATTTCTTTGGGGCACATGCTTCACATCTTTGCCCCTCGTTTTCTTCGGGGTACAATGATCCATATGCGCCATCGAGGAACAAAGAGTTTGGTGGTGAAGATGGACGATAAGGCTAATCGCCGCTTCTGGGCGAGCTACTTCTATGTGCGGACGGAGCATCTTGTGGCGAATTCGGCAGGGTTTCCAGAGACGTGGAATTTCGCCCGTAAGTTTCCTTCGATTTATTTTGTGATTCCCTTTACAGCGGTCGTCGATCATTCTCTTTTAGGTGATGTTGTTAAAGACTTGTTTTTACCTTTGCAACTAAGAGACTTTCTCCCCCGCTAACTGACGATATCCGCGAGTGGGTGAGCGCAATTCTCCCCCATACAATGGGGATTCGTGAGTGGGCGTCCTTCCATGAGAAATATAGGCGTAAGCCTCTCACTGGTGAGTCGGCCCGCTGCAATTTTTGCTTCATTCTTTGCCTCATGTTTTGGCCTTGCCGCTATATGATCATCTTTCTTTGTCAAAAGGGAGGGTACGAAGGACGAGGGCTCCTCCGCTCGCATTTCATCAGCTGGCGCCCCTTGCCCGACCTACGCCAAAAGTCGCTGCCCGGCAGGCGCTGAGAGCAACTATCCAATCCGCGTCGGCAGCCGTAAACGTTCATGCGGAGTCAACTCCTCAGCCAGAGACTCCGGTTCCTACTGTTCGTTTAGTGGGCGAATCTTCCCGCGCCGGTAGTGGAGAGACCCCGTCGAAGAGGCAACAGGTGGTGTTAGAAATGAATCCTCAAGCTGAAACATCCGTGAGGGGCGACCCTGCCTTGGCGGTGCCCGAAGCCGGCGATTATGCCAACCCGGCCGCAGAGGCTACGCCCGTTATAAGCGATCTACAGGCTGGTACGGCGGAGAGACGGAGTCCCGAGGCTGCCATCGCTGTCCCTGGCGGCCCTTCTACATCCCGGTCGAGCCCTGCTTCTTATTCGGCCTAAGAGATGGGAAAAGGCGTCATGGTTGATGAGTACGAGTCAGAATCCGACATCAATCTTGATGATGTTAGGGCGAAGGCCGATGGCCATAGGGGGGTGTTATTTCGAGCAAGGTCGAAATTTTAACCCGTTGTAGATTCGAGCGAGGTCGAATTCTCTTTTGATGAAGGCCGTTGACCGTAGGGGTGTTATTTCGAGCAAGGTCAAAATTTTAACGCGTTGTAGATTCAAGCGAGATCGAGTTCTCTTTTGGCGAAGGCCGATGGTCGTAGGAGTGTTATTTCGAGCAAGGTCGAAATTTTAACCCGGTGTAGATTCGAGCGAGGTTGAATTCTCTTTTGGCCAAGGCCGTAGGGGTGTTATTTCGAGCAAGGTCAAATTTTTAACCCGGTGTAGATTCGAGCGAGGTCGAATTCTCTTTTGGCGAAGGCCGATGTCCGTAGGGGTGTTATTTCGAGCAAGGTCAAAATTTTAACCCGGTGTAGATTCGAGCGAGGTCGAATTCTCTTTTGGCGAAGGCCGTGGGTGTGTTATTTCGAGCAAGGTCGCAATTTTAGCCCGGTGTAGATTCGAGCGAGGTCAAATTCTCTTTTGGCGAAGGCCGATGGCCGTAGGGGTGGTATTTCGAGCAAGGTCAAAATTTTAACTTGTTGTAGATTCGAGTGAGGTCGAATTCTCTTTTGGCGAAGGCCGATGGCCGTAGGGGTGTTATTTCGAGCAATGTCGAAATTTTAACCCGTTGTACTATCTCCGTTGGGGAGCATTACTCGTCGCCGTGTTGTTTACATGTGCATCGGGGCAAATCTTGGTTCGCTTAATTTCGCTTTCATTTGGAGAGTATTGTGCTTTTTCCTGGGTGAGTCCCAGTTCGCTCAATTTTGCTTTTATTGGAGAATGCTGCGTGTTTTACGGGAGAGTCCCACTTTGCTCAATTTTGCTTTTACTGGAGATTGTTTTTCGATAGTTGATCTGTACTGTGCCATTTCCGTTATTTATGATATACTGCGGCTTGGGGGGTTTCGCTCGGTCATTCCTTGCAAGATGGCATGCTATGGAACCATTTTCTGGGGTGTTTTAGCGGCGTTTGCCCCTTGTTTGCATATCTATGCAAGTGCTCGCGTTCCTGTTTCGAAACAAAAAGAGTGAAAAACCAAAATGATTGTCTGTTACCTCGGCCTAGCAAGCCGGTGAAGGGAGAAGCGGCGTTGTAGGGTGACACGCTCCGCCTAGTACTTGAATAGCGGTTTTAGATTTGGCAGCCACATTTAGCTTCGCCGTCTAACTACGTCTAGGCTTCCTGTGTGTTGGGATTACCTCACCCATTGGGATATCGGGGATGAGTCCCAGTCCGATATGCGTAAACGATAAGGGAAACATGTCATGCTTTGATTTTAAATCATCCAGCATACGTGATATGAAATTAATGCGGGACATGCCTGGTGTTTCAAGGGGTCATGCGGTAGGTTATCATCCCTTCCTCAGGGGTGAAGGTACAGGTCAGTATACAGGGTGTATACACCGCGTGGGATCGCGGTTATGCCAAGCACATAGCGACCATGGTTCTACTTAAATCGTGCATATGACCCGCTAAGCCTACCGTTATGGGTGGGGCATGGTTCTGTATAGACATCGGTCATGATTTTTATTTTGTGTAGAGACCTGACCTAGATTGATACGTTTATTTCAAGAACTTATCTGCTACTCTTTTTAGGTTGGCGTTGTCACCGAGATGGTGAAGTTGAAGCAGCCCGGAAGTAATACCTGGTTGGTTTTTAGATCTAAAGGAAACTAAAGAATTTGGCTAAGAAATCCCCACGGACGGCGCCAAATTATTTGACCAAAAAATGTTAAGCTCTTTGATTAAATCAATTAATGATGAAAAGAGGGTAAATCTTAGACAAAGATAATCTACTCTAGATCTAAGCACCATGAGTGTTGAAATCCAAGAGGTTGAATTTATATAACAAATCTCAGATGGAATGGAATACCTTAAATGTAAATGGTAATCTTACAACTTCAGCATATCGTTTCGTATTTGTAGAAACAAAGAGGATAAAGTATGATTATTGTTGATGACTATCAGATTTAGCTTTATTGATTCAACGAAGGGGATTGCACAGGTTTGCAATCCTGAACGTGAGCTGCTGCTGCTTCTTCTTCTTCTTCTTCTTCTTCTTCTTCTTCTTCTTCTTCTTCTTCTCCTCCTCCTCCTCCTTCTTCTTGCCCCCAAGAGACCTTTTCTATGTCTTCTCTGTTTTCTTTTCGGTTTCTCTTTTTTTTCTTCTTCTGCCTGACCTTCCTTATATATATAGCCCATTTCCCCTTTTACCCAACGGCCAACGGTTCTTAACCAGTGTGCCATCTCATGGCCATACTCCTTCCTTACACGCCCATATGTTACGTTCTTCCGTGTAAGCCTTTTGATAGCCTGATCTCGACAGCAGCCGAGATGCTCGTCACCACTACGCCTCGTGGACACGACCATGGCTTGGCCGACCTCTTACCGTTTCCTTTAATAATAACCATTTGGTCAGATTTTGACCTATACAATAGTTGGTTACGTAAATAATTAAAATAAAAAGATAATTATGTGACGGCAATATAAAAAAGAATTGAAGCGTGAGCATATTTTTAAAAGGGTATTGACTAAATGAGATAAATGGTGCTGATTTCACCTAGCCGATACGTGTCTGCTTTCCATATGTGTGAAGGATTTGAATCTTGATCGACTGTTATAGTACCGACCACTCATTTAATTTTCTTCTTATTTAGCAGTTATTATACAAATTATCAGGTGAAAAAGAAAAATAGAAGAAATTTGTGGTAGATTTTAAAATCAGAAGTCAGTAGTATTAGTAGTGGTGCTGTGTGGTTTGGTGAGAGAAACAGAGAGATAGAGAGAGAGAGAGAGGAGTTATGGTAATGGAGACAGCCATTTGTGGCCGAGTTGCTCTTTCTCCCCATCAAATCTTCCAACCAAAACCCGGTAAACCACTCATCTTTCTCTCTCTAAAATACGTTAATTGTTTGTTTATTGAATCTTTATTGTGTTTCACCAAGAATTGCTCGTTCTTTCCAATAATAGCAATTTTAATTGGCGTAGTTAGTTTTGTTGAATGTTCCTGGACCTCATTTTGTTTGAAAATTTATGGATTATTCTTGTTTTCCTGAGGTGGAGTTCGTGGATTCTTAACTTTAGAGTGAAAAAAGAGAGAAAAGGCTACTGTCTGAACTTGATTTAAAAACCCCAATATCTAGTGAATACCCTAAAGTACCAGTAGACACTCCAATACAGGAAAAGAGAGTGTCAATTGGGAGCTTGGGGTGGGGTGGGGGGTGGAGGGGGTGTAGAGATAGGGTTCTTGATGATATTCATCTTCCTGAGACATTCATAACAGCTTCAATAAAGAGTAAAATTGAACTTTGAATTTTTACTAGGGAAGAAATGGGACTGCGTTCTTTACTAGAAAGGTCTGAAATATGTGAGAGAAGCATGAAAGTCCAAGTTGAAGGGCTGATTTTTTATCTGCATCTTTTGCTAGCCAATCATCGTTAAACCTAGTCATTAATGCTTTTAGAAACTATTGAACATACTTCCATTTGAAACTAGTGAAGTATGCAGTTGGTCTAAGAGAAACGTATTGATTTCGAGATATCATGGATTTAATGACTAGTATTATTTAAGAGTATCAATTCACTCAGTAGTAAATTACTTTGTATCTAATGTATAGATAATTAGAATTTGTGTTTATATGATGGAGAACTGATGAATTACCACTTTGTTCTTTATGAATGTTTACTCACACATGTTTGTAATTTGGCATAAAATTTAATTATCTGGGGGTTATTTGATACAGGAGATACGAAACCTCGTCAAAAACAATGGAGAAATCGGAACACATTAATGGCAATGCCTATAGCAGGAGTAGGCAAAGGTGGTGTGTTGGAGAAGCCTGTTATAGAGAAAACAACTCCTGGGCGTGAATCTGAGTTTGACTTGAGGTATGGATTCCTCAAATCTGAAGTAACGTGTTGTTTCGACTGACTCAAGGCTTTATTGTTCTTTCATGAGTCCAAATTCTTTTTATTCTTCTCTTTCACGCGGATGTGGTTTCCATCAGGAGACATCTAACTACTTCCCATGGATAACAGTTTATTCTTCTCTTTTTCTTTGAAAACTGGAACCGTGCCCATATGTAGACAACGAAATAAATTGTCGGTCATAAGAGCTCTTTAGAGTTAGACATTAATTAAAGTTAAGTAATACTAACTCCAGCCTTGTAACTTCAGATGATCATCCCCTCTCTCTTCCTGACCCTTCTCCAAAGAGAAAAGGGAAAAGAACTTCTTCTCTCTTCTTTATGTACGATTGGTGAAAGGAAGCACCCGGGCATGCTTATCATGTTGGAGTCGCATCCATATATACAACCACGTGTGTCTGTTCATTCTTTAGTTGCTATATTCCCGTTCGGCGGACCTGTTACTACTTCCTTCCGCGAAACTACATTTCCCTTAAGTAAAAAGAAAAAACAATAACTCCCTGAAATGCTTTTGAAAAAACAATAACTCCCTCAAATGCTTTCTATTGATATGGGAACTGGGCTGCTATATGTCAAATATTTGAGGTCATTCCATCCTTCTTATCTAATTTAGACAAAGACTTTCAATGCTTCGCTCTCCATCCTCTTTATATGGTCTTTGCAAACTGGCATACTATCAAGCAAAATGGACTATCAAACTCCAAACTCCAAACTCCAACCACCACAGCATCCAGCCTTCACCTCTAGTAACCTATTTTACCCAACACCAGTCACATGTTTAAAAACCACAGCTCATGTGATATCTGTCAGGAGGCAGGGCTCCAATCAGAAGAACGCTTAAATTTTTAAAACAGAAAAATGAATTTTCAACTCCCTGAACAATCATGTGATCTTCAAGCACCATAGACATGTGCGGGGCTCTTAGTGTTGTACGTTGCACAGACATTGCTTGGTTGTTGTTAAGGTGACGTGTAAATACTCTGTACAACAGGGATAAGGAGGAAGATGGGAAGGGAACAAAGAGGAGAAAGATAACAAAATTGGCAGCAATTCAAGAGAAGAAACAGAGCAACAGTTTCCAAATAATGGTTATTGCTGTAAAGATGAACAATCTATCTACAAACACAAATCTGGAGTACTTTCTTTAGGGAGCACCGTAGAATTTTCCTTTAGGCAAGAAGACCAATATATCTCACACTAAGCACAGAGGTCGTATTTATCGTTTATTTCTCATGGATAAGTTATAAAAGAGTTGAATATGGCTCAGACCCCAAAGAAGACCAGAAGCTTTCCTTTTGACGATTACATTACTTTATTTTTTTAAATTTAAAAAAAAAAAATCCTGGTGACGAGACTGCATATCAAGAGAACTGCATGTAGGTATCTGGTTGCATTGCTTTACCTTCTGGGCGAAATGTATGATTAATAAAACTTTATGTACAAAGAAAATGCAATGAGTAACTATCTATTAGTACTATAATTTTTGTCTTCCTTTTGCAGAAAATCAAGGAAGATGTCCCCGCCCTATCGTGTGATGCTGCACAATGACAACTACAACAAGAGGGAGTATGTAGTTCAAGTACTCATGAAGGTTATACCAGGGATGACGGTGGACAATGCTGTTAATATCATGCAAGAGGCACATTACAATGGTCTTGCGGTGGTAATAATCTGTGCTCAAGCTGATGCAGAAGAGCATTGCACGCAGCTAAGAGGCAATGGTCTGCTAAGCTCCATCGAGCCTGCCAGTGGAGGTTGTTGAAAAAAATGAACCTGATCGGTGGAGGCTACACTTTGCATAGATATTGTACATAAATGTTGAGAATGGAATAGTAAGTACCTCATTACCTCTAGATCATATTACCCGTAAACAATGTCAGCACCGCAGATCAATGAGTTTGTATACTGGAAATATATCGATCAATTAATCAACTATGCCTCAATCCGGAATAGTTGGGTCAATCCGTAATATGCATCCTCTATCTCTATTCCCTTCTATCCAAGTCGATTTTATTCATTCCGTACTAAATCGTTTGCCACTCCTACATTTTAATCCCAACAAATGGATATCACCTATGTGAATTTTTTTGCTCTCGTTGAAGTTTTTGTGTTTTGTATTACTAGAAATAGAAGAAAGAGTAGAAGGACTTACCTTCTGGCGTGAGTGTTAGGACAAAGCATTTTATGCTAGTTACTGAAGAATGCGTTTAATATTGAATTCTTAATAAGGTGGGAAATTTACACTTCCAACCAAAAACGGTATAAATTTAATTGCCGACTTAATCCAGGATATCCCATCCTATTCCACCTTATCCCATCAAACTTGAGATTATTTTATCCCACCTCCCACATGGTATAAATTAGTCCTGGGATTATAATTCGGGATAATTTAGTCTGCGTACCAAACGACCCCTTAAAGAATTGGTTGATTAAGATATTTAATAAAATTAATTAGAAGAGTCTAATATTAAAAAGGCAAATAAGTCAAATTGTAATATTTTATATTAATAATAAATAGGTAAAAACAATAGTTATGAAAAAATTAAGATAAGGAAGGTAGACGTAATATCATAAACCATACGGGAGAACCTGGTCCTGATGAGATGTCATCATATGGCCATATCCATTAAAATTATTTGCATTCAATAATCATAACAATCTCGCAAAGGAGAAGGATCAAATGTTACTTTTAGAAAGTTAATTATGTAGCTGTAATGGAGGATCGAACTGCTTATAGGTGTAGTATAGAAATTAATACCGCACCATGTCATTGGTTTCTTGACAAAGAATGTCTTTGCTGCAGTTCCCAAACAAAGCTTTAATATAATTAAATACTTATCTATATAAGTATTATATCACATCACATCAATTTGTCATCGTTATATGCTAAATTGAGGTAAGAAATACATAGTAATTCGCATGTTTAAGTTATAGTAGCCAAAGTTTTTTCTAACATACTGATATCATATTTAATAATTTTCATGTAAACAACGGATCCAACGAGAGTGAATTTTTTTGTGTAGCAACTATATATAGCCAACTTCAAGTATTGATTGCTCTAACTACCCGCCGTAACAATGGATAGAGTAGTAGCCGTGTAATTAATTTGCCAACTACACTTGCAAGATGCAGAGCAATGGATAAAATCCAGCACCATACACTCACCTCAACATTTAAAGGGGAAAAGGTAGGAAGATTTTTCTAAATATTTATTATGAAATATGGGTGAGAAATGGGTTATAATCTTCTTGCACAACTAGAGTTTTTATTCTATTTGTTTGGATCTTTTCTAATATTTAATTACAAAACGGACCTACTTAAAATATAATTGTTATACAAAAAAAAGGTTTTGCCATTTTAACTATTTGTTTGTAAATATTTATTCTATGTTTACAAACTCTCTTATTGATATGATTTGTAGTAGTACCATAACCGAGTTGACTTGACTCAATGTTTTGGAAGGATGGATTTCGGTTACACCAACGAGTACATTAACCTTTGAACGGGTTTAGGTGAAATATACACTTAGGGGTCGTTTGGTTACCGGTTAGAGTTATGCAGGTATTAGTTATACATGTATTAGTTATGCAGGGATTAGTTATGCAGGAATAAGTAATGCAGGGATTAGTTATGCAGGTATTAGTTATGCAGAGATTATTTTTTTGAATGTTTGGTTTGTTGTATTAGAAATTGATATACATTATATAAATTTTAAAGTAAAATGCTTGTTTACAACTATACCCCTGGCCTTCTTTTGCATTGTTTTTTCTCTCTTTCCATTTATGTAGGAAACAATTTAGTTAGGAACTTTGGGTGTTACTTTCACTTCTTCGTCATATATACTACTGAACTATGTGAAGTTTAGACATATTTGATTTTCACTTCTTAGTTTTGGTATTTCCATTTTCTAGTGGCTTCTCCAGTTTGCTTTTGCTAGTTTGTTCTTTAAAAATGAGAGAAGACAAGGTATATAGTTGGCAAGTGAAAGCAAGTGAAACCTGTTGACGGGTTGGCAGAGAAATAAGGAAGCCTTATGTGTAAAGTGATAGGGGTAAATTTGTCATTTCAGTATTTTATCCATGTATTACTAATACATGTATTAGTTATTCCATCTTCTACCCCGCATAAAATAATACACAGATTGACTCATAACTTATACATGTATTATTTATGCATAATTGAAAAATGTCAACCAATCATGGTATTAGTTATGCAGAATTTTATACAAAATAATTATTGCCTACCAAACATGATATAAGTTATGTTACCCCTTATACATGAATAACCTTTCTTCTAACCAGCTACCAAACGACCTCTTATTGGACAACATTGACAGCTTTAATCTAAAACACAAATGGAGCTGAATAATCTAGCTACTTATATGAAATAATTAATACCATATAATTAAAAAAAGGGGAGAGGAAAAGAATAAGGACAAAAATGATTAATAAAGAAGAGGAAAAGCAATAATTAATGGTAGCAATATCTTCTCTTCTTTTATAGTTGTAGAAGAGAGAGCAGGTATCAAGCTTCTTTCTCTGTTTTAAATGCTTTTGTTTTGATTCAACAAGTCTGACGTGAGCCCCCTCCCTCTCTTTCTTTTCCCTTCCCTTTCGGCTTTCCCCTCCTTCTCCTTCTACTTATATCCACTTCTTCTTCTCTTTTCTTCTCCATTCCTTTCATTCTTCCATTTCCTCAAAAAATGGCCCAATTTTGCTTCTTTTTCCTTCTTCTTATCTCTGTTATTTTCGTCCCCTGTGCTTTCTCTCGCTCCTTTTCATCTTCAAATCCACACTCCCAAAGCTTTGACGTAACAGAATTCATTAAGAAAACTGTTCAAGTTCTGTCTCCTACTTCTCAAACTTTTCAACAAGAAGCTATTAGAAGTACCCCTTCTAATTCTTCTTCAATCTCTGTTTCAATTTATCCTCGTTCAGCTCTAGTTAAGCCACGTCATAAGGACTATGAATCCCTCACTCTCTCTCGACTTGAACGTGACTCGGCTCGAGTTTCCTCACTGACCATGAAACTCACCCTCTCACTCACCAACTTTACTCATTCTGATCTCAAGCCGGTTCAAACCATGTTGCAACCCGAAGACCTTCAAACTCCTATTACTTCAGGAGCAAGTCAGGGCAGCGGCGAGTATTTCACTCGGCTCGGGTTTGGCCAACCGGCTAAGGAATTCTACATGGTTTTAGACACTGGTAGTGACATCACGTGGCTTCAATGTGAGCCGTGTTCCGACTGTTATCAGCAGTCGGATCCAGTTTTTAACCCGTCGGGTTCTTCCACTTACAGTCGGGTCTCTTGTGATGATGCTCACTGCTCTGCTCTTGAGGTCTCCGCTTGTGGTACTAACGCGTGTCTTTATCAGGTCTCGTACGGTGACGGCTCGTTTACCGTAGGAGAGTTTGCTACTGAAACAGTGTCGTTTGGGAACTCTGGTTCTTTCTCTAAAGTTGCTATAGGCTGTGGCCATGATAATGAAGGACTCTTCGTCGGCGCCGCTGGTTTGATTGCTCTAGGTGGCGGCACTTTATCTCTACCATCTCAAATCAAAGCGTTGTCGTTTTCCTACTGCTTCGTGGACCGTGACTCTGCTTCGTCGTCAACGCTGGATTTTAACTCGGCACGGCCCGGTGACTCCGTAATTGCTCCCTTACTCCGTAACTCGAGAAGGAGCACTTTCTTCTACGTCGGACTTACTGGAATCAGTGTCGGCGGCCAGATGTTGTCGATTCCAGCGTCGGTGTTCCAGGTGGACGGAAGTGGAAATGGCGGGATCATCGTGGACTCCGGTACGGCGGTGACTCGGTTACAGACCACCGCTTACAATGCTTTGCGTGATTCCTTCGTGAAATTCACTCAGAATTTGCCTTCCGCCGGGCAATTCGCCCTGTTTGACACTTGCTACGACCTGTCGTCTATGAAGAAAGTGACTGTTCCGACGGTGGCGTTCCATTTCACCGGAGATAAAACGCTGTCGTTGCACCCGAAGAATTACCTGATACCGGTGGACTCGTCGGGGAAATTCTGCTTGGCTTTTGCTCCGACGGAAGGGTCGCTATCTATTATTGGAAACATACAGCAGCAAGGGACACGTGTCAGTTATGACCTGGCTAACAACCTCGTTGGATTCAGTCCCGACAAATGTTAGAAAATTAGTAGTAATTCCGTATTAGTACGTAGAAACTTTGTGAGGAGATAAAAGAAAATTCGTAGCTGCTTGTTTTACAAATATTAATTAATGGTTGTAATTTGTAAAAACTTAAAAAGCAGAACTTTGTTTGAAAAAAAAGAAGAGAAGAAATGAAAAGAAAAGGGAGAAAATAAAGAAGTATATAGGTGGCTCCATAATGAAATACTACTAATTAAGTTATGGATGGTAGGGTTACTCTTTCTTTTAAATAAAAAAAAAAAACTCTGTATGAAATTATGGTGTAGTATTTCAATACTCACAGGAAAGTGTAAGGTGAGAGATTGAATAGTAGTAGTTGGAACTTGGAAATGATTGTATGCCTGTAATTAATATGAATTGTGAAGTAGCTCTAGAAAGAGCCATTGGCTGGTGATTCTCATAAATACAGTAGCCAACTTCTACCACCAAATTAATTCATGACCCATAATATCTATTGCTCCCCGCATTAATGATACATTTGTAATAGTTTAACTTTTGTGAGATCAGTAAATTGAAACAAAAAAGAGTTATGAGAAAAAACTTACACTTACTCGTGAAAATGTGTAATAATTAACTAATGTTAGAAGACTTGTGTTGTTATAAATAGAATCCTATTTATGGTGAATGTCCATATTTAGAGAGATTCTAGGGTTTATTATTTGGTGGCTAAGTTACCATCTCCCTATAAATAGAGGGTTATACTCTATTGTAATTTACCCTAAAATTCAATAAGAATTCCCTCTCTCTCTCTCTTTCTCTGCAATATGACTCTTGTTCTTTTATTCTTTTACAACACGTTATCAGCACGACACTCTAACCAATTGAGTAGAAGCTTTGGGATTGAGCATAATGATTGTCAATTATTCCATGAACTTCCTTCATGATTAAATTCTGGATTTAAGGTAAGTATTTTACCGTATTTTTCTCTTTTATTCTATACTTTGATTTTAAATACAAGCAAAGACAACAAAGTTTGATTATAACTCTAATGGAGTTTGTAAGAAATTATAACCACCTGAAGTGGTAAAAGTTTCTATGTCTTGACATGATCAAATTCATGTATGATTATGGGCACACAAAGTGGAAACCCGTCCCATTGAATTTGCTCCATTCTCATTCTTTTAAGAGAATGTGATAGCAGTATGTGATAAGTATGAAAGAAGACAAAATTATCACTATGAATGTATCAATGGATGTGGACGTGGCAATAGACGAAATTATAATCGTCATCATTGTGATAATGAGAATAATAAGGATTCTCAAGATAATCCCCCACTTGTGAAAATATTTGTCATCGATTTGACATGAGATTTTATAAAGCACATATAGATGATTATGGTCTATTCATGATGTGAATGTGACAACATCTGATTTAAGAATACATATTCATTTTTGGAAGAATATGAGCGTGCTAGTTGTATATACCACACTCACCTCCAGAAGGAGGTTTGAGATGATATAAGAAAATAATATCATTATTATGGCATGAATGATCATTGGTCACGTACCTATTGTACGCCAAAATATTTTGGCATTGTGATTATTAAAAGTCAACGGTAATGCAAGAAACAGATCTTGCATATAATTTTGACCATAACCATAATGGTATAACTTTCTCTTTAAAAGAGATATTCACCATATGGGTGTTGATGAATATGTGGTACTACAAAATTAATTGAGAACTCTGCAAGAGCCAATTATACTATTTTGGAGAAACACAATTAATTACCAATAAGATATTGTGTTGTAGTAAGTCTCAAAGAAACTTATTCAGTTTCCAAAGTATACGCGAAAGCGGTTGATTATATTGAGACTATAAATAAAGGAAAGATTTAATATCTTATATTACTACATCTTGTAAATGTATGTGAAAAGCTACCCGCTTTATTCTCCAATTTGTACTACATAAACAAAAGAATACCACAATGAAGTGGATATTTATTGATATAAAAACCCTTATCATAACAAACTTGGAGTTTATTGATAATTGCACACATCATGGTGTAAACCTAGTCTTTATCAATATTGATAATTTATCTAGTTGGCATAATCAGTTTAGCCATATCAATTTAAGCATGATGTGCAAAAATAAAAGAGAATTCACATGGGTAAATATTAAAGAACTAGAAAGTTCTTTACGAATTCTTTTACATTGCTTGTTCTCATTAATTAATAGACCAATTAAAATTGGGATTGAATCCCATGAATGCTGGAAATATCAAAGGTGAATATGGGCCCATTCACCTGCCATGTATACCACATAAGATGCATCTATGAGATGGTTACATGTGCGATTATTATTAACTCGCAACATGGTGTTTGCGAGGTAACTTGCTCAATAATTTAATTTCGAGCATAATTTCCAGATTTTCTATTCAAGAAGTTCATCTTGATAAGTTGGTTTACATCACAATTGGTTTAGCAAAATGATTTATTGAGTGCCTCCACTTAATAGCTAAACTATTGCTTATGAGAACAAAGTTATCTATATCAGTTTGATATAGGTTATATACGAAAGTATATTACATTCTCCCCTCAAAAGTGGTTCAGGGTCAGGAACCAAATAATTCCATCTTATTATTATTGATGTGCGGTGTATATTTTGATTAACACCATAACGCACAAAGATGGGTTCTCAAAGTTGAGGAAACAAGTTAGCTTTTCTAACATGAGGGGGAGACATGATAAACAGTTGAGAAAAAGTTACATGGAATGAATTATTATTTATACATCTCGATCCTCGAATAAGATAATATGAACTTGAAGTTCATAAAGGATAATTCATGTGCAATATACTGCAAAGCATGCCGGACGCATTTGCTGACCCACAGAAAGTAACTATATTCTCATTGCAAATGCTCATATTAAGTCCTAGAAGGACAAAGTCTATGGTACGCTTAAAGCATATAGCCAAATCGGTTTCAAATAAACTTCTTGATAAAGAAGATGAGCAAATGATCAAAATGATCATAATAAAGGAGGCAAGTGATCTAGAAGATTACTTGACATAATACTTCATTAAATCTCAAGAGAGATTCAGGTACCTGAAAATATGAATGAAGAGATCTCTATGTTATGTCTTTATGAAAAATATTGAAACCGATATAAAATGTTGCCGACGATATCTATGACAGCGCTAAATATATATGAGGCTCTTAAGTCTGGTGAACAATTTCGAATAGAATTGGTTTCATATGAAAGACATGTAGTTTTGAACATGCATGTAGTTCAAACACTTGAAAGTATAAAGTCAATGGTATGTGCAATCAGTTTTCGATATCTTATATGTCTAGCATGACATGAAAACTTGATATGCATCTAAAGTCTATTATATGGCTTATATGACTTAACAATCCCTGAAGTATTTAAATTGCCTAAAGCATATAGAATTCATGGTCATGAAGTACTACATCCTCAATGCAATTTGTGCACAAATGTATCTTGCTATAACTATATGCATGATAATATGATAGCAAGAGTTTTCACCTCTATGTGAAGATATTGAACTGACGATTCTAACAAGATCATATGAAGACAATCCATCTCTATCAAGAATGATGATTTCAAGGTGCAATATATTCATTCAAGTTAATATGGTTGATTTGTTTATCAAATATCTACCAAAGATCTTTTGAAGATGGTGCACAAGATTGAAATGCAAATGCTTAAGGATGTGAAGTGATGCTCTCATGAGGGGGAGTTAATACGCGTTGTACTCTTTTTCCCTTACAAGGTTTTGTCCCACTGGGTTTTCCTTGCAAGGTTTTTAACGAGGCAACCAAAAGGCGTATTATTAGATATGTGTACTCTTTTTTCCTTCTCTAGAATTTTTTTTTCCCATTGGGTTTTCTTTTAGTTAAGGTTTTAACGAGGCACATTATCTGTTGAATAGACATTCAGGGGGAGTGTTATAAATAGAATCCTATTTATGGTGAATGTCCATATTTAGAGAGATTCTAGGGTTTATTACTTGGTGGCTAAGTCACCATCTCCCTATAAATAGAGGGTTATACTCTATTGTAATCACCCCAAAATTCAATAAGAATTCCCCCTCTCTCTTTCTCTGCGATATTGCTCTTGTTCTTTTATTGTTTTACAACATGTGTCAAGTATTAATTGTGTAGGTGTAAACACCGCGTTTAAGAAAATTTCCGCCCTAAGTTATATAGTATAATAGTTTAAAGAGAAAATGCATAAAGACCCCATTTAACTTGTCCTGAAAAATCATTTACACACCTAAACTTTACGGGTGTCCTAACACCCTACTATTGTTAAAACATTTATATTTATTTACTCCCTCCTAAGCCCTGGCCCAACTATATCAATTTGAGTGGGAACTGGGAAACACGCGCTTTATTAATAAGCCACGTAAAATCGAAGGATTTTCCTCTATCTAATTTTCATAGCACATTATATATTTCCTTATCATCTTCCTATCTTTTCTCCTCAATTGAAGAATTCCAAATACCAATTCATTCCCCACTGAAAATTCAGAAAAAAACATTACATAAAAACCAAGAAAAAAACAGTGTTCAATTCAATGGAAAAATCTGGTTATGGGCGTGACCTCTGTTCTTCCAAAGAACCAAAATCTTTCTATGGTCTCTTCAAAAGTATTTCATGAAAAATCAGCTCTTTTGGATGCTTATTCTGGTCAAACTTTAATTATTTTTCTTAATTCAAAATGTTAGTATTAAAAATAACAGTCTCTGAATGAGCCTTATTCACCCCGTCAGTTAAAAATTTCCATATTGAAGAATCCTAATGCCCAACCACTGAAAATTATTCTTGCCTCGCTAAAATCGATTTCCCGAACAAAATCGAAGTGACCGATTGCAAAATCCTTCGATTTCATTGTTATTTAGAATTTTCGACGAGTTGGAGGAGACCTGTTCGAAGCCGAAGATCTTTGAAGAATCAAGCTCAAACATTGAAGTTGAATTATCTGTGAAACCTTATTATGTTTGGAGGAGAAAGATTAACCTTTGCTTTCAAAGATCAAAACTTCAAAGAGCAATTTGATGCAATTTCGGCAGAATTTAGATGAAGAAGAAATTAGGGTTCTTCAATTGGGTTTGGTAAAATATTTGGGAAGAATGAATTTTACTGTTGGTTGGGGGTTATATTGAAGTTGAAAATTCAATTTTTTCTTTTTTTTTGTGGGTATTTTTAACGATTAAAATAGAGCAAAGACGCGCTCAATTGCGTTGTCTAAGACACGCGGCTGACCAAGGCTTAGGAGGGAGTAAATAAATACAAATATTTTAACAATAATGGGGTGCTAGGACACCCGTAAAGTTTAGGTGTGTAAATAATTTTACATAACAAGTTGAATGAGTTTATGTATTTTCTCTAGTTTAAAATACATTATTAGCATAAAAGTTGTGTGGAATATTTGCGACTTTGCATAGATAAGTTAACTGTGTGTACGTAAATCTTATATTTACCTTGTATGAGTAGAAAAATTATTTTCGTAAACCTTATTTCTATCTTGTTGTATGAGGTAGAAAAGCTATAAAAAAGAATTCCTAAATTGTGCATGAAATTCTGGGGAACTCCATCAGCATTCACGTCAGAGTCAAACAAGTATATAAATTTTGTCATCAGTCGTCATGAGGTGGTCTCTTCCCAGTTTCCGCAGTATGGTTTCTTGTTTTCTTTTAAATGGAAAAAAGAGTGACGAATTATGGACACAAGCCATGAGCTCTTATCATGTGGCGGACCCAGAATTTGGCGATCACGGCTATAATATTTAATATAAACTTATTACTGCTCATAAAGATTGGTAAGGGAGCTTATGCTAACATTTGATTAATTTTTGAAGATATTTGTAAGTATATATAAAATTTTTGTCAAAACTTTTAGGTGCCGGTGACCCCTCAGACTATAGTGTAGGTCCGCCTCTGGTTGTCATCATCCCAAATGCCCAAATTGCACTTAAATGCACTTTTTAAAGAAAAAACTTACTTCTATATATATATCGACAGGATGGAAAAATTTAAACTATTGTATTGCTTAGAATGTAAGTACAAGTAATTGGTAACTATGATTAATAATCTGAAAAAAATGAGGCAAATAATATACTACAATAGATTAAAGTTTATTAATGGAGTAAAGATCTTTATATTGTCAATGTATAATAGGTAAATACAATAACAACAACAACAAACCCAGTTTGATCCCAACATGTGGGGTTTGGGGAGGGTAGGCTGTACGCAGACCTTACCCCTACCTAATGCAGGTAGAGAGGCTGTTTCCAATAGACCCTCGGCTCAGGAAGGACAAAAAGAAGAAGAGGAAAGCAAGGAAGGAAGAAAAAAAGAAGGAAGAGAAAAGAGAAGGGGTGAGATAAAGGATAAGTAGTACCAAATAATAGCAGCAGGGAATACAATACCCGAGGCTAACACAACCACATAACGTAATAGAAATCTAAGAATATGAAGGGACATGTATGCTACTAAGACTATCAGTGAACAACTATAAACTACCTACTAACCTTCTACCTTAATCCTCGAACTCCACACCCTCCTATCAAGGGTCATCTCCTCAGTGAGCTGAAGCAGCGCCATGTCATGTCTAATCACCTCTCCCCAGTACTTCTTAGGCCTGCCTCGACCTCTTCTCAAACTCTCCATGGCCAACCTCTCACACCTCCTGATAGGAGCATCAATGCTTCTTCTCTTAACATGTCCGAACCATCTCAGCCTCGACTCCCGCATCTTGTCCTCCACGGAGGCTACTCCCACTCTGTCCCGGATAGCTTCATTCTTAATCCTATCTCTCCTGGTACACCCACACATCCATCTCAACATCCTCATCTCTGCTACTCTCATCTTCTACAGGTGGGAGTTCTTGACTGGCCAACACTCAGCCCATACAGCATAGCCGGTCGAACCACCACTCGATAAAACTTACCCTTAAGTCTTAGCGGCACATTCCTATCACACAAAACACCGGAAGCGAGCCTCCACTTCATCCATCTTGCTCCGATGCGATGTGCGACATCTTCGTCAATCTCCCCGTTACCCTGGATAATAGACCCGAGATACTTAAAACTCGCTCTCTTGGGGATAACTTGAGCATCAAGCTTAACCTCTACATCTGCATCATGGGTCCCATTACTGAACTTGCACTCCAAGTATTCTGTCTTGGTTCTACTCAGTTTGAAACCTTTAGACTCCAAGGTCTGTCTCCAAACCTCCAACCTCGCGTTAACTCCGCTACGCGTTTCGTCAATCAACACTATATCATCGACAAATAACATGCACCATGGCACCTCCCCTTGGATGTGTCGCGACAATACATCCATCGCCAAGGCAAATAAAAATGGGCTAGTAGCAGATGACCAAATTCTGCCACCAGTGAGTTAAGTGTTGGAACTTTCTATTTTTATTTTTAACATGCACTGTTCTAGATTTTGGTGAATTTCACTATCGCTAACTATTAATGTGTTGTTTATGCTTTCCTGAGCCGAGGGTATATTGAAAATAGCATCTCTATCCTCACAAGGTAAGAGTAAGATCTGCATACACACTATCCTCCCTAAATTCTACGTCATAGGATAATACTAGATATGTTATTGTTATCACTATCACTAACTAATTTAATAAGAAAATGGTAAATTAGTTTTGTTGGAGTTGAAGCTTGGTAGAGGCGGCTTAAGGAAGTTCACATGCTTGAGACTAGAATGCTATTAGATTATAAAAGTATTATAAGATAGATACAAGAAGAATCTACATTGGAGAAGAGTGTGGACAGGACAAATGTGTGGATATTGTTGCTTAAGAGGTAGGCCAGAGTTATCCTGATACTTGCCTTTATCTAGTGGGATCAGATACTATAATGACTTGAACTCGTCGGTAGCAAAAGGGTTTTCGCGAATCTAAGATTTAAGCTTTATATATTCAACCTCTTAAGTTTTAATGTTAAAGTATTAAATATATTATATTTTTACAGTTATGAGTTTATATTTATTATTATTTTATTATAATTATAGTAAATTTTTACATATAAATTCATATTCTACGTCCAAAATATCGCATATCAAATGAGCGTCTCTGGGTCAGTAGCCTTTTAAATTTGATGTTTTTTTAAATTATTTGGTATTCAAATTCATTTATTCGAATTTGCACTCACTAAGGCAATAAAAATTTCCTACTAAAAAAGTTCTCATTCTCAAATAAAAAAACGTTTAGTTTCTCAACTATCACACATCAGCTTTTGATGATATTGTTTTTTGTTGTCCTAATCTGCTTTTTCTTTTTTCTTTATATATTCCCATGCTATATCAGAACTCGCCATGTACCCCCGACATATTTTGGCAAAGATTATTGAATGACCCCTCCAATTATGTTGCATGGGAATCAATGCCACCTTGATTTTTATGGTTCCTAAGACATGGTTAGTGTTTGACCCAAAAGTAAGTTAATACTTTCTAAGCAAATCAATCAATGTAGATGAAGGGGTAAATCGTAGTCAACATTAATTGATACTGGATCGAAGAACACAATCATATAGATAAAAGAATCAATTAAAATGACACCTGGAAGATTTTTATTGATTATAGAAATTCGGCCTGCCTCTCCTTGAAGAGGTTCAGGAGATTACAATCAAATTCTTTTTCTTCTCCTTGGAGGTGGAATCTCCTTTCCTAAGATTGTTTCCTCCCCTTCTCTTGCTTGGAGCCCCCTCCCCCCCTCCCGCCCCTTACGGGTTCGTTCTTCCTTCTATTATAGCCCAAACTACCTCATGCTGGTCACATTTTGTTTGGGTCCGGGTCGGGGTAAAGTAACCTCCCCTCCATGGGGAGGCNGAGTTTCGATGGCGAAGGCACTTAGCCTGAGTCCTAGTTCGAACGAGGTCGAACTGTCGAGTTTTGATGGCGAAGGCACTTAGCCTGAGTCCCAGTTCGAACGAGGTCGAACTGTCGAGTTTTGATGGCGAAGGCACTTAGCCTGAGTCTCAGTTCGAACGAGGTCGAACTGTCGAGTTTTGATGGCGATGGCACTTAGCCTGAGTCCCAGTTCGAACGAGGTCGAACTGTCGAGTTTTGATGGCGAAGGCACTTAGCCTGAGTCCAGTTCGAACGAGGTCGAACTGTTGAGTTTTGATGGTGAAGGCACAACCTGAGTCCCAGTTCGAACGAGGTCGAACTGTCGAGTTTTGATGGCGAAGGCACTTAGCCTGAGTCCCAGTTCGAACTAGGTCAGTTCGAACGAGGTCGAACTGTCGAGTTTTGATGGCGAAGGCACTTAGCCTGAGTCCCAGTTCGAACGAGGTCGAACTGTCGAGTTTTGATGGCGAAGGCACTTAGCCTGAGTCTCAGTTCGAACGAGGTCGAACTGTCGAGTTTTGATGGCGATGGCACTTAGCCTGAGTCCCAGTTCGAACGAGGTCGAACTGTCGAGTTTTGATGGCGAAGGCACTTAGCCTGAGTCCCAGTTCGAACGAGGTCGAACTGTCGAGTTTTGATGGCGAAGGCACAGCCTGAGTCCCAGTTCGAACGAGGTCGAACTGTCGAGTTTTGATGGCGAAGGCACAGCCCGAGTCCCAGTTCGAACGAGGTCGAACTGTCGAGTTTTCATGGCGAAGGCACAACCTGAGTCTCAGTTCGTTTAATCGATGTTTCGATGCCTTGGGCGTTAAGCGTTGGCTTCGTTTCGGCCTGCGGGTGTATATTGTGCCCGTGCTATGATTGTTCGCTTGACCGTGGCACTCAGGTTGCTTCGAGGCGATTTTCGATTCCTCGTTTAAAACATCCCTGCGCTGGTTTCTGGCCCGATACAGTATGGTGGATGAGGAGGGGGAGGGGTGCTCCATTCTTTTGCCCGACGCTCGGGAGGAAAAGGGGGAGAGCTTTGCATCACTCCTTTCCTCGCTCGGGCTGTTCGAGGCCAACAGGGCGGAAGATTTCTGGCTCCTGTTGGGGCGTTCGATTCTTCTCTTTTTTTGTTTGATGCGCTTCCATTGACTCTGGTTTGAGCCGAATTTGTTCTTGGTGTTCCTTTTTCTTCGATCCAGGAAGAACTAAGTATTTTCACTAGGAAATCCCCACAGACGACGCCAAATTGTTTGGCCCAAAAGTAAGTTAATACTTTCTAAGCAAATCAATCAATGTAGATGAAGGGGTAAATCGTATTCAACATTAATTGATACTGGATCGAAGAACACAATCATACAGATAAAAGAATCAATTAAAATGACACCTGGAAGATTTTTATTGATTATAGAAATTCGGCCTGCCTCTCCTTGAAGAGGTTCAGGAGATTACAATCAAATTCTTTTTCTTCTCCTTGGAGGTGGAATCTCCTTTCCTAAGATTGTTTCCTCCCCTTCTCTTGCTTGCAGCCCCCCCCTAAGGGGTTCTTCTTCCTTCTATTTATAGCCCAAAACTCCTCATGATGGTCACATTTTGTTTGGGCCGGGTCGGGGATATAACCTCCCCTCATGGGGAGGCCTCGACCTCGACACTTATGTCAAAAATAGCAGCCATTAGGCGAGGTCGCATTTGTTGACTGCTGCTGCAGGATGGTCGGGATGGGGTCCTTGATGCTATGGTCGTGTGGTCGGATTCTGACCAATACAGTTAGCATATCCAATAATTATCTTTGTGCTGTCAAATTTTGTTTGAGTTTCTCTTCGACCCGTGATGTTAATGTTAGGGATATAGTAGATATGCACTGGATCCAATCTCATATATGATGATTTGAACATATTTTTGTGAACGTTATTTGATATAAAAATATATGACATTTGATATTCTTTTATCACATTTATTATTAATTGCGTGATTGATTTGATAAGGTCCTTGATTAAATTTTGAGACTTGTCATCGTGATGAAGATCATGATAATGAGTGAAGTTTCTTATAATTTAATCTAAATTTGTTCTTGATCATAGGATTATTAATGAGTGAAGCTCCATGTTGTCATGAATTATAAACGACCAAACTAAGACCTTGGCCAGGGCAATTGAATGAAAGAAGAAAAGAGTTTCTTAGGTCATTCAATGGTCGATTATATTTGACATGAACACATAGTTGGTCGACTATTAAGATTTGACAGTTGAACCGTATCCTAGGGTGACCCAGAGCTATAAGGACAAAAGGAATTACTACATTGAAGTTTTCTATTTGGAATAAAAAATTAAATTATCTCTTGGTTGAAATATATATGTGATATATATAATTAATTTTTACATGTAAGATATGAATATAAATATCAATGAAAGGTTGATTTAGACTTATTAGTGAATTCCAAATTTAAAATTGGATTCACGTGTTAAGTCCGCAAAAAGGACTTGTCGGCAGCTTAAGGTCTTAAACCCATTTGGAATGGGATTCATATATTTTCAATTGAAAATTTACGTTTGGCATTCTTATCATGTTTGTTTACCTCGAAAGTACGAGTAACAATTAAATTTGATTTGTGGTTTTAAAGATACGTGATTAGATTCAATACCAATTAATAATCAAGAAATATGAAACAGAAATGAAAGAAACAAGTGGATCAAACCAATATAACCCTGCAACAGTGACCTCGAGCTTAGTGACCTTGAGGTGGGTTCAGAACAATAAGTACAATTAATCAAGAAAGTAAACTAAGAGCAGTAGAGCTAAAGGACAATTCTGATGAAACAGTAGGCAAAAAGGTAGAGAGTATATTCTTTTCTCAATGATTGGATGACCTTACAAATGATTGGGGTCCCCTTTATATAATAGGGGAACCCTAAATAAGGTATATTTATATTTACAGTAAGGAATATTCTTGATACAACTGTCTAACCGCCCAGTACGGAATAGTACAATCATATTTCGGGATTTGCGCCATGATTTTGGGGACGTGGCAGGAATCTAGCCCATTCTGTTACAAATCAACAATGGTACTATTGCGGGGTCGAGCGTACTCGGCGTCGGCGTCCATTGTACTTTGATATTTGGTCATTGCATCCTACCTTCGAGCTCGGATCCGATCCATCGGGCTTGAACTCGACCTTGACCAAACTCTGGCTCGAGATGAACCCTCGAGCCTATAGATCGGAGGCCTCTGATTTTAACCGTATACAGATAGTCCCCGCGTTTCTTAGAGTAGGTCGATAAGAAATGATTTGATCTTCGACGCCTCGATCCTGATGCCAATCTCGTGGTGTCAGCGGCTGAAGTGACTGAAAGGTTACTTTTCGTGCGGTTCTCAAAGTTATTAATTGGAGGCGATTGACGGTCGGCTATTTGGCTTCCTCAGTACGCTTAGATGACCTCTATAAATAGATCAACTTCACAATTTTTCAAACTTTATTCTCACATTGTTCTCAAAATCTCATTAGCCCTTTCAACTTCCCTGAATTCTCCCTTCTCTTCTATTTGCTCTTACTTTATCATCAACCTTCTCTATTTTCTTGAATTTCTGTATTACAATGGCTAAGACATCTAAATCGGTTCCTCAAAAAGAAAAAGCTTCTTCATCTTCTCGACCAACCAAGAGTAAACCGGTATTGCCCCCTCGTATTGAGGAGTGCTTTCCCCCGCCGTGTGAAATAACATTCGATTTCAAAATCGAGAAACCTGTATCGACACCAGGCCGATGTGAGCCCATGTCTCGATATGTCTGTTTGATAACCGAGGACGAGCTCGAGCAAGTAAAGAAGGACTGCAAGTGGGAGAATAAAGACGTAGTGATCGCTTCCCCCGAGGAGGATATCACTACATATACAGCGGGGTACTTAAGCGTGTATACCTACCCATTCACGCTGGGCCCTGCAAATCCAGTTCTGGGTCCCATAGATCCAATTGTTCTTGACTTCTTCCAACGATACCAAGTGACGCTTGGCCAAATCTACCCTTCATTCTAGCGAATCGTTCATTTGATCAGATTCTTCTCGAGCCAGGCCGAGGATATGCCTTTCATCCTCGACCATCTGATCAGGTTGTATAGTCCCCGACTTTATCGAGGTGGCTTGATAAAACAACAACGTTGATCCTCAAAATCTCTCTTCTCCAGCATCGATGAGGATAAAGACCGAGGGTGGATGAGCCGGCTTGTCCGAGTCAGGACCTCCAACCTGGTTCCTGCTTATAGGATGTCGTTCCACGAGGAGTGGAACATGAAACGTAAGTACATGTTTATCGATGATCACTTTGTACCGTGCTTCCCTCTTTCTCCCCAGATTTTATCTTTTTCTCGACCTAACCTTTTACTGATGGTGCAGCTATTGCTTGGTTTCCTGGGACGGTCCCCGACCTAGAAGGCTGGGTCCGAAAACTGGCCTCTACTTCCTCATACTCGGAGCGCTCCTGGCGTGACCTAGCCAATGGCCGATGGGAGGCTAAAAACTACGGTGAGTTCTTTTGTCTGTTTACTTGTGTTTCACAGCAAAATGCTTACTTTGTTTGTATGCAGGCCTCGGAGATGTTGTTGCTATGCGGTCATCTCCGACCGGCGAAGAAGAAATCCCAAAGCCTCCCAAAGAAAAGAAGAGAAAAAGGGGGTCGCCTGTAACTAAACCGAAGCTGAAGAAAAGAACGGTTCGAAAGCCTAAGGCTGATACTGTGGCCTTATCTCTAGGCACTGCCCAACGCCTTCGAGATCAGGAAGAAGAAGAAGATGACGACTGCCTGTTGGTAGCTCGTAAAACAGGAAACACCGGTGCTTCGAAGTCTGTCGAACCGGTGGTGGTTGATGTGGTTCATCCTAGAGCCGAAGAGATCTCCGAGGGGAGTACAAGCAAAGTCCCCGAGCCATCGGGCAGCAAAAAGGTACCTCGTCTAGGAGGCCATTTGGAGGGCGAGGACGAGGGGCCCGCTCCCGAGCCCCTTTTAATAGAAGAGAATGCCCCGAGTGGATTACTTGGGGTAATCAATATGGATGACTCGCCACCTGGTCCCGAGTTCTACGAGGGGCAAATTCGAGATGCTCAGAACATAAGAACTTCTGATGTGGGGGTGAGCCATGGAGGGCATGATATCTTTCGAGAATGCCTTGCAGGGATTGAAGATGGCCCCGACCAAGATGCTTCTTTCATCTTCGATGAGGCTCGTCGACTCTTTAAACAAGTGAGTTTTCTGTCCTTTAGAATTACGCCTACGCTTTGTCCTTGCTGTTCTTAGTCTAACTTTTCCCCTTTTGTGAAGGATGTCATGCTCCATAAAAAGGCATTTTCTAAGTCTCGAGCTGATATTGCTCGATGTGAGGCTGAGCTTAAGAAGGTCTTGGAAGAGACGGACAGTCTTAAAACCCTCTATGTCAAGAAAGAGGAGGAGATCAGCAATCTTCGGGCCGAACTGACAAAGTCTTGCCAAGGTAAAATCGAGCACACCGAAAAGGTAATATTCTTTCCAACATTTTGTTATAGATTAGCCCGAGCGGTCTTCTAACAATTTTATTTTACAGCTTCAACAAAAGGGGCGAGCTGGTGGAGCAGCTCCGAGAGGAGCTCAAGACGAAGGAGGCCGAAACCTTGGGGTGGAGGCAAGGCATCGACAATCTTGCCTCTTAAAAAGAAACCCTTCGAGAGCAGCTGGCTTCACTCGAACGCCAGCTTCGAAGCGTGAAGGAGGAGAGCCTGGCTCGAGGCCACAAAATTGAGGAGCTCAAAGCTAAATTCGCTGCTGAGCTGGCCAAGGCCAAATCTGATGCTGAGGCAATTATGTCATCATACTGAGCCGATGCCGAAGCAGCTAATGCCCGGGCAAAGGAGATCTCTGCTGCGGCCGAAGTTAAGTTATCATGTGCACTTTACCATGATGATTACAAAAAATATTTACACAAGGGATACTTGCACAAAAAATACGAAAACAAAATAAGGAAACCTAAATCTATTTCGGGGCCGCATCTTCGGCAACAGCTTCTTCAGGAGTAGCATCTTCGAGAGCCTCACCCTCGGGGACTTCATCTTCGTCTCCTCCACTCTTGGAGCCACTGGCTAAATCATCCTTATCGAAAACCAAAGCGGCAGCCTCTTCTTCCAAAGTCTTCGCCCTTTCAATATCGGTTGAGAGATTGAAGCTGCGAGCATGTACCTTGATCACGCCCAACTCTAGTCCTAAAAAGGATAAGCGGTCGCTGCAAATATAATCCGGTCTAAAAGTTCGGAGTCGAATCCCACAGAGAACTAAGGCTTAGCTACAGTTGTTCACTATCACCAAGAACACAAGCTTGAACAATTCCTAGCTTATAGATATTAAGATTCTTGTGTTTAACTAACTAACTAACTAATTAAAATAATAAATTAACACTAAAGATACTACAGGTTGGAGAAAAGATTAAGGAGGTCTAGAGTTATGATTTCCCCAATTGTCGGAATCCTTCCCGCTATGTCTTCTATAATTTCGCCTAAGTATTCTCTACCGATCATGAGCGCTCTGCGTGTTGTAATTCTCTCCCGAGTAATTACGACAATTTACTAGACATACTCTCCCGAGTTACGCTAGCTGGCTTTAATTACAGCTCACTTAGATCGCACCCAAGGATTCGTTATCCCTAATCCCACCTTTAAACCCTTCGTTATTGATTCCTCACATACGTCGGGAGTGATGTTGTTCAACAACTACCTAAACATGCACTCTCTCCCGAGTAATACATACTAAATAGGCACAGCTAATTGAGGGCCCTTCAATCAACCACAAGAATAATATAGTTGAACAAATAGAGAAAATACTACTGCTCAGTTATATAAAAACATAACAAGAATTTATCCTACAAAAGGTTCCATCAAAACCCTAGATAACAAATTAGCTATTCATAATAGTATGTAAAACTACAATACTAAAAGTCATAACCAACAATGAAAAATAGGAAGAGGAAGGAAAAACTCGTAGAAGAATTCCCCGCCTTGCTCCTATTGTGTCTCTGCCTCCTTAGGTCGAATCTTGTGTCAAAAATATGTCCAACCTTCAAAAATACCGTTTTTCCATGTATATATACCAAGTAGGGTCAGGCCCAAACTATTATACCTTCTCCTACGCGAAAAAGAACAATTTTTTCACGTCTGGACGCCGCGGCCGCGGTAAAACCGCGGTACGACCGCGGTATATGGCAGGTATACTGCCTCAGGCCGCCTCAGGTCCGCGGTCGCGGTTTCGACTGCATTTTTCACCCTGTTCCATTTGGAATTAGAAAAACATAAAACATGAAAGTTGTAGCCCTTTACGTTATCTTTCCAACCATATATTTTGGATCCCAAATGGAGTTCTGAGCAAAAGGTTATGTGCATTTTACTAGACAGTGCGCAATATGCCTACTCGATTCTTCGTTTTGTTGCTCTATCATCCGTTGATCCCTGAATACGATCCCGGCTTAATTCCTTGGGCTTTTACTCAGACTTCAAAGCCATAACATCTATATAGCTCGGAATAACTCCTACAAGGCATAAAACACACTGTTAGTGCAAAACACTAGCGATTAAAGCGCAAACTCAACTAAAGTGCAGTAAATTAGAGTGTAATAATCGACTAATATACGCAATTATAGCCTATCATCATACCTCCTCGAGGGTATCCCTCCGAAACTACCTCCTAGAAAATACAAAAGGACTCTTTTATCTTATTTTTGACTTGAGTTGAGTTTCATTTTACTCTCATTTGTGGAATATTTCGATAGTATAACTCAAATAATCAGTTCGAGTACTGGATTGCTCTCATAATAAAACCCTTAGGTTTTTATTGATCATTATAATATCCTTTAGGGTTTCGTTAATCTTCGAGCTAAGCTTGATTTGATATGAGCTCGAGATGCCGGGACTTTTGAGTCCGAGTTGAGAGAGCGGAGTTTCGAACTATATGTTTTGGCCCTTAAGCCTTTCGAATTGGCCCTTAGGTTCTTATATATCGGCCCTTAGGCTCTTTAAGTTGCCCCTTAGGCTCTTTTAGATCGGCCCTTAGGCTCTTTAAATTAGGCCAATTTGGCCTCTAAGATGGCTATATAATTTTTCCCTCTTTTCGGCTAAAAGACACATTGCCTTAGCAGTTATTTTTTTGTACCCATTGGGTTTTCGAAGGTTCGATGAATCGGAACCTTAGTAATAGTTTGTTTGTGTAAACATAATCGAATACCTATTTAGGTTTTTTTGAAGGCTGATGTTGTCGAAGCCTTTAGATTATTCGAGGGCTGAATTTATCGAAGCCCTTTTGCTTTTGCCGAGGGTAGCCCGATTTAACCGGTTTTTTCAAAGTGTTTGAAGGCCTTTAATTTATGGTGGAAGTCGGATGTCTTCGAGCCGTATTATTTCGGACGTAGCCTTTTATATGACCGTAGTCTTTAGTATGGCTGTAACCTTTTATATTGCAGTAGCCTTTAATTTGGCCGTAACCTTCGGGTGTGTCTTTTGGACTTGTTTCCCGATAACTTTTCGAACTTGTTCGAAAAGTTAGTCCCCGAATATATTGGCCTTGGCCTTTGTTTTGGGGGGGGGGATGCCTCTTTGAAGTCTTATGAATCCGAGTTTTCGATGGCTCGTGCGAGTTGACTGTCGATGACAGTCCCCGAGTATTTTGGGGTTACATTCGTGCTTTGGCCCTTGAGCCGTTTCCCGTATGATTATAAGTATAGAGCTCGTATAATAGTAGACTTCTTTGAGACACAAAATGTTTTTGATATAAATAGGAAGCTTCTTCAAATAATTGATACATGCGTACATGTTGCCGTCGAGGCTCGACTATTCTATACGGACACGGTTCATCTGACCGTTTGGCCCATTACAAAGTTTTCCTATCAAGATCCTTTTAAGCGTGAAGTATTTTCCTCGAAAATATGACCTCCGAAGGTGATGCCCCCCAATATTCGAGGTTGATTGAAAAGAAGCCTTGGATACTGTTGAGTCCTCATTAGGTAGCATATAGTTGTTGCCTCGTTAAAAACCTTGCCGGTCAAAACCCATTTGGGGTAAAATTCGATCTAAGGAAAAAAGAGTGCAACGCATGCTTTAAAACCTAAGGCCTTCGTGCAAAAGGGGTGCCTTCGATAGCTTCGATCGAGAATCTGCAATGAGTTAGTTTTAAACTCAAATGGACAAACAGGATAAAGCCATACCTTAGCAGTAGTATCGTTTGAGTAACGATACGTTCCAATTATTTGGTAGTTGTTCACCTTCCATCGTGCCAAGTTTGTAAGATCCTTTGCCGACATCCCCGAGGACTCGGTACGGTCCTTCCCAATTCGGGCATAGTTTTCCTTCGGTTGGGTCTCGAGTATTGAGGGTAACTTTCCGTAGAACTAAGTCCCCGATTCTAAAGTGTCGGAGATTGGTCCTTCTATTGTAGTACCTTTCGATCCTTTGCTTTTGTGCGACCATCCGAACAAGGGCTGCTTCTCGTTTTTCATCTAGCAGCTCAAGGCTAGTGTTCATGGCCTCGTGATTTGATTCCTCCGATGTGTGTCGAAGCTTGGCGCTGGGTTCTCCAACTTAGACAGGGATGAGGGCCTCAGAGCCATACACTAAAGAGAACGGGGTAGCCCCTGTGCTGGACTTCGATGTTGTTTGATATGCCTAAAGGACCTCGGGTAGAACTTATCTCCATTTCCCCTTTTGGATCGTCCAACCTTTTATTTAGGTTTTGAATGATAGTTTTGTTTGTTGACTCGGCCTGTCCATTTCTAGTTGGGTGGTACGGCGTCGATAATATCCTCTTTATTTTATGTGCTTCGAGGAATTTCGTCACCTTGCTGCCATTGAATTGCTTTCCATTGTCAAACACAATCTCGGCAGGTACCCCGAATCGGCATATGATGTGGTCCCAGATGAAGTCAATAACTTCTTTTTCTCGGGCCTTCTTGAAGGCCTGTGCTTCCACCCACTTAGAAATATAATCAGTCATAAATAAAATAAACTTAGCCTTACCTGGGGCTGTTGGCAGAGGGCCGACTATATCCATTCCCCATTTCATGAAAGGCCACGGGGACAAGACTGAATGGAGTTGTTCTCCGGGCTGATGGATCATCGGTGCAAATCATTGACACTTATCACATTTATTGACAAATTCTTTGGTATCTTTTTCCATGCTATCCCAGTAGTAACCTGCTCTGATGATTTTGCGAACCAAAGACTCGGCGCCGGAGTGATTCCCACAAGTGCCTTTGTGGATCTCTCGAAGAACATAATCGGTGTCCCCCGGCCCCAAACATACCGCCAACGGTCCATCGAACGTTCTTCTGTATAATGTTCCATCCCCGTCTAGGGCGAACCTAGCAGCCTTGGTTCGTAGATCCCTCGATTCTTTATGATCTGAGGGGAGCTTTCCATTTTTCAAATAGTCGATATACTTATTCCTCCAGTCCTACGTCAAACTTGTTGAATTTATCTCAGCATGAACATCTTCAATCACTGATCTCGATAACTGAACGACAGTCCCCGGGACGATGTCGTCTTCTTCGACCGAGGATCCCAGATTAGCAAGTGCATCGGCCTCACTATTTTGTTCTCGAGGCACATGATCCAGCGTCCACTCCTTGAAGCGGTGCAAAGTTACCTGTAGTTTATCTAAATACCGTTGCATTCTATCCTCTCGAACCTCGAAACTTTTATTTACTTCGTTTACCACCAATAGAGAATCGCACTTAGCTTCGATGACTTCTGCTCCCAAGCTTTTAGCTAGCTCGAAACCTGCAATCATGGCCTCATACTCGGTCTCATTGTTAGTTAATCTGGAAGTTTTAATATATTGTCTAATGGTATCACCCGTGGGTGGCTTCAAGACTATGCCAAGCCCGGACCCCTTCACATTTGAGGCACCGTCTGTAAAAAGGGTCCATACCCATGATGTTGTACCCGAACATAGCAGGAGTTCTTTCTCCACTTTGGGTACGAGGGTCGGCGTAAAATCGGCCACAAAGTCAGCTAGGATTTGGGACTTGATGGCCGTTTGGGGTTGATAATCGATATCGTACCTGCTAAGTTCGATGGACCATTTAGCCAATCGGCCCGATAGCTCGGGCTTATTCAAAACATTTTGAAGGGGGTAAGTGGTTAATACACATATAGGATGGCACTGAAAATATGATTTTAACTTTCGAGATGCGCTTATTAATGCAAGTGCTAATTTTTCTAAGTGAGGGTATCTAGTTTCAGCACCTCCTAGAGTTCGGTTTTACGTAATAAACAGGAAATTGCGTACCTTGCTCTTCTCGAACTAGTACTCCACTTACCGCTATCTCAAACACTGCCAAGTATAGGTAAAGCTTTTCATCTACCTTCGGGGTGTGAAGCAAAGGCGGGCTCGATAGGTATCATTTTAACTCTTCTAAGGCTCGTTGACATTCTGGGGTCCATGCGAAATCCTTTTTCTTTTTGAGCAAGGAGAAGAACCGGTGACTCCAATCAGACGACCTCGAAATGAATCGACCCAAAGCAGCTATTCGCCCTGTTAGCCTTTGCACGACCTTCACACTATCCATGATCGTGATATCCTCGATAACCTTGATTTTATTGGGGTTAATCTGGATACCTAGATTGGACACCATGAAGCCTAGGATTTTACCCAAACCGACTCCGGAGGCACACTTCTCCGGGTTAAGCTTCACGTTGTACTTTCTCAAGATTTTGAATGTTTCCTGCGAATGAGCTAAATGGTCCTCTGCACGCAGGGACTTAACCAACATATCATCAATATTGACTTTCATTGTTTTACCTATCTGTTCTTCGAACATTTTATTAACTAGGCGTTGGTATGTTGCTCCTGCATTTTTAAGCCCGAAGAGCATTACGTTGTAAATAATAAGTTTCAAATTTAGTAATAAATGAAGTCTTTTCCTAGTCCTCCGGGTTTATCTGAATTTGATTGTACCCGGAGTAGGCATCGAGAAAAGTTAAGGTCTCGTGGCCAGCTGTGGCATCGATCATTCGATCGATGTTTGGCAATGGGAAAGAATCTTTTGGACATGCTTTGTTCAAGTCCTTATAGTCTACACACATTCTAAGCTTGTTTTCTTTTTTAGGAACTTCAACTACTTTGGCTAACCACTCGGGGTACTTTACCTCACGAACGGATCCTATTTTAAGAATTTTGGTTACCTCGTCTTTTGTGAAGTCATGTTTTACCTCGTACTGAGGCTTGATAACTAGGGATTCTAGTCTATTTTTATGCTCCTTTTGCTTGAGTTTTGGACTAAAAGTGTGCACAAGTGTTCCTTAAAGCTAACTTGTTGTGCTTGTTTGCAGTGTTTGGTCAAAAAGGGACAAAGAAGTCAAAACCAGCTAAAAAAGGAGTGAAACCTGCACAAGTAAAAGCTGAGTCAACTGACCGCTGCAGCGGAAAATCAACCGCGGACGCGAAGGACCTACCGCGATAGCGGTCCTTTTTTCGCAGTCCGTGGTGGCAAGATTCAGAGAGATGATATTCAAGGCTTATCAAGTCACCGCTGGCATGATGCTTTTATGCGAAAGCGATGCCATCACCACGACCGCAGTCCGTGGAGAGGAGGTTCAGACGGCCTGAAGATTGAGCTAATGTTGAAGACCGCGGTCCGAGGTTGATTTTATGCGGCCACAGTAACCTCACCGCTGCAGCGGTCCATTTTCCGCTGTCAGTGGTACCTCCGTCAGGGGAATTTTTGTCCGGAAAATTTAGCCGTGTATAAATACTACTTTTTCAGATTTTTAGGTCATCTTATCTATAGCTGAGCACGTGAACGCCGTATTTTACCTATTTTGAGTAATTTTGTAGCTTGTTTAGAAATTAATCTTAGAATCTTATCTTGTAATTACATTTTATGGGCTATTCTTCATATCAATCTATGATTTCTTCTTCAATTATGAGTAGCTAAACCCATTACTCCATTAGCTAGGGTTGTGGCTCAACCCTAGTGTGGGTATTTAACGGGTCTCTTATTTTAGGGCTTAGATGTTTATGGGTGAATAATATTTGGCCTGTTTTTTGCTTTTAATGTTGAACTGGTGATTGATTTGTGCCTTTTGACTTAGGCTCTTCTTGAGAAAGAGAGTCCAAGTTTAAGAAATTCAGGCCAACAAGGAATTTGAGTGCATTCTATCTCATTCAAGAGATTGCTAGACCCAATTAAAGGGTTAAACCTAGAAATAGTAATACCCGACTTGAGCCAATTTTTCTTGCACAAACTTGAACACCCAATTGGACTTGAGAAAGCCAATTAGGCAAAGTCACTCAAACTACCGAGAGGTATAGAGTGAGTAGTTTCGTGCATTGGCTATATCACGATCCCAGCTATAACAAATTGCCCTAAGTTTTAGATCCCGTTAGATACTCGCCTAGGAGTAAGTCGCTTCCCTAGTGCCTCTTTACCAATTTAGATAACCCTACAAAAATGTCTACTTAGCTTAATTTCGTGCATCATTAGTATTAAATTAGAAGTAACAAACAAACAAGAATGATTGGAAGTGCAATCAAGAACATTGCACATTGCTAGGTTAGATAGGAATCCAACTCCAAACATTATATTAGCTCCCTGTGGATTCGATCCCGACCTTCTCGGGTAAAAGCTGCATGACCGCTCTTGCCACTCTATAGTGGTGTAGGTTGGCTCCAATCACTTTTTGGCGCCGTTGCCGGGGAGCTAAATGGTTTTGGCTATCTATCTAACTAGTTTTGTGTCTTGTTTTTCTTTCCTTCTATTTTACTAACGTGTGTGAATCATCAATTCAGGTACAAAATGGCAAACAATGATCCTCTTGGTAATGTTCCATCGGGGGAGGAGGTTGAAGATAATAGAGAAGATGAGGTGCCTCTAGTACCTCAAGGTCAAAGAAGAGGCCGCCAGGTCAATGATAACATTCCAGACCCTCCCCTGTTTCCTCCAAGAGTCGCTCCTCGGGTGCTTCCAAATGAGGTCTACGCAAGTGCAATTGTCCCACCCCGAATCCGGGTGGGCAATTTTCAAATAACAAATGTGATGGTGACTTTATTGGAGCAGCGAGGGTACTTCACAGACGCTCCCCATCAGAATGCATATAGACATCTTAAAGGCTTTGTGGATACCTGTTAGGGAAGCAAGCAGACGAATGTGTCAGAGGATGCTCTAAGATTGAGATTGTTCCCTTTCTCACTTCGAGGGAAAGCTTTGGACTGGATCAAAAGACTTCCCAACCATTCCATCCATACTTGGGATGAGTTGGCGGACAAGTTTATTGCAAAGTTTTTCTTGCCGGGGCATATGACGACCTTGAGAGATGAGATTTTGGCCTTCAAAGAGGAACCTAATTAACCACTTCATGAAATTTGGGAAAGGTATCGGACAATGGTGAAGGAATGTCCGAACAATGACACGATCGAAGCCATGATCCAGCAAACTTTCTACCGTGGCATTAACATGACCAATCAGTGCCTGGTAAACCGGCTAACAGGGAGAAATTTTATGAACACACCTTATGTTGAGGCGTGTGAGATTTTGGATGAGATGGCAGACACTTCCTCAGCTTGGCAGAGTCGAGCTAATGTGCCACAAGGTGATCCCACAGTCATTCACCTGCACAAAGAGCTCCACGACCATGGTCATGTAACAGCAGAGTTAACTACAACAATGAACCAGTTGGCAAAGTCTCACAATTGCAGCAAGTTCAAGCACCACGTCAAGTAAATGCTATGGAAGGTGTCAACATGTTGGTCAACAAGAGGTGACAAAGAGGTCAACAAGGTCAAGGTAGCCCGAATCAATATGAGCAAGGTTAATGGTGGTTTCAACCAAGATGATGAGCAAAGTGAAGAGTGTAGTACGTGAAAAATTATCAAGGACAAAGGGGCAATGGTCCTAACCAACAACAACAATGGAGATCCGAAGGCAATTGGGGAAATCAAAACCAATAAGGGAATAACAACTGGGGGAACAACAATCATAATTGGGGACACCAGAACAACCAGGGAAACTGGAATGGCAACAACAACAATTAGGGAGGAAACAACAATCAGGGTGGTTGGAATAATGGCAATGAAGGAAATCGAGGGCAAGGCTTTTAAAGCCTCCGATGTATCAACAACCAAACAACCCGCCCCCATTCCCATCCCAAGGTCCTAGCTCGTCGAACAATGAGATGGGGAGGATTGAGATGATGTTTGAACAAATGATGAAAAAGATCGCCGACTCTGATACGCAGTTGGCATCCCACAACACTTCAATCCGAAACTTGGAGGTTCAACTTGGCCAGATCTCGCAATCTTTGAATACTCTCCCTAACGGGGCTCTACCTAGTGATACGGTAGTAAACCCGAAGGGTGGGAACAACACTGGGCATGCAATGGCGATGATTACAAGAAGCGGTCGAGGTGGTGATGTGAATGCCTCCAAGCAAAAGGAAATTGTGAGCGATGAAGTTGAGGTGCAAGATGATGTTATCCCTATAGTTGATGAGCAAGTAAGTGAAGAGAACTTGAATGCGGAAGTGAGAATTGATATTCATGATAATGAGGTGGAGACTCAAAATGACGTGAACCCGTCTAGGGAACACGTAATAGACATGCCGGAAACGGTTTTGCCCAAGGCTAAGGCTCCCTTGCCATGGCCTCCTCCACCTTACCCTCAAAGACTTGCGAAGCAAAAGAATGAAAACCAGTTTAAGAAGTTTATTGAGATGATGAAAAGTTTTTCAATCAATGTTCCTTTGGTGGAAGCTCTTGAACAAATGCCGGGTTACGCCAAGTTCATTAAAGACTTGGTGACCAAAAAGAGATCTATGGATTGTGAGACCATCAAAATGACTCACCAAGTGAGTGCAATTGTGCACTCGATGGCTCCAAAGCTTGAAGATCCCGGCGCTTTCACCATTCTATGTACTATTGGGAGTGCAAATTTTGCAAAGGCATTGTGTGATTTGGGAGCAAGTATCAATTTTCCTTACTCCGTGTTCAAGACTTTGGGTATTGGTCAACTGAGAGCTACTTCAATGAGATTGCAAATGGCGGATAGAACTATGAAGAGGCCGTTTGGTATTATTGATGATGTTCTTGTCCGGGTGGACAAATTTATCTTGCCTGTTGATTTTGTGATTCTTGACTGCGAAGTCGACTATGAGGTGCCTATAATTTTGGGAAGACCTTTCCTTGAAGCTGGGAAGGCATTGGTTGATGTGGAAGCAGGGGAACTCACCTTCCGGGTGGGGGATGAAAAAGTGGTCTTTCATGTGTGCAAATCAATGAGGCAGCCGAATAGTACTGAAGTGTGCTCTTTTGTGGACCTTGTCACTAAGGTGATAGCTAATGATACTAGTGCCATGATCAATGTGGAGGATCCTTTAGAAGAGGTATTGTTGAACCTTGATGTGAATGAAGATGAAGGAAGGGTGGAGTGTGTCAATGCTTTGCATGGTATGGGCTCTTATTCTTATGAGCCCCGTAAGCTCTCTTTGGATCTTGAGAATAGAAAAACTCCACCAACAAAGCCCTCAATTGAGGAACCTCCCGTGTTGGAGTTGAAGCCTTTGCCTCCACACCTCAGGTATGAATTCTTAGGCCCTAGTTCAACTTTGCCAGTTATTCTTTCCTCTTGTCTTACTAACATGCAGGTAGATGCCACATTGGCGGTGCTCCAAAAACGGAAGAAGGCAATTGGATGGACTCTAGCTGATATTCGGGGAATAAGCCCCGCCTTTTGCATGCACAAGATTATACTTGAAGATGATGCCAAGCCCTTCGTAGAACATCAAAGGAGGTTGAACGAGGATATGCAAGAGGTTGTCAAAAAAGAGATGATCAAGTGGCTTGATGCAGGGGTTGTGTACCCCATCTCGGATAGTTCTTGGACTTCACTGGTGTAGTGTGTGCCAAAGAAGGGGGTATGACCGTGGTTACCAATGAGCAAAACGAGTTGATTCCAACCAGGACTGTTACCGGATGGCGGCTGTGCATGGACTACCGTAAGTTGAATAAAGTGACCCGAAAGGATCATTTTCCATTGCCCTTTCTTGACCAAATGCTATATAGACTTGCTGGGCGTGCCTTCTACTGTTTTCTGGATGGGTACTCAGGTTACAACCAGATATTGATTGCTCCGGAAGATCAGGAGAAAACCACATTCACATGCCCATATGGGACTTTTCCATTTTCCAGAATGCCTTTCGGTTTGTGTAATGCACCGGCCACCTTCCAGCGGTGCATGATGGCTATATTTACCGACATGGTAGAGGATTTCTTGGAAGTGTTCATGGATGATTTCAGTGTTGTGGGTGACTCCTTTGATGAGTGTTTGAAGAATCTTGACAAAGTGTTGGCTTGGTGTGAAGAGACATATCTTGTGCTCAACTGGGAAAAGTGCCACTTCATGGTTGAGGAGGGCATTTTCCTCGGCCATAAGATCTCAAAGAAAGGAATAGAGGTAGACAAGGCTAAGATCGAAGTGATTTCAAGGCTTCCTCCTCATACTTTAGTCAAGGGGTTAGGAGTTTTCTTGGGCATGTGGGTTTCTACCAAAGATTCATCAAAGACTTTTCTAAGGTAGTGAATCCTTTGTGCAAACTATTGGAAAAGGATGCAAAGTTCGTGTTCAATGAGGAATGCATGAAAGCTTTTGAACTTCTCAAGTACAAATTGACAACCACTCCTATCATAACCGCACCAAATTGGAGCTTACCTTTTGAGCTCATGTGTGACGCAAGTGATGTTGGTGGGAGCGGTCTTAGGTCAAAGGATAAACAAGATGTTTCACTCGGTGTATTATGCAAGCAAAATGATGAATGATGCTCAAGTGAATTACACGGTGACGGAAAAAGAGTTGTTGGCAATTGTGTTTGCAATGGAGAAATTTAGGCCCTATCTCATGGGGGCCAAGGTGATAGTTCATACAGACCATGCAACACTCTGCTACTTGATGACAAAGAAATATTCCAAAGCTCGGTTGATGAGATGGGTTCTATTGCTTCAAGAGTTTGACCTTGAGATTGTTGATCGGAAGAGGTGTGAAAACCAAGTGGCGGACCACTTGTCCCGTTTGGAGGAAGAAGGGAGGCCCCTTAATAGCCTGGAAATTAATGATTCATTCCCTGATGAGAAACTCCTCGCGGTATCTGTGAATGTCATGCCTTGGTTTGCGGATGTTGCCAACTTTCTAGTGACCGGTATTGTCCCGTGTGAGCTCTCTTCTAACCAAAGGAAGAAGCTTAAACGGGACAGTTTGGACTACTATTGGGATGAGCCTTACTTATTCAAAATCTGTATGATAGGGTGATCTGGAGATGTGTTTCAGAAGAGGAGCAAATGAGTATTCTGGAGGCTTGTCATTCCTCTCCCTACAGTGGTCATCATGGTAGGGCGAGGACAGCTCCAAAGGTGTTTAGTTGTGGTTTTTATTGGCCTACTCTGTACAAGGATGCGGGTGAGCTTGTGAAGTGATGTGATGAGTGTTAGAGAGCAGGTGGAATTTCAAAGAAGGATGAGATGCCTCTCAACACTATTCTTGAGGTTGATATATTTGATGTTTGGGGCATTGATTTCATGGGACCCTTTGTGAGTTCTTGTGGCAACACATAGATTATGGTGGCCGTTGATTATGTTTCAAAGTGGGTCGAGGCCGTGGCTTTACCCGACAACGAGGCCCGAAGTGTGGTGTCTTTTCTCAAGAAGAGTATCTTTACTCGGTTTGGCACTCCTAGAGCTATCATTAGTGATGAGGGTTCTCATTTCTGCAATAAGGCATTTGACACTTTGCTTGCAAAGTATGGTGTCAATGACAAGGTTTCTACCCCTTACCATCCTCAAGCTAGTGGGCAAGTTGAAGTCTCCAACAGGGAGATGAAAAGCATATTGTCAAAGACGGTGAATGCAAATAGGACCGACTGGTCAAAGAAACTGGATGATGCTTTGTGGGCTTACAGGATTGCTTACAAGACTCCTATTGGTATGTTTCCGTACCGGTTGGTGTTTGGGAAAGCTTTCCATCTCCCGGTTGAGTTAGAGCACAAGGCAATGTGGGCTTTGAGGAAGCTAAATCTTGAATAGGATGTTGCAGCAAATCTCCGTGTGGAGCAACACAAAGAGCTTGATGAGTTCCGGTTTCAGGCTTACTCCAGTGCGTCCTTGTATAAGGACAAGATGAAGTACTTACATGACAAGTATGCTCGTAGCAAAGAGTTCAAAGTGGGTGATGTATTTCTGTTGTTAAACTCCCGGTTACGACTGTTTTCGAGAAAGCTCAAGTCAAAATGAAGTAGACCTTTTGGGGTGCTGCTTGTGACTCTGTTTGGGGCTCTTGATTTGAAAAACAAAAATGGTGAAATCTTCAGAGTAAACGGGCACAGAGTCAAGCACTATCTTGGCAAGTTTGATGACAACCACGTGGTGGAAATTATCCATCTCAAGTGATTGATGGTAACCTACGTCGTGCCGCGACGTTAAATCAGGCGCTTCATGGGAGGCAACCCATGTGTTTTTCTTCTTTCTTTTTTTTATTTATTTTCTTCTTAGTGTAGGATTTGTTTTTGGACTAACTGGTTGTGAGATGTGTGTAGGGATGTTTGATGCAGTGCAGGACTAAGCTGGTATCACTCTCTGAAGTTTGGGCCGCTGCCGCGCTCCATTTTTCGCGGTTGCGGTGGCCTTATCGCGGAGGCAGAATTTGATCGCGGTCAGCGGTGCTAAAAGGTCCAAATTGAGGGTTCTATGACGTTTCAACCGATGTCGTGGTGCATTTTTCGCGGTCAGCGGTGGCTTACCGCTGTCGCGGAGCATTTTTTGCGGTCAGCGGTGGCTTACCTCTGTCGCGGAGCATTTTTTTGCGGTCCGCGGAGGTCTCAAAACTGCAACCCTTCTGAACTTCACAACCGCGGTCCGCGGTGATTTATCGCGGTCGCGGTAGGTAAGACTGTGTTGGCCCCTGGGTAATTTCTATAAATAGGTAGTCATTAAGCCTTTTACACTTTTCGAATAATTTTACTCTCAAACAACATAAACATTGTTCATCCACGCCCTAGTCTGCACAGACACAAGCACTAGACTTCATTTTTCACCACTCATATCACATCTGGTAATTGCAATCAATCCTTAGTCTTTAATTTTGTAATTATTTGCTTCTAATTAATAGTTCTTACTTCATCTTCTTCCTTTTTCTTTAATTTTGACTTAGGGTTCCGTAGTAGTAACTAGATTAGGTTTAAAATAGTTATAATTCATTACTGAACACCTAGTAGAATTGATAATATTGATGATATTGCTACAACGCATGAAAAGTAGAAACCCTAGGTGCTGAGCCCTGATTTGACTTCCGCGACCGCGGTTAATTTTCCGCGGTCCGCGATGATAAAGTTCAGAGAGGTACATTTGAGGGTCTGCGGCCGCGGTTGATTTTCCGCGGTCCGCGGTGCACTTTCCGCGGCCGCGCTCCTTTTTTTTGCGGTCCGCGGGTGCAGTCTTCGCGGCCGTGATACATTTTCTGCGGTCCGCGATCTGCTGTTTTGTTCTTGCACTGTCAACTTATATTCTACACTGCTTCTTCTAGTATTTGCACTAACGAATTTCAACTGATTATACTTGCAGACAATGGTTAAATCTAGAGGAGGCGGTGACAAACAAAATGGTAGAGCAGAGGACTTCCGGGGTAGGGGACGAGGACAGATTAATCTTACTCCAGCAATTCGAAAGTCAATTGGGGAACTGAGGAAGGATATCAAAGCTGTAGATAGAGCTGCTTCCCAATCCACGGGAAGTGAGTATGTGCCCTCCCGGGTGGTATCGGAGTCTAATTTACTGCCCACTCATGTTGCTGACCTCCCGAGAAGATTCCGCTTGAGAGATAAACCTACACCCCCAACCTCTCCTACTTCTCCTGTCTCCTCTTCGGTTGAGTCGTCTGATGGCTCAGTAGTAGGTAGTGAGTCTTCAGCTTCTACCTCACCTACAACTTCGTCACCTGGACAGGATCCCGTAGATGATGAGGTTCCGGGTGAGGAGGGAGGGGGTGTGACCCAAACCGAGGGAGTGGAAAGAACAAGAAACCCTGAAGTGTGGCAAAGGAGGTTTGTCACTGAGCTGGCATACCACAAGTTCCGGAGTGGTGGCCTCTAAGGTCACTTATTCATGAGCGCCAGTTCATAGAGCGGGATCTCCTGCCTCACAACCCCAACGTGAAGCGGCATTTCAATGAGCGAATGGGATAGGATTTCTTCACTAGTAAGGTTTGGGATTCCAATGAGCACTTAGTCAAGGAATTCTACGCCAATGCCTCCCACATCAAGAAGGATACAAAAGTGACTAAGGTGCGGAGCTTGAAAGTGAAGTTTGATGGAAAAACAATCAATGAATACCTGGGATTCAATGATGAAGATGAAACATTATACTTGGAAAAGGTGGCGTTGGATGAAGCATGCCGCCCGTGGTTGGCATCATACCTGGCTCTCCCGGAAACCACCCCAGCGTTGTTGACAGTAGGGGTTTCTATCTTTGGAACACCCTAAACTTTGAGGCGAAGAGTTGGGAGACTTTTGTATGCAGCAGGCTAGACCCACTACCCATGAAAACACCTTGCCGGTCTCCCAGGCGATATTAGTGGCGGCTATTATGGCAGGGTTCCCGATCAATGTCGGGAATGTCATGTCAAGGGTGATCACCAAAGTGGTCAATAAGGGTGATAGATCGTACCCATTCCCGAACTTCCTTACCATGTACTTGGAAGACCAGGAGGTGGAAAAAAGAAACTTTGATGTCAAGGTAAAACCCAAGTTGCCCTTTTCATGGTACAGACTGAAGAGTCTAGACAACCTCAAATCTAAGAATTCAAGGGCAAAGCTACTACTTCTACTGGACAGTCTGAAGAGCCAGTAGTGGTAGTCACTACTTTACAGCCTTCGACTGCCATACCAGCTCCTGCCTCCGAACCATCTTCTTTTATGCCTTCATAAATTCCATCCTCCTCAGCATACCCATTGACGACTCACAGGTTGAGCCAAACACTCTCCATTATCAACAAATGGATGTAGGCAGCAACTTCTAAGATGTCTGTGCTATCTAGTTCAGTGGTAGCCCAGTCAGTGCCCCCATAGCCACAGGTGCCAGCCTCGGTAGAGGAGTCTCTCAAGGAGCTTCTAGACAACCAGAAAAAGCTTCTGGAGAACCATAAGATTATAATAGAGGCTTAGCAGTTCAAGGAAAATCACTTTAGAAGCTGAGTGAACAGACAAAGAAGCTGAGAAAGACTCGGGCCTCGAAGGCGTCGGTGAAGCAGTTGAGGGGAGAGATAGAGAAGAAGAAGTCAGCTGGAGACCTTCCATTGGAGTTACTATTACAGGACCAGCCCCAACAGCTCATACTGAGTAGGTTCAGGAGCAGGAGACTCAGAGGGAGCCCAAGAAGAAGAGAGTGATGCCCCGGGTAGATGATGCAAAGATTCAGTTGGAGGAGCCGGAGGAAGGTACCTCTAGCCAGCCACAGGACCCCTTGCCAGATGATCCAGGCACCCAGCAACAGGACCCCATGCAGACGGAGGACCCATAGGGAGTTTTCTTTACTCTCTAACCCTCTTTTTTTTGTTGATCTTATTTTTGGTTAGTTAGCATTGAGGACAAAGATCTCCCTCCAAGCCGTACATACGACTTTGCTAGCTTTCATTTGAGGGGGTGGACCTACTTTGATGATTTGGTGGTTGGTTTGTAAATATGACACTGTTTCTTTCTTTATGCTTATTTTTCACTTTTGATATGTATATAACTTTACCCTTTAATTCACATTTCGTTATATTTCTATCTTGGTCTGTATATAAAGTTACTCTCTCATGTATTTATTCATTCACTCATATGTATATTCATCTAAACCCCCTTTTGTACATATTCAGGTTACTTTCCGTATTTTACTCCATAGCTTCTTTTGCAATTTCCCTTAATAGTATGGCTTCTTATTTCATTTAATAGCTTCTTTTTTGGTTCGTAACTTCTTACTTTTACAAGTTTCAATGATCAATAAGCCTTTGGTTTTCTTAATGCCACGGTTCTTTCCAAAGGTGGAGTTTGTGTGAACCGGGTGGCTCTTCCTGATGATGGATGGCATGACAACCTTCTTAAGGGTTTGAGTCTGTTTTTTTTTTGTTTGTAAATAGTAGTTAGTGAGCAACGGTGCCTCAGGCAAAGCTTCACTTGGGCCTAACACATTTACCTTTGACCTTATGGTTAGAAACAAATTGGTTTGTAGGATGGTGATAGCTGTGACCTTGAGACTCTTGTTTTGACTAAACAACCATCAAGTGGTTTTTCGGAACCTTTTTGCGTTGCTCAAATCTTAGCTAAGGTTGTTGTGGGCCCCCGACTCTGTCTCTTTAGCAATCTTATAGCTTGTGTGGTGAGGTATTGATTTGCAAGTCCAAGTCCCGTGCCAATGAGTCTAGAACTTCCCTGAATGTTTGTTGAGGCGAAATCCTAAGTGTAGTCGACTTGAGAAGTGATTATAGGCTCAACTTGATCCTAATTGAGACTTGAGAACATCCATAGCCGACCAATGATGATATCCCTAGTTAACCCCATTGAGCCATGGCCCTTATTCTTTCAATAACCATGATACAAGGCTTTATCCGTCCTAAAATGATCCTCTCTTGGCACCCTATATTTCCTTAGCACAAGGCAAAAACATAAGTTTGGGGGAGAGACGAGGAATGCAAAAGTGATAAAAGGTACAAAATGAAGAAAAGGAAAGGCAAAAAAAAAGAAAAAAAGAAAGAAAGAAAAGCCAAAAATTCAAAAAGAAAGTGAACAATGTAGAAGAAATGAAGGGATTCAATAAAAGAAAAAGATGAAAGGCATGGAAAGATTGGAAGGAGAAAAAGGATTGAAATGAACAAGAAAGAGTGACAGCGTGTCTCTCTAACCCCTAAAGAATAAGTAACTGAGTCAAAGAGTCAAGAAAATGTGTGCCAAAATGAAGCAACTGAAGTGCTAAGGGAAGATGAAACCTTCTTAGACCAATATATCCTACCCTGAATCAAAAGCCTTCATTACATTACCACAAAAGCCCTATATGATCTTGAGTTGGGTGAGCTTACATTAGTGGTGACTCACATAAGGGGCAAGCTTATGGTACTTAGAGCCGGAGTTGTGACCTTCCTTTGAGAGAGATGAGTGTGTTTTCCACAATCCTCGTTCTGAGTGCTACCATCTAAAAGTGAGGTTTGCTTATGGAGAGTTGAGGAGTATGAATTTGGGTTCCACAATGACCAATGTAACAGAAAGAGTTTCCTTGATGAGTTGAGTTAGCTCTCGATGCTTTTATGTCGCACTATAGCCATGGAGCTAAAAGGTTGTGTATTGTTGATAATGCATTTGAGTTGAGGGTAATTGTTAGTTCCAATTGATTCTTGATGAGGTTAGTTTAGGACATCTGAATTTTCTTTTCTTTATCTTGAGGAGGTGGGAATTACTTTGTTTGTTTGAGGACAAGCAAGCTTAAGTTTGGGGGAGCTGATAACTAGGGATTCTAGTCTATTTTTATGCTCCTTTTTGCTTGAGTTTTGGACTAAAAGTGTGTACAAGTGTTCCTTAAAGCTAACTTGTTGTGCTTGTTTGCAGTGTTTGGTCAAAAAGGGACAAAGAAGTCAAAACCAACTCAAAAAAGAGTGAAACCTAAACAAGTAAAAGCTGAGTCAACTGACCGCTGCAGCGGAAAATCAATCGCGAACGGGAAGGACCTACCGCGACAGCAGTCCTTTTTTTGCGGTCCGCAGTGGTAAGATTCAGAGAGATGATATTCGAGGCTTATCAAGTCACCGCTGACCGCGGTGCTTTTATGCGGCAACGGTGCCATCACCACGATCATGGTCCTTTTACTGCGGTCCGCGGAGAGGAGGTTCAGAGGGCCTGAAGATTGAGCTAAAGTTGAAGACTGGGGTCCGGGGTTGATTTTATGCGGCCGCGGTAACCTCACCGCTGCAGCGGTCCATTTGCCGCTATCAGCGGTACATTTTTTGCAGTCAGTGGTACCTCCGTCAGGGGCATTTTTATCTGGAAAATTTAGCTGTGTATAAATACTAATTTTTCAGATTTTTAGGTCATCATATCTGTAGCTGAGCACGTGAACGCCGTATTTTACCTATTTTGAGTAATTTTGTAGCTTGTTTAGCAATTAATCTTAGAATCTTATCTTGTAATTACATTTATGGGCTATTCTTAATCTCAATCTATGATTTCTTCGTCAATTATGAGTAGCTAAACCCACTAGCTAGGGTTGTGGCTCAACCCTAGTGTGGGTATTTAATGGGTCTCTTATTTTAGGGCTTAGATGTTTATAGGTGAATGATATTTGGCCTGTTTTGTGCTTTTAATGTTGAATTGGTGGTTGCAAACACTAATTTGTGCCTTTTGACTTAGGCTCTTCTTGAGAAAGAGAGTCCAGGTTTAGGAAATTCAGGTCAACAAGGAATTGAGGTGCATTCTATCTCATTCAAGAGATTGATAGCCCCAATTAAAAGGTTAAACCTAGAGATAGTAATACCCAACTTGCCAATTTTGCTTGCACAAATTTGAACACCAAATTGGACTTGAGAAAGCCAATAAGGGCAAAGTCACTCAAACTACCGAGAGGTATAGAGTGGGTAGTTTCGTGCATTGGCTATATCACGATCCCAGCTATAACAAATTGCCCTAAGTTTTAGATCCCGTTAGATACTCGCCTAGGAGTAAGTCACTTCCCTATTGCCTCTTTATCAATTTAGAAAACCCTACAATAATATCTACTTAGCTTAATTTCGTGCATTATTAGTATTAAATTAGAAGTAACAAACAAACAAGAATGATTGTAAGTGCAATCAAGAACACTGCACATTGCTAGGTTAGATAGGAATCCAACTCCAAACATTATATTAGCTCCCTGTGGATTCGATCCAGACCTTCTCGGGTAAAAGTTGCATCGACCGCTCTTGCCACTCTATAGTGGTGTAGGGTTGGCTCTGATCAAGGCCTCCTCTTTTGCTTCACCGGTTAGAACCTAGGATCGGTGCTCAGCCGATGCGTGGTGATTTCTGGTGGAATCCCTGTCATATCTAAATGGGACCAAGCAAAGCAATCCATATTATCAATAAGAAATTGAATGAGTTTTTTCCTGAGTTCGGGGGTAAATCCCGTTCCCAGGTATACCTTTCTCTCGGGCATATATTCGATCAAAATGACCTGCACCAGCTCTTCGACAGTTGAATTGGTTGCATCAGATTCTTTGGTAATGATGAAGGTCCGAAGAGTAAGAAAATCCTCATCTCCGTCTTCGATTACCTGTTGCTCCGACTCCATCGAGGCTGGAGGCGGTGATTGCTATTTGGCCACTTGTTTACCTTTGATGCCCAATTTCTCCGAGGTCAAAGGCTCTAGTATCAGCACCACTTCCTCGATCGCAAACATCTCTTTTGTAGCATGTTGCTCTCCGTATATTGTTTTCACTCCTTCCTCTGTTGGGAACTTCATCATTTGGTGAAGAGTTGAAGGTACTGCCCTCATGCTGTGTATCTATGGTCTCCCAAGGAGTGCGTTATACCTCATGTCACCTTCGATGACATGGAATCTAGTATCTTGTATGGTCTCGACTACGTTTATTGGCAAGATAATCTCTTCCTTTGTTGTTTCGCTTGCATGTTGAAGCCATTTAGGACCTGGGATGCATGTACAATCTGATTTTGTAGGCTAAGTTGTTCCACGACCCTCGATCTGATTATGTTTGCTGAGCTACCTGGATCCACTAAAACACGTTTAACTTGAATTTTATTTAAAAGGATAGAGATTACCAGGGCGTCGTTGTGAGGCTGGGATATGCCTTCTGCTTCCTCGTCATAGAATGATAAGATGTCCTCGGGCACATAGCTCCGAGTCCATTTTTCTCTTGTGATTGATACTTTGGTGCGTTTGAATACATGTCGTTGAGGGACATCGACTCCGCCAATGATCATGTGGATTACATGTTGTGGTTCTTCTTGCTCATTTTTCCTTGCATCTCTCTCCCTGAAGTGATTCTTAGCCCGATCACTTAGGAATTCTCGAAGGTGGTCCTCGTTAAACAACCGAGTCACTTCTTCTCTTAGCTGCCTGCAATCTTCTATTCTATGACCTTGTGTGCCATGATACTTGCACATCAAGTTCGGGTTCCTTTGAGAGGGATCGGTCTGTATAGGCTTGGGCCACTTGGTGTCTTTGATTCTTCCAATAGCTGACACAATCCCTGATGCATCTATGCTGAAGTTGTACTCCGATAATCGGGGTGCCTGTGCAGGATCTGTATGCTTATCAAATCCGCTTTTACTCATGAGTCCCCGAGAATTTTGACCTCAATCGTCTCTCCGATCGTTCCCATGAGCGTTCCGACCTGAACCGTGGTTCCTTCGATCGACATACGGTTGATATTGTTCCCTGTTCGATCTCGATTGCCTGTTCGTATCTCTCGACGGCTTGGCCGCGAACCTGTTAGGATGAACCGAACCCGAGGGGGCTCCCAACTGATCGTCCTCGACCCTGATTTTTGATTGATAACGGTTGTGCACATCCAACCACATCACTGCTGGATACTCAATCAAGTTCTGCTTTAATTGTCGAGACGCAATCGAGCTCTTTTCATTCAAACCCTGCATAAAAGCTTGTACTGCCCAGTCATCGGAGACTGCTGGTAATTCCATTCTTTCCATCTGAAACCTGGACAAGAACTCCCTTAACCTCTCGTCGTTCCTTTGTTTTATTTTGAAGACGTCCGATTTTCTCGTGGCCACCTTTATGGCCCCGGCGTGTGCTTTCACAAAGGCATCTGCTAACATAGCAAACGAGTCAATAGAGTTAGGAGCTAAGTTGTGATACTAGATCATAGCTCCCTTCGACAATGTTTCTCCAAACTTTTTCAACAAGACCGATTCGATCTCATCGTCATTCAAATGATTTCCTTTGATTCCGCAAGTGTACGAAGTAATATGCTCGTTGGGGTCGGTTGTTCCGTGATATTTGGGTATATGGGGCATACAAAACTTTTCGGGAATGGGCATCGGAGCCGCACTTTGAGGGAATGATTTTTGTATCAATTTTTTGGCATCTAATCCTTTCAAAACTGGAGGTGTCCCCGATATCTGGTCTACACGGGAGTTATAAGTCTCAACCTTCTTACCATTATCTTCGATTTTCTTTTCTCCGGACTTGATCCTCTTAGTGAGATCTTCGAGCATCTTCATAATCGTAGGGTCAGTACCCGAGTCGCTTTCATCTGGTCATTCTAGCTCCGGTTCAGTACGTCGGAGTTTACTGGTTCGGCAGTATTTGGTGTTTTATTCTGACTCTGAAGTTGAGCGATAGCGATTTGCTGAGCCTGTGGCATCTCGAATATCACTTGGAGGCTGACTCCCCCATCTCCTGTTGCTGGTGTTCCTTGGTCCCCTGGTCGGGCTTCCCTACGTACACTCCCATCGGGGTCTGCGCCTAAGTTGGTGTTTATAGCAATGTGTGAACTAGCATCAACTGGTTCCATGTTTGGTGCTTCCCTAGGGTTTATTGGTGGTACACTGACCCCTACATTGTTGTTTTCACCAATACCTTCGTTATCATGAACGGGTGCATTTTGTGAGCTAGACATGTTTTAGCCTGAGAATCAAAAAAATATTGACAAGAAAAAGTGTAAAAATAACATGTGTAATGAGAATCAGTAAAGAAACAATCACTATCATCTTTAGCCCCACGGTGGGCGCCAAACTGTTTACCTCGAAAATACGAGTAACAATTAAATTTGATTTGTGGTTTTAAAGATACGTGATTAGATTCAATACCAATTAATAATCGAGAAATATGAAGCAGAAATGAAAGAAACAAGTGGATCAAACCAATATAACCCTGCAGCAGTGACATCGAGGTGGGTTTAGAACAATAAGGACAATTAAGCAAGAAAGTAAAGTAAGAGCAGTAGAGCTAAAGGATAATTCTGATGAACAGTAGGCAAAAAGGTAGAGAGTATATTCTTTTCTCAATGATTACATCTTACAAATGAGGTCCTCTTTATATAATAGGGGAACCCTAAATAAGGTATATTTCTATTTACAGTAAGGAATATCCTTGATACATATGTCTAACCGCGTAGTACGGAATCGTACAATAATATTCCGGGATTTGCGCCATGATTTTGGGGACGTGGCAGGAATCTAGCCCATTCTGTTACAAATCAACAACGGTACTATTGCGGGGTCGAGCGTACTCGGCTTCGGCGTCCATTGTACTTTGATATTTGGTCATTGCATCCTACCTTCGAGCTCGGAACCGATCCATCGGGCTTGAACTCGGCCTTGCCCAAACTCAGGCTCGAGATGAGCCGTCGAGCCTATAAATCGGAGGCCTCTGATTTTGATCATATACATTGTTATTGGCTGGATTTTGAGAAAATTTCAGCACACAAATTTCATTTAATTTATCCCGGGTTTCATTGATCAATGAGTTGATAGCAAGGATTGGTCTCAGTGTGGATACGCATAGAGTCTTCACACTATCGAAGTATTTTAAAACGAGACTCTGCCTAGGATTGTTATTGTCTTCCGCTGCGTGTTACGAACACCTATATGCAATCCAACAGTTAAATCAGTCCACCAAATTTGAAGTTATGTCCAAAACGAGTGATGTATAAAATTGACTGAGAATCTACAGCCCTTCTTATTCTGCTCTCATGTTCTTTGGCTCACGGATCTAATAGTCACTTGCCATTTTTCTGGCTCCTTATAATTTGGTTTATTCAGCAGTCATGTAGTTTATTCCTTTTCGTTTCTTTAGATTTTCCTTATTTCAATCACCACTTCAATTTGCTGGTAAATAAACTGTTCTTCGATGAAAGCACCAGGTTCCATTCTTGCATTATTTTGTGAGTTTAAATAATAGTACAAGGAAATTCTGTGAAACAAATTAAGTGCATGTTCAGTGGGGAAAAAGAAAAATCCCACATTAAAGGCGAGTTATTCTTTATCCGGAGGCGGACCTACCCTTTGGGAGGACGGTAAAGGTGAAGCCATGTTTTGAAGTTTATGGATTTACAATTTTAATTCATTTAAGTTATTGAGTTCTAAATTAATGATTTGTATATATTCAATAGATTTTTTAAGACAAATATATGGTTTGAACCAAAGTTACTGGGTTCGGCCGAACCCGTAGCTCGTGAGATTACCATCCTGGTAATTCAGAAAAAATATATGTATATATCTTAAACAATATATATATATTTAAATTGGTACCTAAGACTAAAAGCTTAGACAACTGCATTGATCGATTTAGGGAGGTACAACTTGACTTTTAGTGGCTGCCTCTGTTTGATTCCCACTTCAGCATGTGCTCAAATATCATGTTAAGTTTACGCACTAGCCTACAAGTATGCAGTCTTGTCCTTGTCGGTGGAAACAATTGCGAGCTGTTGAATCTTCTAATCAAATGGAAATATCACTGCTAATTAATTTCCAACAACTAATGGATGAAATTATTCACCTATGTCAATACTACTGAACCTCTGTTTCCTGCTGGTAAAAGAGCCAAAACAGAAAAGAAAATACGCCCCCCCCCACCCACCCACCCTACCCCCACCCACCCACATTACTGTCGTGACGAGTGTCGAGCGCTCTTCCCTATCGACAAATCTGGCACTTTAGTCTACATTCTCAAGCACTAAATCCTCACCGACAGCAAACCATATATATATAGGGAATATATTTGGGCTTCGCGCGATTATTTAAAGAGTTACTGAATATACGAAATGATCGAGAATTCAATAATAATTTATATATTATTTCTCTTCTATATGAGAAAAAAATATTCATAACAACATATATTTGAGTTAATTCTTAAGTTAATTCACCATTTCAATTATTAAGAAAGATTCAGAAGGAGCATTTGAAAAATATAAAATTTTGAAATAAAATTACATAAATCTCATTTTGTAGCTACTAATTATCATACAATAGATACCTCTAAATTATGTTTACTACAGGTAATTTAGTTAACAAACATGCACTTCGCGCGGTTAGACATTTCCTTTTTGTAAATTTGTTGGTACTATAGAAGAGATAAATTATCACAAAAATACATATTATATATAAAAAAGAAATTAAATTTAGAGGTGAACGTTGATTGAATGTCGTAAAAAAGAAAATTTCTCAATATACATTAAGTGTTTTAAACGTTACATTTTCTCTCTTTTCCCTTTTATACGTTATTTTGGAAATATAAAAATACTCCACATACAAAAGTAGAGAAAAAGAATAAAAATAAAGAATAATGCAAAAACATAATAGAAATAGAAAGCTGAACCTTGTTAGAATTTTAAGTTTCAGTCTCTATATATATATATATGCCAAAGATCACAATTATCTTTCCTTTTTTTGCTTCTTTTCTCTCACTATTTTCTTTTTTCATATTCAAATTATGTTAGAAAGCCCAAAAGTTTGTATTAAGAAAGTAAGTAATGAACAATCAAAAACGGCTTCTTAATCTTCGTGACCAAAAAAATTGCTCAACATAACTTCTTAATTAATGGTAAGGGAGTAATTAACATTCAAAATTAGAAGAATGAGAAATGGCAAAACTAATTAAAATAAAGGAAGATGAGTATATCTTTGTGTTTGTCATTGTTGTGTTGGGAGTATATGGATTAGGAGTCAATTACTCAAATGGTCACTTAACTATCTCAAATTATCTCCTAAAGTCACTTTTCTTTTGTTTGTAACAACAAAGTCACTGAACTACGCATATTGCACTCAATAGATCACTCAACTAGATTTTTGAAATTTTGGATTGCCAAATACCCATTTTACCCTCTGAATTATAAACATTTATCTTCTTTTTCTTATTTTTAAACTTTTAATATTAACAAAAAAATTCAAAAATTTATTTATACAATTCAGAACGAAAGAAAATAAAATATATATTTCATGCACGTAATATAAAAATAATTATTTAAATAAAGGTATTTTTATAATATACATTATATATTCTTGAAAATTATGCTCAATTATATTATTATGTTTCTTCAACTTTCCAACGACACAAAGTACCTGGTGCTACTATAAAAAGTTAAAAAAATAAAAAGAAAATAAATGTTGATAATTTAGAGGGTAAAATAGGCATTTGGCAATCCAAAATTTAGAAAATCTAGTTGAGTGACCTTCTGAGTGCAATAGGCGTAGTTGAGTGACTTTGTTGTTACAAACGAAAGAAAAGTGACTTTATAAGATCATTTGAGATAGTTGGGTGACCATTTGAGTAATGAACTCGAGTATATGCTACTATAACTTGCGGCCATGCGCATGAAACATTACATTGAGGAGGGACTCAGTCATAATTAGGGATGGTAAAATGGTTCAAAAAAAAACAGTTAACCACCCATATCTATACTATATTAAAAGCACGAAGGCCTTAGCGAAATGTTATTCGTCTTTTTTACCCTTTAAAAGTAGTTTTTATATTAGACAAAGTTGTAATTTAATTATTCTCCTAATATGTACGATTGTAAAATCAAATAAAAAATTTCTATAAATAAACAACTTTGACTTTTCTAGATCCTTTTTCCCATTAAAAACGTACTCCTAAATTTAAGGGAAAAAACAAATGTGAATTAAATTATAATTCCTTCAAAATGCACGAGGAAGAAACTGTATCTACTTTTGCCTTTGAAATATGTCCGTTTCTAACAACCAAGCGGTAGCCATTGGCCTCTAACAATTTTTTTTATTAATTTGATTTCTTTGAAATAATTTTTTTAGAAAAAAAAGTGTCCTAAATGTAAATAAAAAGAAAATTGTCTTTTTAAAAAGGAACATAGTTTTCTTTAGAGTATTTAACAATTCCAAATTTATATAAAAAGAAATGTAAAATAAATTATGAAATACACTTTGATTTACACGGTTAAAAGAAAAATAGAATATTCACAAATTATAAATAATAAAAGGTAAAATGATACCCTAAAATTCCTACCATAAATAAATGAGAAAAATAGTTTTCAAGAAGGAATCAAATTGCCTTTAATTTCTAAAATCTAGGTTAAATAAAGGAGAAAAGAATCTTTTCAAGAAGGAATCAATTATTTGCAATTCCAAATTTTCGGCAACTTTGCTACTTATCAAACAAAAACTTGTGAATTGTTTATTTACCTTTTTAATTACTCCTAACATTTTGATTTTTAAGAATGTTATGTTTTTATATTGAACACATAATTTAAATTCTTTTTTTTTTTGGGGAAAGTGCCAAATTCATATAATTCAATGTAAGAAACGAACCATCCTTGCTTCTTTATAAAATTATAGTTAATGTGTCTTTGTCTCCAAAAGCAAAAATATTATAACACAAACAACTATTTATGGATGAACATATCTTTTTGTAACGTTGGTAGATCATATTACCCTTCAATGATGTACTATTTCTTCAAAATATTATACATACAAAATTATAAAATTATTTAATAATGATATAGATAAAACTATAGTATATTCATGGTTCCTTATATAATTGTGATATCCTCTTTGTTGTTCATTTTTTATAGAATAATACAAGCATGTTACATTCAGCTTAATCTTTTAAGTTGTTTCCTATAAAGAAGTTTAGAGATTATAGACTTACTTACATACTGTTGTGAGTTATGCTAATACAAATTAACATATTGTGCTTATTATAAGCTTTTAAACTAAATACAAAACCCATATATCGAAATCAATAAGATATCAGGACTTTGTGAGGTGACGTTTCTTTTCTTATAGAATTAGTTAAACTAATTAACATTCATAATTTTAGGAAGTTAACTATTGCCTTTAGTTAAATTCTATATCAAGATATTTTTAATAATATTTATGTGATTTTTATAAATATTTTGATCGTAATATGGGTACGCGCGCAGCGCGCGTACCCTAAGACTAGTTATCCACTAAAAAATGGGTTGGATAATGAACTTTTTAAAAACGGGTCAAATATGGATAAGAACCATATTATCCATTTAGAAAACGGATAACCAATGAGTAACCAATGGATAACCAATGGGTCTAACGTTTACATTTGTAAAGCCTCAAATTGGGGTTCCTCAAGTTAGGGAGACTAAGAATTCTCCCAAAAGTGATCATATACAAGAAGTCATGGATAATATGGGTAACCCATATTATCTGCCGGTTAACACGTTTTTTATCCGTATTAAATATGAGTCGGGTCGAATAATTGATCCATTTTTTCATTACCCGTTTTCGACCCGAACCATATCCGACCCGACCCGCCCGTTTGCCACTCCTAGTCATTATAGTGGAATAAGAATCAAGATATGAGAAGTTGGTTCTGGAGGCCATATTCATATTCAACCAATTCTACTGTCTCCCCAAAGAATGCAACAATATAATCACCTCTCCACAGAAATGTCATAGCTATTGTTATAATGTAAGTTGACCGAGGAAAATAAGTGTATCAATATGCTCGAGAGACTTCAAATTCTTAAAATATACATATCTTGTGATGATTTTTTTTAGTAATATTGAATTAGTATAATTTTAGAAAAATAAACAAGTATTATGAAAGTACATCAAAAACTAAAAGTGTCGAGAATACCAAATTCAAGTTTTTGACTGCCGACTAGCTAGCAGGCAAGGATGTTATATTTCTCTAAATAACAAGGAAGTATAGAACGAAGTAGATATCTTAACATAAGAATAAATTAAATTTTTTGTTGGATTTTCAATATTTTTTATTCTTGAAGCTATTATAATATCTTAAAAACTGTATTTTTTTAATTAAAATACATAGAGAACAAAAAGTTGTGGTGAATATTTGTGTTCAATATTTTGAAAGTAGTACTTTCTCATTTTTCATTTGGTATTCTATATCTATATTTATATATTATATAAAATTGGTCATAATTAAAGTGACGTGATACCCTCTCACGAGTCGTATATGATAATATTATGATAATATTGCAAAACTTTTCCAAGAATATTTATGTGATTTGTATATTTTATGTCTCTACTTGAAAAAATATTTCTATTAGCTTGAAGATGGTGACTCCAGAGTTGTATGGAATCATACACACTATAATATTTGACAAATGATTTATTATGCTGTTACTTCAATTTTCAGAATCATCGCTGGCTTTAGTTTGAATATTCTCATACGATTAGGGTTAGAGACTTTACTTACAATTTTCATAGTCATTGCTTGCTTCAATTTTTTCATGTGATGCAAAATTATAGAAAATATAAAATTAAGTATAAATATTAAGATGAATTCTATTTAAAATATAATCTATTTTGACTTGGATCGAATACTAGAAAAAGGATTAGTTCATAAATTTGATATAATTTGTTATGATCGCACGAAGGCGAATAAGTTGACTAGTTTTGTAATAAATCCAACCAAATCCTCACCGATTCCCTACATAGATATGCAAGTTTAATAGGAGTACTATCTATAGAAATTATACCAAAACTATATATGAGCTCGAAGAGTTGATGCAATACCTATTCGTAAAAGAGGAAAATGGTAGGCTCCTGTGAGTGGTGATAGGCATTAAAAACGTTAAAATATCTTGGTATAGCCAGTTTTCATACTGGTCAATGAAAAATAGCCAGCGTTTATCAAGTCAATAAAAAATAACCACTATTTTGCTGCAACAGGGACCGGTCCAGTATAATACAAATTCTGGTGCATTTGTGTACGAACTCCTGCATATTATGCTGGACCGGTATACTTTGCTAAATCTGGCTATTTTTGAATTTCTCCCATTAAAAACTTGTAGATGCCGTTGCCCGGGGATCGAACCCGGGTCACCGGGGTGACAGGCGGGAACACTTATCACTATACTACAACGACTTGGCTGTGAATAGTGTCATACTAGCCCTATTTGTGGTCGAGGCGTGTACAAAAGTTAAAACAAAAAGTTACTACGCCGTTGCCGGGGATCGAACCCGGGTCACCCGCGTGACAGGCGGGAATACTTACCACTATACTACAACGACTTGATTGAGATGGTTGTTTAGTCATTATTATTGATCTTTATATTATTCCAAACATTCGCTGTCAATTGTGCAGAACAGTGGCAGTAAGGATTTTGTTTCTTATTTCTCTTTATTTTTCGGTTTTTTATAGTTAAGGAGGAGTATACACTAGTACAAGTGCACCATTGCACTTTTAGCATTGCGTGTGCAGATGAACTTTTCGGTAGGCTAGGTTCTCACTCTTCTCACCGCCTATTTAAGTGACTCGATGCTAAAATAGAGAAATGGCATAGCGCTATATTCTTTTGCCCGATTCTTTTCCAACATTTGGTCATCTCAGAATGTATGAGTTGAAATAACTTTTTTTTTTTTGGTAATTAAGTCGAAATCCACTTTATATTCATAATTTTGACCAATTTTAAATTAAGGGTATCGCCGGAAACAACCAAGCTGCCACCAAATTAATTTTTCTCTTCCAACCAAATAAATTCAGTATCTACAAAATAGGAAGAAAAAAAAAATATACCGTTAACTCAAGCTTAGCACTTCAATATGATAGCCAGGGAGTAAAAACGTATCGGATTGCCCGGAACTGAACTGCTGACCTAAAAGAAGACACTACAACATTCCAAACCCTACCCAAGTTGAGATCACTAAATATCAAGTATCAACCACCCAAGCACTGACTATGACAGTTACTTCACGTTTTGCATGGAAAGCATTTTCCTTAGAAAATTAGTTCCTAATATTTAGTTGGATACAGATTAGGTTAAATATGATAATTGTACAAGCTATAAGATAAAGATAGGAGGATAGTCTTTTGCTGATATTTTTAGATACGGATCAGTGTTAGTACCAAGGTATAAATGTTGAATGCAACATGTGAGATTGAATAGAGCAGAAATTTTCATGGTTAAAAGAAAAAACTTCCACCCAAAAGTAGAGGATCCATTTTTCCATTTTAATGAAAACAAATTCCTCAGAAAATATTTTTCAAATTCAAAGCAACTAAACACTTGAAAACATTTTCAGGATAACATTTGCCTAATACCAATTCTTTTTGCCGCATGGTACTTCCATCCTTTTCTGCACTTTTTTCGTTTAATGCACGAGTATCGCGTGGAAAGAAACGACACTAAAAGCAAGAGAAATCCGCTGGACCAGGATTTAGTAGTTTCTTAATGCACAATCAAACTTGAATTATACAATTATTGTGTCATTTTTAACCTATACACGTTATACAGAGCTCCTATGTTTCCCACGTGATTGCAAGGACTTAAAAGACTCAAATTTTTGATATATTGAAGGGGACCTATAGGGCATGGGGAAGATTGATAGTCTTGTCTCCAACAAAAGATTCTTCAGATCCATGGCTGCAAAAAAAATCAACTCAATCTGATAAACAACCACCTTATGGATCCTGAATTACACCACAGGAACAACAAAGATATTTCTATTTTATAATATAGAAAGTGGGTGTGTCCATGAGGTTTTACCTGAGGTTACTCAAAGCTGACATCCTGTATAGGCAGGTGAACACTAAAATGTGCAACCCAATGGTGTAAAAGAATGCAAACGTACGGGCATATCTGCAACATGAAATTTCGCTTCACTTCATTATTACATGACATTCAAAGGCCCTTTTACGTTTCAACTGTGAATATGGTCTTAAAATATTTCCTCTTTCCCCACTGCTTTAAAACCCACGAACAGGAATGGCGTATATTAAGAAGGTAGTAGCAGTCACATAAAGTTATAGTATATTCTTTATTTCTGCTGAATCTGAGAACAACACTATTTTATAATTACCTTTTAAATGATATAAAATGTATGGGACTCAAATCTACTATTAATACCATCCGGGATAAAACTGGTGACAACAATCAACAATGACATCTAACTTTTTCCATAATGCTCATCATAACTTATGAGTGTCAAGCTAACTAAAGGGGAAACAGGATAGTGGAAGCTTACTTGTTACCAAGAAGAAAACGTCCACTACTGAGAGTAATCTTGTCTCTCAAACCCAGCTCCTTGTATCTTTGATCTCTTTCCTATTATAGGCAAAAAGATTTGATAAGATGCGGACCAACAACCTCCAATAGCATGAGAAAAATGGGTATGAGCAATTGAGCATGCACAGATTGAGAAATGGAAACAAGGAAAATACAGAAAATTAAAGGGAAGCACCGACTACAATGCAAATGTTGGGAATAGACAGAAAGATGAGAACGCATAGAAACAGTTTAGAAGTTGGAACTTTAAATGTTTGTGCAATTTTTGTGATGGGAGATTAAAAATAACACGCAAATGAAGCTGCTCTCACCAATTTAAATGATTCTGAAAGCTAATTCAGAGGCCTCAAATCAATGGACTTGGCAGATGGGGACAAGTGGAGCAACTAAGTTTTACTAACACCAGCTTAACCGTGCCCTCTGGAAAAAAGACTTGGAATGCAATTAAAATGTGAAAGAAAAGTTGGGAACCTTCTTTGAGAATGCTGCAAATGGATTAATATCATCCTCATACATCTTCTTGTATTTGGATTCCACATCTGAGCTGAAACCACTTTCTAGGTCTTCTGCATACTGAGAATGAGAAGGCAGCATTTCAGAGAAAAAGAAATTGAAGCAGACTGTGAAATCAAAAATAAATCCAGGTAGCTCACCTTCTTTGATCCTCTTGAGATCACTCTCTCAGAATTATAATCCTGAACATACCGGATCTTTCCGTAAAGTTTGACATTATCTGCTTTTGTTTTTTCGAGTTCTGAGGTCAACACCCCTATCTTCTCGTTCAGCCGTCTAATTTCCTAGCAAGATCAAGAATTACAAACTAATGACCCTTGTAATCATAAAAGAAAAATCTGAGGTTTTTGGAAGGTGGGTGGAAAGATAGAAGTAGAAATCATTTCAGTAAGAAAGGGCAAAAGAGAGAAACCTCCTCAGTTTCCTGCAAGCGAGCCCGGAAGCGGTCTCTTTGGTTGCAAATCACCTTAAGCATCGAGTTCTGATCTAGGTCTGATGAAACATGCCTCTGTTCTGCATTCTATTCAATATATGTCAATATTTTTTTTTTGATAAGTAAATATATGTCAACTTTAAGAAAGCTCATACTCAAATGCTTTTGATAAGGCTCATACTCATAAATATTATAGCGTTTTAGAACTTCAAATGCATGAATCAGAAGCATTGACCCTTTGGAAACCTAATCTTACACGCCAATAGATAACTCGATGAAATTATCCCTTGTATGATGGTTATCTATGCTACCCATCAAATATTCTTCTCTCCACTCTTTAACAGATCTCAGTCCTTTTTATTGATCACTAACAGATGATACGCAGAACTAGGCCGGAGTTATACTATCCTGCTTTCTCAGGTACCATGAAAGAATATGCAGCGACCTATTTTTGGATTGAAGGGATGTGTTGAACTACTGACATTAAGCTCAATCTTAACCAAGTTGCGTTTTTGTTTTTTAACAGTTTGCCATCTTCTTAAACAGTAATAAATCTGGTCAAATGATACTAATGATGTATTCTATTGTGCACTTCTCAATCCCTTACCATCCACTTGAAAGATCACTTCAGGGAATCCCTTTAAGGCAGATTTCTCAACCGCTACTACATGACTCGCACTCCTTAAGTTTGACAGATAAAGTGATTGAGGTCAGGCAATAAGATTAGACTGAAAATATTAAACGATAAACTGGTAATTTTAAACTTATAGCATTTTCCGAAAGATCCAAGTACTGGTCTGCTGGAGTATGCTATGACATGGCCTTTATCGAAACTTTAGGCTGAAGGGTAAAAGGGAGAGGATCACCTGCTCAACTCTATGAAAGAATTGAACCTTTAGAAAAAGGAAGGTAGAAGCCCTTGCAGAGAGTTGACAAGATACAAGAGTAAGGCTTAGTTCAAATAGTCTATATATAACCTTTCTTTCTACGGCGGAGACGAAAAGATAAGGAAGCAAGCAAAGACCAATACTCACCTCAGATGCCTCTTTTCCTCCAGACTCTGATAGATCCCAATCATCAATTAGAGTGCTTTTTCTGTCTTTAGAACTATATCCCTGCAATAGAAACAATAGAGTTCTCTGAAAAATATAATTTAATAAACTACACTCAATTGTTTACCAACTAATAGAAAAGCAAGCAGCTATTACTTGGGCAAGTTTAAATCTAAATAAATCCTGTTTCTGGCACATCGTGTTCAATCACCAACATGCAAACGTAACACTATTATATCTAATTATCTACCAGATAAAATTACCACAATATAAGATGCAATAATTACATCCAACAAACCTGGGTTTGGGAGAGTGGGAGGCGAGAAAACTGCACAAACCTTTAGAATATCATCCTCTAACTTCTGTACTAATCTTTGTTGTTCATTAAGCTTTGCAGCTAATTCCACAATCTTGGCTTCAGAAGATTCCAACGAAGACGTCCTTTCAGAAAGTTGGAACTGAAACCATAGAAAGAAGTTAAAACATCATGATTCATGATTGATCATCACGAAGTAGTTCAAGTGTATCAGCACTGGACTCAGATATAAAGGTTCTTTTTTTAAAATAAATTGACAACTCAGATATAAAGTTCTATATGATAATAGAATAAACTTAACTTATCTCTGAGAGCATTACCATCTAAATACGTTCAGATTTTTCCCATAATTATTCGTGACAATCAAACCTATAGCTGGGACATAATCACTACTTGCAAGTTACCTTTAACTGTGTCAGCTCATGCTCCATTTTCCGATTCTTATCAAGAAGTAAGGACTCAAGTTTGCTCATCTCTTCTCCACTGGTAGCAACTTCCCAGTCTTCAGCCTCAATTGTATTGTAACCCACTGCCTACTCAAAGCAACAAAAGGATTATAGTGGAGAATGTAGCAATGACATTCTTGAGCTAGGTAGTGAATCATGGAGAAACCCAGTTCCAAACTCGAAGATGAATAGAAGCAAATGAAGCTGGATACAGTGGAGCAAGTTGATGTAGTCATGTAACACGGAAGAAAAAGGAAAATGAAGAAAAAGAGAAAAGCAGTCAATATCTTTACATGTTGAGAAATAAGTTTTAGAGATTTCTAGGCTATCTTGAGAGGTCAGAAGTTCAACGAAAAACAAAAATTAAAAGGACTTGTAAAACCTACACAAAATTGAGTAACTGAAGCATATTGAGTGAGCATAACCTGTAAGATTTTAACTTTCTTCCTCAAATCATCAATCAACTTCGTTGTTGGCCTTGTTTGAAGTTCCTTCTTCAGTTCCTCAAGAGCACCTTCCTAAGGTAGATTAAAAAGCATGAATTAATTAGTGGAAACGAGAAAAAAAGGCCTTAAAAAGAGAGATTGACCAACAACACAACTTGATGCCTATTATTATAAT
>NC_031991.1:42384994-42415742 GCF_001879085.1 Nicotiana attenuata | reverse complement strand
AATATATATATATATATATATATATATATATATATATATATATATATATATATATATATATAGTTGCAGCAACTTATCAAAGTTGAACCCCTGTGCCTTCAGAGTGAAACCCAGCATAAGTGCTCTTAGAGGAGCTGAGTCAATTTGAGAGGCATAAATACCTAGGACTGCTACTATTACTTTACGCAAGAAATGTGAAGTATATCTCAGAGCACCTAAATTATTGACATAAAAATAGATCAGAGGGGATAAAACATAAAGGAAAAAAGTTTTACACAATATTCAAGTATTGACATTATGAACGTCTATCCTATTCCCCAATGAAAGTAGGAACATTATTCAAATTGGTCCCACAAAAATTGGTAAAAACCAATGAACATGTTCCAATACATTAGGAAGTCAGTTGGAGCAAACCAGTGAGGAAGGTATAACACTATGGTCAAAGAAGAGTTGGAAACATTCTATATCCTCAGTACATTTTTAGTTGACAACTATTACACAACCACCAAAGGAACATACCTTTTCATTAAGCAGAGCATTCAACTTCTTTATCTCATTCATGTGTTGTTCTCGCTCATTTGATAAGGTATTCTCCAAATTATGAAGTTCTGTATTTAGCTCAGAAATGATCTTCTCCTTGGCAATCAGAGAAGTCTCAAGGGCACTATTTGCGTCCAAATTATTGCTGAAAGTGAATCGGTGAAGACATTCGACCAGTTACTTTAACCTGTCTACCAATGATAGACATGTTTTGGAAGAAAAAAAAACTACAGAGAAACAAGATGTACTATATAAATGTTTGTCATAGATCATAGCTCACATGTTAATACATTAAAAGGTTTAAGTATGACTTGATTGCGGTAATTACACTCTCATACACTATTCTTGCCTAACGTAGTTTGCTCTAGAGTATGCTATTCAAACTCTCACACTTAGCCTTCCTCTTGTTAAACTGCATTGCTCTAGTCAGATATGTAAATCAGAGCTTTCGACCATTTTATTTTTCAATTTTAAAGAGTAATAAACTTCCTCACGAACCAGTGTAACAAGCCAAGAACATCGTTCACCAGCCACAGATTGGTCAACTGGATGTCAAAGCTTGTCAGTAGATGGTTTTCGCAAGATATATATGTGCAGTCACATACATATATATGGCTGAAGGAGATAAAACAAATTTGTTAGACAATGAATTTAACCTGTTCTTGTGATCATAATCTTCATTTGCCGTCTGTAACTGTGAGCGCAACAATCCCTGAATAAGCCAAAGCATAACATTATAAATACATCCAAAAAGAAATCATTCACTATGATTCTTCCGTAAGATCTTACGGTTGAGCAGACTGAGTCTCCGTCGAAACAAAGTGGAAAAGTGTCCAAAGCTAAAATGCTTGATATGGAATTTAAAGTGAAGCAATGTACCACAAAAGAAGAAAAATTGAAACCAAAGATAGTTAGATCCTATTACCTTTTCTCTTTCAAGACTAAGAAGGCGAGTCTGAGCCCGTTCAACTTCATCCATTAACAAGCTGACTTCTGATTGCTTTCCTGCCCTCTCTTCCTCTATTTGAGTACAAACGAGTTAGTCCAACTATTTATTAAGGCATATATTTAGCCAATAAAACGGGGAAAAAGAGAGAGTAGAAAGTCCAAATCCTGAAAGCGAACTTTGACAAGAAAAAAGAACTGCACACTTTCAGATTAGCATAATACAAATCAAAGAAATAAACTGATTTATCATTTATGGCTAGATGAATATAACACCTGATTGTGCATGGACTTCAAACAACTGGCTCTGTGCAAGTTCATGCAACTTTTGCATGGTCAAAACACTTTCTTGAGCTTGCCGTAATTGATCCTGCAATAGTTGTTCCCTGCATCAAATAGAAGACTGCAAATCATGATATTCCTATTCCAAAAGGAAAGATCTGACACCAAATACTTATTCAAAGATAGATATGAAGCTTAATGTAGTTTAATCTTCATATTAAAACAGAACGTAACACCTTTCTTTTAAAACCTCAAGAGTTTTCTGGTTCTCTTCTGCCAAACTGCGTTGCTTAATTTCTACAACTTCCTTGACTTTCTCCTCCATCTGAACAACAAAAAGGACATATTAAGGATCACGCCAAATGAAGCTGGCCTCTATGTACTCAGATTCACAACATCAAATGGTACTAAGAAGATGAGCTTTCCTTTATAAGCCAGCACTATAGAGAAAGTCCAACATCAGAAAGTGCAAAATTCTAACTCAAACCACACTCCCCACCCTATGGGAAAAAGACCCAAAAATACAAGAAAGGAAAACAAAGAGGAAAAGTAATGTGAATTATAACAAAAATAAAAACAGGAACGTAATGTGCATGAAAATTAAGCAGAAATCATATTCTTAGCTTCACCTTGAATGCCACTCTCAAAGGGTGCTGAGAAGCCTCACTAACTCTTACTCAGGCTCAGCTAGCTTATTTTTTTCCCCTTAGCTCAAGCTAAACTCGACGGCTAATGAGCTTATTGAGCTGCCTCTATGTTTCATTATTAGATATTTATATGGTGAAATGAACTGACTAGTTTCTCCAATCAATTCACGAACCTAGCAGACTCCATTTATGTCTCAGCTGCATGTCTCTAGTTACCTCCAGTCTCTCACATATTAACTTTGCCAAACCTGTCTCTCTGTTACACTCTAACTTTCTTGCAAAACCACTTTATCTCCCCCTTCACGGCCACTTGCCACAAGCCCCAGCAAACCATCTTCAAGAAAGATTCCTGGGCTTCTCGTCTAACTGTATTCAATTTCCCAAGTGCTCCAGCACAATCATCACTACACTTATGACCATTAGTAGAAAGCAACTGAAGTTCTCCATTAGACACACCAAATTTGGGACCCTGACTAGTTTCAGATGCCAATGATGGATATTTGGTACTATCAGCAGTTCAAATTTCGAAACAGACTAAAAGGCCTTTCTCTAGGTTTATTTTTTGTGTGTGAGGATAAGCCTTTCTAGAGTGGAATCCTAGCAAAACGTGGAGCTACTTGAGAAGATTTGTGGGTTTGAAAAGTGAAAGCTAGCAAAGCCACCAAGCTTGGGCTTCCTTTTTTTCCTTTTCTTCTCTCTCTGAGTGAATTTTATGTAAAATCTAGCAGTGGTTCTACTGATCCACTCAGCATAGTTCAAATCGTGTGATCCCTACTTGTGTGGAACTTTTACAAAGTAGAGAATAAATATTAGCAACAATTCACAAGGTAGGGATTGCACAGCGAAGTAGTGAACTGGGTGACTGCAGTAATATATCAACAAAATTACTGTCAATATGCAAGTAGCAAACAAACGCATGTGTGGCACATATGTATATATAGATACTGGCCTGTTGTTCTAACTGACGGCAACGCTCTTCAAGTCTTCTTATTGTTGCTTGTTGATTTTTCAAGTGAGTTGCCTCTATGTGAAATTCTTCAAGCTCAACCTTCATTTTTCGATTCTCAGATTCTAATTCTGATATCTTTGAATCCTTTTCCTGCATAAAGTAAGAACAATCAGATAGAGAACTTAAAAGTAAATAAACTGCAGTCTCATATGTACTTTAGAGTTAAAACTCCAGTTTCAGAGCTCTCGTTGAAGCATTCCTACATGCTTTGTGCACAGCACCCTGAAGATTAATTTAACTGAATTGTGTAGCCATCATTCAAGCCATTAAATACTGTTTCTAAAACATTTTTCTAGATAGTGCCAGCTCCAGCAGTTACAACTGTTAACCACCAGAAATACTTCAGCATCCCAAGCCCCACTCAACATGATTGTTATGCCGCTGAAAAAGTTCACGCAACAAGATAATCGCAAATCCTCTTCCTACACATACTTAGCAGTAACATTTTAGTTGCTAATCTAAAATGGAAACATATAACCAGCCTACAAATTAGTATCTTGAGAATCCAAAATCACGGACCACTAACCCACTAACTGCAAAATGCCATGTGACAATAGCTTAAATAATTTTAGCTCAATCTAGCCATTTTTAGTGGCCAGCAGCGAGCACCAGTACACTCTAACAGTATATTGTTTCAAAGATTGATCATCAAACTCTAGGAGTTCTCTCATGAGCATGAAGTTTTTCATTTGCGCAAGCAAGGGATAAGTGACTATAAAGCCAGCATCGTACTTACAGCAATAGAAGCAATAATCGGGTAAGGATCTGGTGCCTCATAAAGTTTCTGATAAATGTTAAGAAAAGCATTTTCCCCATATTTTGCTCTCTTTGTAAGATTGTCAACCTCTTCTTGATAACCCTTGAGCAAAGAGTTGAATAAGCTCAACTTGTCTTCTTTTGAAGCCTTTTTAAAATCTGCCAAGAGGTACACGAACATGTTTTACACAAACAAAAAAAGTAAAAGTAATTATAACGATTTCTAACGGTAGTGCACTATCATCCCAATGGAAACGCATGTTTAGTACCTCGAGTGCTCTCCGCAAGTTTCCGGCGGTTCTTCTGACTGATATCTTGATTTTCAGCTATTCTAAGACCTTGTTCATCCAGTATACTCCTTTCTTTCTCTAAATCAAAGTCTGCAATTTTTTTTTTGTTGAAAACGAAAACCAATATTCTTAAAATGCATCTTCAACTTTATCTTCTCTTAGACCAAATTAAGAAGAGTATGCAAATGAATATCATTACAATAACAATACAACAAAAACTAAGCCTCGGCCCCAAACAAATTGGAGTCGGCTATATAAATCCTCCACTAACCATGTTACTCAAATGATTATTCACAAAGCAATCATTTGAAAATTGAAGTAATGCGCTAGAGGCACATATCGGTAAAGAACTACATCATGGAAATCAGAATGAAGCATACAAAAGCAAACATTTTGCTTCAATGAATTCACTTCATCACCAGCAATCCAAATCTTACTAAGCACCGAGTTTTTTCCCTCTCTCTTTCTATCTCTCTGTTCCAACATTCTACTGCGAATTGCAAAGGAGTTTGAGTGAAAAGCAGCCAAAAATCCGAGTATTATAAAAATTCACTTCATCACTAGCAATCCAAAGCTGCCTAGGAAACTTAGGTTTTTTCGCTTCTCTCATTCTATCTCTCTGTTCCGACATTTTACAGCAAATTGCAAGTGAACTTGAGTGGAACAGTAGCTAAAAATCCGAGTAGTATATCAAGTGAACTACTGATTTTTAGAGAAGAAGCAAGAGCTTTCTCTTGACTAGTGTTAAATTCCTTTCACAAGACAAGTGCGAAGTGAACTAATCCTAACTGAAAATAATTTGACGATAATCAACAGCAAAACCTAGAGCCGGTGATATGCATCATAAATAGAAGGAGATTAGGGGATAATTGCATCGGAAAAATTTACCTCTCCAGTAGGTAGAGACAGCGGCGAGAGGAGTAGAAGAAGACGTAGATTTTGCCTTATCTCTCTCCGATCCTCCTTCCTGGGGATCCATTGTTCATTCAAACGCTTATATGAATGGTCACAAATTGCTATGTACCAATCCGATGCAATGCTATGGAGAAAAAGTTGAACTAATTTTTGATAGATCAAAGATCTTAAGCTTTCAGTTCCAGAGTTAGTTCGATCATCTTGTTGCCGCAGAAAGCAACGAAAGTTTGATGGAGAAATGCTGTTTCCATTATATATAGATTGCAATTAAAAAATGCACGTATAATCGGTAAAGTCGAATTTCTCCAATTACTTATAAATCGCAATGGACGCAACTTATAAAGCGCATTTATAAATGTGATCTATAACTTTCTATTAACAATTGCGATTGAATTAGACTGCAACTGTAAATCGTGATTGTCAGTCTAAATTTATTGTTCTAACTTATAAGTTAGGGTTGGAAATCACAAGTAGTGCAGTGATTACGTGGTATAGTAATTATAAAGATTTAGTTATTTATTATTACGTAATTACAATATAATTTTCAGTGCCTTGTTTGATTACACAAGTATAATTATATAATAGATATTTTTTATTGTAAAATAAAGTTTAATTACAGAACACTAAATGAACTTTTTTAGATTAAAAAAAGTAAATAGACCTTAATATGTGGTAGTTATATGTGTTTATCAACCCAAAAAATATGTGTGCCTATAAATTAGGTATTAAATATTATTTACGGCAGAAACATTCAGGACCCCCTTAAACTTGGTAACTTTTGTTTAGTTCCTTCTTAAATTTCACGTGGTCTTTAAAACCTCCCCTAACTTGAAAATTTGATAGTCTTGACCCCCCTAGATGTTAATGTGGCAAAGAGCGTGGATACACTCTCGTTTAAGTGCGTGAAAGGGAAGAAAAATCGAAAAAATCAACTTTCAAGTAGGGTATTTTGCAAATATTAATTGCTACATAATCAAATATAATGATTTATTTATTCCAATTATATTTCTCGTTGTTTCTTCTTAATACATTGCATATTGATAATAGGCTACATAGACGATATTTACACCCTAATTATACCATGCTTTATTGTTGTTTTATAGGCTAAATGATAACAAAATGCTCTAATTGGTGTTCTTTTGCTTTGCAGGGACTAATCCAAGTTAGAAAGAACTATGGAGCTTTTGGAATCAATAATGTGAAGAAAACGTCCAATCAAGAAGCACCCGAGCGGAAAGAAGCAAAAAGTGGACTGGGGTTGAATCCACCGCGGTGGGATCGTGGCAGGCCACAGACGCGAGGCAGAATGTTTGGCTCTCACCGCGGTCGCGGTGAACTGTGCAGTGCCCAGAACCTGTGGGACCAAAGTGTAACTCGGGAAAAACTTATTCCAAACCCTTATAAACTCAAAAAGCTCGCCCAAGAAAGTATCAAGCTTGTTTCTAGAATACCTTGGAGGCAAGAACAAGTATGAGAAGATCAACCAAACATTAGAGTTTTTCTATCTTCTCTTTATTATTGCAATTTCAAATTATGAACAATTTAGTAGTTTTCTCTTGCTTTGTTATGAGTAGCTAAATATTTGATCTAGGGTTGACGGAACCAATTGTTGGATGAAGTTTTGACTCAACTTTGTTATAATCGAGCCGGATTTCTTATATGATTGTTCAACTACGTTTTGTATGGTGATTAACTGAATGGGCCCTTGATTAATCGTGTCTAATTGCCTTGTGTTGCTTGAGAAAGAATACTAGGTTAGACTGCTGTTGAACAACACCACTTTTGGGTAACTGAAGAGATTCATTACTTGAACTTAAAAGTGGGGTTAGAGATAACGAAACTTTGGTGGGATAAGTCAGAGCTGCACGAATTGTCAGCTAGAGTAGTTCGAGAGAATGCTCTATTAAATTATCGTAGTTGATCGAGAGATAATTACGATAACCCATAGCTCATAATCCTCATAGAGTATTACGGCAAGATTATAGCAAAAGAGTTAAGACTTAAACTAGCAATTGGGGAAATCAATGCCCTAGACCTTTTTACCATTGAATCCACCTTGTCAGGAGATTGGTGGAACAGTTCAGGGATTAGAAGAAGGACCTGCACATGGTGTTTATTGACTTGGAGAAGGCGTATGACAAGGTCCAAAGGGAGGTGCTATGGAGGTGCCTGGAGGCGAAGAGCGTGCCAGAAGCCTACATCAGAGCGATCAAGGACATGTACGATGGAGCTAAGACTAGGGTTAGGACGGTGGGTGGCGACTCAGACCATTTCCCGGTGGTTATGGGGCTTCATCAAGGATCCGCGCTTAGCCCTTTCTTATTTGCCTTGGTGATGGATGCATTGACACGCCATATTCAAGGGGATGTGACATGGTGTATGCTATTTGCTGATGACATAGTCTTGATAGACGAGACGAGGGTCGGTGTTAACGAGAGGTTGGAGGTCTGGAGACAGACTCTCGAGTCTAAGGGTTTCAAACTAAGCAGGTCTAAGACAGGATACCTGGAGTGCAAGTTTAGCGCCGAGTTGAGCGAAGTAGGTAGGGACGTGAAGCTTGGATCTCAGGTCATCTCCAAGAGGGACAGTTTCAAATATCTTGGATCGGTGATTCAAGGGGACGGAGAGATCGACGAGGATGTCACTCACCGTATAGGGGCGGGGTGGTCGAAATGGAGGCTTGCATCAGGAGTCTTGTGTGACAAGAAAGTGCCACCGAAACTCAAGGGGAAGTTTTATAGAGCTGTGGTTAGACCTGCCATGTTGGATGGGGCGGAGTGCTGGCCGGTTAAGAAATCGCATGTTCAGAGAGTGAGGTTGCGGAGATGAGGATGCTCAGGTGGATGTGCGGGCGCACCAGGTTAGATAAGATTAAGAATGAAGTTATTCGGGAGAAGGTGGGGGTGGCCCCAGTGGATGAGAAGATGCGGGAAGCGAGGCTTAGGTGGTTCGGGCATGTGCGGAGGAGAAGCCCTGATGCCCCGGTAAGGAGTTGTGAGCGACTGGCGGTGGTTGGCTCGAGTCGAGGCAGAGGGAGGCCTAAGAAGTATTGGGGAGAGGTGATTAGGCAGGACATGGCAAGAATGCGGATTTCCGAGGACATGGCCCTTGATAGGAAAGTCTGGAGGTCTAGTATCAGGGTTGTAGGATAGGGGCTTCTAGAACTTTTCGTACTTCATTCCCGGGGCTAGGTGGGGTTTGGTAGGGCTCTCCATAGATGACTTGTGTATTGTATTGTGCCCCCTTATGGTAGTTACTGGTCGATATTATTGCATGCCATTTAATTTATGGTTTTTATGTTTAGATAATTATTTATGCGATTTCTGATGGAGTCACTAATGCTTTTTTGTTTTTATTTTTCCTTTTCCTTTTCTTTCCTGAGCCGAGAGTCGATTGGAAACAGCCTCTCTGCCATTTCGGGTAGGGGTAAGGCCTGTGTACGTATTACCCTCCCCATAAGCCACTTTGTGGGACTATACTGGGTAGTTGTTGTTGTTAATATTATTTGAAGTAGTTAAACAAAAACAAAATCTTTATTGATAAAAATCTTGCATCTGGAAATTGTTTGAGTTGATAAGAGCATTGCCAAGAGTTGTAATAGATAGGTTAGTTCCCTGAGGATTCGACTCCGGACTTAAAACCGGATTATATTTGCAACGACCACTTTGTATTTCAGAAGACATAGTTGGGCGTGATCAAATTTTAGCGTCGTTGCCGGGGAATTAACGATGTTATTTATTACAACTTAGAAGTAGTGCTAGAATTATTAGTTTAGATCAATTTTCTAAGGTGTTAAACAATTCTTTTTCATTGAAATTCTCACGTTTGAACTCTTGTGGGATTCAAGTGTATGCCTAGAAATTCTTCGAGGACTGGTGAACTGCTTGAAGGACTCTCAGACCCCGAGAAAACATTCAGGGCATTGAACCGTGCCAACAAGAAGAACAAACAATCACAACAAACACACCAACTTGAAATTGAGATGGGAGATAACGTCAACGGAAACATAAGGGATGACCAAGCTGACCCAAACGTCAGAGTGGTAGCACCTCTTGTGCCAGAAGCTACACTTTATGATTGGGCACAACCCACAGCTGACAACCTGACCACTGGCATTGTTGTGCCCCCAATACAAGTGGAGACATTCCAGATCACCAATAACATGTTGCATCTTCTGTAGAATAAGGGATTGTTCTCCGGGTCACACATTGAAGACCCTCAACAACACTTAAAAAATTTTCTGTCGATTTGTGTGACTCAAAAGCAGCCGAATGTGACCCCAGAAGCTATCAAGTTGTTACTGTTCCCGTTCTCTGTGACTGGGGAAGCTCAGACTTGGCTGAATTCGCTCCCGATAAATTCCATTGTCACCTGGAGGGAATTAGTCAAGCAGTTCCTAAATAAGTTTTACCCGCCGAACAAGACTGCAAAACAGATTGATGAGATACTGCAGTACAAGCAGCAACCTACTGAGACCTTGCAGGAAACTTGGGAAAGATTCAAAGGGATGCTAGTGAAGTGTCCCCACCATGGTATTCCAGACCAGATGTTCGGCCAGAGATTCTACATGGGGTTAGCTGACAATATAAAGGCCAATGTAGATGCTTCAGCTGGGGGTGCATTTTTGAGTAAGACATTCACCGAGTGCAAAATCCTTCTTGGCAAGATGTCCTAGAATTCGGGGTGGATGACGAGGGGTACAACACTGGCACCAATAGTGCATTCAGTTCCTCTTGACCCAAATAATTCGCATGTAGAGAACATAGCCACACTCATGAATCAGATGAGTATATTGACAAAGAAGATTGATGAGATGGGTACAAAGCAAGTGCATATTGTTGACACAACAAATGGAGGACTGTGTACACCCTGCGTTAATCAGTCTTATGTGTGTTCATGGAGTACAGAAGGAGACAACCAAGGGTTAAGAGAGGACATGAATTATGTCAACAACTTTGGGGGTTAGAGACAAGGAGGACAGCAGTGGATACCGGCACCAAATCAGCAGTACAGACCAAACATGCCACAGCCTGGAGGTATGCAACCCCAAGGCCAAATGGTGCCATATCAGAGACAACAGGGCTATCCACAGCAGAACCAGCAACAGTTGGCATATCAGCCACCTCCTCAGCAACAAGATAAAAACATGGTAGAGATCAGGGGTATGCTTCAACAACTCATTGGAACAAATGGTAAGATGCAGGAAAAGTTAGCAGCGCATGACTCAGTGATAAAGAACATTGAAACTCAATTGGGGCAGTTGTCTATGGCCTTAAACAACCGCCCCCAGGGAACATTGCCAGCAGACACGAACATTAACCCCAAGGAGCAAAACCCGAATCAGCTGATGGCAGTAAGTCTCCGGAATGGGAGAGATTTAGACAGGGAACAAGAAATTGCACAATCCAGCAAAGAGACTACGCCAGCCGCTCCAGTTCGATTGGAGGTAGATGAATCAGCAGAACTTACTGAAGTGATGGTTGAACAGGTTCAGGATGATAAGGGTAAGACTAAAGAGAGTGAACAAGATGCAGAACAGGTGGTACCTCTTGTGCCACAGAACTCCAACTGAGAGAAGCCAGCAAGCGGTGCAAAAAGGGTGATACCTGCACCGTTCCCTGAGAGACTGGCAAAACAAAAGAAGGAAGATCAATACAGGAAATTCATGGAGATGCTACGTCAAATTCAATTGAATATTCCTCTGATGGATGCTTTGAGGGAGATGCCAGGCTATGCAAAGATGATGAAGGACCTAATGTCACGAAAGTTTGATTTTCAGGACCTATCCACAGTAACTCTGACACAGACCTGTAGTGCAGTAGTGACAAGACCCATGGCTCAAAAGATGTCTGACCCAGGTAGCTTTACTATTCCATGCACTATTGGGAGTTATGCCTTTGCAAAGGCATTATGTGACTTAGGAGCCAGCATAAACTTGATGCCGCTGGCTATATATACCAAACTGGGCATTGGCAGAGCTAGACCGACTTTGATGCTTTTGCAACTGGCTGACCGCACGGTTAAAAGGCCGACAGGGATTCTTGATGATGTGTTGTACAAGTGGGGAAGTTTGTATTCCCTGCAGACTTTTTTATTCTGAAATGCCAGGTAGATGAAGAGATACCTATCATTTTAGGGAGGCCATTCTTAGCCACTGGGAGAGCACTGATCGATTGTGAAACTGGACAATTAAAAATGAGGTTGAACGATGAAGAAGTCATATTCAATGTACAACAATCCATGAGGAGACCCAGTGAATATGCTAATTGCTCCCTAGTGGAGGCAGTGGATGTGATCCTGCACGAATATGATGAGACCCTCACTGCTAAAGATCCATTGGGGGCTTGCTTGACAAATTTAGAGGAGATGGATGGTGAAGGGTTGGCAGAGTGGGTCATGGCACTCGAAGTCCAAGGATTCTGGAAGAGGGAACCTCAGTTCGAGTCCCTTGAGTTAGAAAAGAGGGCTACACCACCGGCAAAACCATCAGTAGAGGAACCACCCAAACTGGAGCTGAAACCGCTCCCAGCTCACCTCAAGTACGTTTTCTTAGGGCCAAATTCTACTTTGCCTGTTATTATATCATCCGGTTTGCTAGATGTGCAGGTAGAGCAACTCTTACAGGTGCTACAGGAATGTAAGACTGCCATTGGTTGAACCATGGCAGACATAAAGGGTATCATCACCGCTTTTTGTATGCACAAGATTCTCTTGGAAGAAGGGCACAAACCTTCCAGAGAACATCAACGAAGGCTGAACCCAAATATGAAAGAGGTGGTGAAGAAGGAAGTGATCAAATGGTTAGATGCGGGTATCATCTTCCCCATCTCAAACAACAATTGGGTCAGCCCTGTTCAGTGTGTGCCGAAAAAGGGAGGAATGACGGTTGTACAAAATGAGAATAACGAGTTGATCTCAACTTGTACAGTCACGGGATGGTGGATTTGCATAGATTACCGGAAATTGAACACAGCCACTCGAAAGGACCATTTTCCCCTGCCATTCATTGACCAAATGCTGGACAGGTTGGCTGGGCGATCTCACTTCTGTTTCTTGGATGGATATTCGGGGTACAATCAGATCTCAATAGCCCCCGAAGACAGAGAGAAAACATCATTCACCTGTCCGTATGGCATTTTGGCCTTTCGGAGAATGCCTCTTGGGCTTTGCAATGCACCGACGACATTTCAACGGTGCATGTTAGCCATTTCACGGACATGGTGGAGGATATTATGGAGGTATTTATGGATGATTTCTCCGTGGTGGGGGATTCATTCGAGGACTGTCTTCACAACTTAAGAAGAGTGCTCAGAAGATGTGTGGAGACAAATTTAGTGCTGAACTGGGAAAAGTGCCATTTTATGGTACAAGAAGGGATAGTCTTGGGGAATCGAGTGTCCAGTAAGGGAATCGAGGTTGACCATGCTAAGGTTGACGTAATTGAGAAGTTGCCACCGCCTACTTCAGTCAAGGTAGTGAGAAGTTTCCTTGGGCACACCGGGCTCTACATGCGATTCATAAAAGATTTCTCTAAGATTGCTAACCCTTTATGCAAACTCCTTGAAAAGGATCACCCCTTTGTGTTTTCTAATGATTGCAGGTTGGCATTTGAGGAGCTGAAGAAGAGATTGGTGACTGCACCCATTATTGTTGCACCCAACTAGGAGCAACCGTTCGAGCTCATGTGCGACGCAAGTGACTATGCTATAGGAGCAGTCTTGGGGCAGCGAAAGGATAAACTGATGCACCCGATTTACTAGGCAAGCAGAACGCTAAGCGGTGCACAACTCAATTACACCGTGACGGAAAAGGAGATGTTGGCTGTCGTTTTTGCATTCGACAAATTCAGGTCATACTTGATTGGCTCGAAAGTTATTGTTTATACTAACCATGCAGCAATTAGGTACCTGATAGAAAAGAAGGAGTCAAAGCCACGCTTGATTCGGTGGGTTCTTTTGTTACAAGAATTCGATCTGGAGATCCGTGACAGAAAAGGGACAGAGAACCAAGTAGCTGACCAGCTCTCAAGGTTGGAAGGAGCTGAAAAGAAGGTAGAGGTTGAGGATATAACAGAGACATTCCCGGATGAATAGTTACTAGCAATGACAATGGAGGAGGCACCGTGGTATGCTGATATTGCTAATTATTTAGCAAGTGGTATTGTACCTTATGAACTCTCCTCAATTCAAAAGAAAAAGTTCTTTCGTGATTGTCGGCCTTATTATTGGGATGAACCTCTATTGTTTAAAATATGTGTAGATAACATGATCCGGCGGTGCATCCCCGAGAAAGATCAACATTCTGTTTTGCAGTCTTGTTACGCTTCACCATATGGTGGACACTTTGGAGGAATTCGGATAGCAGCTAAGGTGTTGGAGTCGGGCTTGTATTGGCCAACTCTGTTCAAGGATGCCCATGCTTGGGTCAAAAGTTGCGATGAATGCCAAAGGACAGACAACATATCTCGCCGACACGAGATGCCAATGACCACAATTCAAGAGGTGGAGGTTTTTGACATGTGGGGGATCGACTTCATGGGGCCGTTTGTCAGCTCGTATGGCAACAAGTACATATTGGTAGCAGTTGACTACGTCTCCAAGTGGGTCGAAGCAGTGTCTCTCCCAACCAATGATGCTAAAGGGGTAACATGCTTTCTAAAAAAGAACATTTTCACACGTTTTGGCACCCCGAGAGCTATACTCAGTGATGGCGGAACCCATTTCTGCAATAGAGCGTTCGCACGACTGTTGGAAAAGTATGGGTTCGTCATAAAGTGACCACCCCGTACCACCCACAGTCGAGCGGGCAAGTTGAAGTGTCCAACAGGGAGATTAAAAGTGTCCTTACAAAAACAGTGAATGCAACAAGGACCTAAAAATTATTAAATATTAGTTACGGCAGAAATGTTCGGGAACACCTTAAATTTGACAACTTTTGTTTAGTTCCTCCTTAAACTTCACATGGTCTTTAATACCCACCTGAACTTAAATATTTGATAGTCTTCACCTCCCTAGGCGCTGATATGGCAAAGAGCGTGAATACACTCTCGTTTAGGCGCGTGGGAGGGAAGAAAAATCAGCTTTCAAGTGGGGTATTTTCAGATATTAATTGCCACATAATCAAATATAATGATTTATTTGTTCCAATTATATTTCTCGTTGTTTTTTCTTAATATGCATTGCATATTTTATCCTAATTGTATTTTTTTTTAATAACAATGAGTAAAATATCCAACTATGTATCTTTTATCCTTTTTTCGGCCCAAGTCTACAAAATTTAGTTGAAAATCCATTTATTTTAGCCAAATAAAAAGAAGATTTGGCCAAATTAATGAAGTTCAAATGGTACTTTTTCTACAAGAAAAATTGTGTATTTTATTTTTATTTTATTGTGTATTTTATTTAGTTGCAATGACTATTTATTTAAATGATGCATTTTTTTTGGAGTCAAATTTGCAAATATTTAGTCGGAATTTTACTATTTTTAGCTAAAATATTTATTTAGCCAATATATGGAGTTTCAATAACGCATTTTATTTTTTAGATGCAGTGAACAATATGTTCTAGATGTGTATCCTTCTTTTCCTGACCAAATATGTAAAAATAACTTGATTAAAATATCATTATCTTTAGCCAAATAAAACAATTATATGTTAGGATTGGAAATCACACATAATGCAATAATTACGTAGTATAGTAATTATAAGGATATATTTATTTATTATTACGTAATTACAATATAATTTTCAGTGTCATATTTTATTACACAAGTATAATTATATAATAGATACTTCTTATTGTAAATGAAGTTTAATTACAGAACACTAAATAAACTTTTTTGGATTAAGAAAGTAAATAGACTTTATATGCGGTGATTATATGTGTATATCAAGCAAAAAAAATATGTGTGCCTCAAAAATTATTAAATATTCCATTGTCCTCTACCATGTATGTCTTGCATTGTCAATTTACCGAGGCCTACAATAATTCTTTGTTTACCTAAAAAGGTCCTTTGGTTCCTCTCTTCCCACAAGTCGCATTTGTTTTGATTCAGACATACATCGCATTTCAGAGATCACCACAGTGAACATACAAGTCACTATAATTCTCATTTACACCAAAGAAGTTAATCATCTGTATTATTTGCTCCTATTCATTTTCAAAGATTACAATGCAACAAACCCCAAGTATCATTCTTTCATGTGCAAAAGTTCAGCTGTTCAAAAGCTCAGCAACTTGTTCATTCCCATCGCATGTCATGTCTTTGCTACCACAACGATCATATATAGATTGATGAAGAAATGCCCTTTCCGTTACGCACGTATAATCGGAAACCTCTAATGCAATGTATAAGATAGCGGTCAACAAATGTGACTTATAAATTGCAATCTACAAATGCAAGTTCGTGGGTTGTTCAACCTAAGACAATCGGGAATGAAGGTCGTGGGTTGATAAGTAGTGGAGAGCCTCTTCTAGTCGTACTAGTACTAATCTTGTATTCTCCTATTCCTAGTTCCTTGTTGTCAGACGATGTGTCATTATTACCGGTAGTTTACGCACTTCCCTTATAGCTTACTATTATTGTTTGTTTATTGTGTCATTTTCACTGTTCATGAGCCAATGATCTATGAAACAACATCACCTCTTTCATAAGGTAGGGATAAGGTCTGCGTACACATTACCCTCCCGAAACCCCGCATGTAAAATTTCACTGGACTTGTTGTTTGTTGTTTTACCTACGCTCCACCATCCATTCAAAATATAGGAACCTAAGTAATAGTATCACGATCAAAGAGCAAATGAGTGGAAAAGGAAGTCTACAGGACACAGTTCAACTAGCAGAGAGAAGACTTTTTCTGGATGACATAATTATATTGTCCGACACTACGTTCCTCGATCTTCAATGAAACTTGGAAGTTCCATTGCTCACTGCAATCTGCATCATAAGAATAAAAATAATATAGACTTGTAATTGACTTGGTAAAAACATGCTCACATTGGTTAAGAGCATAAGTTAGAATTATTAGCAATTAAAATTAAATAATTAGCTTAAAATTTGCAAATTAATAAATTGAGCCTTCTTACCGAAAGAATCTTCTCACAATCTCCATACATTCATAAAATAGTTGAAACCAATCAACTATATAGGAACGTGGAATTAACATGGCCCTTACCAGCCGAATTTACCAAAATTAAACAAGACGCCTACTAGGGGGAATTCCACATGCTTCTCCCATAATCTTTTTAATTTTAATAAATAAGAATCTAAGATCATACCCAGAATTATTATTTCAGTCTACTTGTCAGTTGTGAATTAGCATTAGCAACCCAAATATCATCAAAAAAGATAATAGGAATATATATTCATGCATAAACTAATACTTTTTTCTTTTTGAATTGTGCCGTTAACCCAAGTCTTTGCTTATATTAATAGTTAGTCTTCTATCAAAACTCAGATCATCTAAATCACTAGTACTCTCTTCTTTCATTCCACAAAGAAAGAGTGAAGAAGAGATGGGACGTATAGGTGCAAACACCATTCATCAGTTCCAAGTTCAACCCAAAAATGATCGGCACCAGCTGCAAACTCATCAAGAATACACTTCTCAAGTAGTAGAAAGTTTTTATCATCAACAAGCAGAGACCATTGAAGAAATACCTCCACCATCGACTGAGCTTTTCCATGAAGATCTTTATCCAGAAGAAAGTCAAAATGAACCATCAACATTTGCATCACAAGAACTGACAACGCAACAAGATTCAGTACAACAACAACAACAATCCGTACTGCAAGCACCTCCCTCATCATCCAAGCAGCAAACAAGCAGGCTCGTGACCACACAGCTCTCTCAGCAAAATGGAAAGACTCAGAGGCCTAGGAAGCAGCCTCAGCCCCAATCAGGGGCTCTACAGTCACTACAACCTAGCCAACACAACAGCTCCCCGGTTCATGATTCTCAACCTCAAGCAGAAGCCTTTCCACCACCTCAGTCTCAACCCTTGCCATATGCCTTCCCACCTGCTCAAGATTATTACGAGCCCCACGTCTTTCCTCCTACACAGGAAGAAGGGCAAGCATTTCCTTCAACTCCTACACATGCCTTTCCTCAACCTCGTGCTCAATCTGTGCCACAGGCCTTTCCTCCTGCTCAGGACTCTTATGAACCACATGGATTCCCTCCTACTCAGTTAGAGAAGGAAGATTTTTCTCCAACTCCTATTAAAGCACATGCCTTTCCACCACCTCAATTTGATCCCAAATTCTTTCCTCCTCAGGATGAACCACAATCCTTTGTACCTCAGAATCATAATGTGCAAGCAGGTACTAATTTCCCACAACCCAAAGGGCAGTTTCTCCATGTGGCCAACGGTTTGGTGCAGGCCCACAAGGGACGCCACTGGCATCTCCCATGCCACAGACTTTCATGACGGGAATCCCTACAAAGCAACTTCTTCTAACTGAATCTTGGAAGACTGGATTGTTTGGTTGCATGGAAGACCCCACAAATGGTAAACAATTTTCAATCTCCTTATCTCATGCACTTATGCACACACAGATAAAGGAGTCGTTCTATTTGCTTACACAAGTAAAAGTTTCCAAGTGATTTACTAGCTAGTGCAAACTTTCAGCTCTCATCACAGCATGCTTCCCCTGCCTGACATTCGGACAGATTGCGGAGATTGTAGACTCTGGACAAACTAGTAAGTGATACATAGATAAGAAAACAAATGAAAATGATTACACTTCATAGCAGTTGTGTCCTTTCTGAATCTTCTTTACTTTCAGAAAAATCTTTTATTTAACTCTCTCTCTCTCTCTCTCTCTCTCTCTCTCTCTCTATATATATATATATATATATATATATATATATATATATATATATATATATATATATATATCCTTTTGTGTACTATAGCTTGTACCACTAGTGGCTTGATCTATGGGGCGATATTCTTCGTCCTAATGCCTTGCATAATGTCATGCACCTATCGTACAAAGTTGAGGAGCCAGTATGGGCTAATTGAATCATCGGCACCCGATTGGGTAATCCACTGCTTTTGTGAATGCTGTGCTCTCTGTCAAGAATATCGAGAGCTTCACCTAAGAGGACTTGACCCTTCAATTGGTACTTCTACTATCAACCTTATTTTATTCCTTTTTTCTCACCATAAGTATTAAGTTCATAGGTCAATTGTATTATGGTCCTTATCTATGAAATGATGAACATAGCCCTCCTTTTTGTGGTTTTCGCTATTATAGTTGCCGTAGTTCAAAATAATACAGATTGTTCTTCATTGCCAGGATGGCAAGGAAATCAGGCTTTGAAACAGAACATGCAGCTGCAGCAAGCTACTATGATCCCTCCAATTCACCAAACCATGATGGGATGATTAATTTGCCAGAAACTAAGTATTTATATAGTGCTTCTCTCTAAATTTTGTTCTCTGCCTTTTTTACTTTTTAGATCTTTGTTTGTATGTTGCTGTGTTCCTCTATAATTTGTAATACTCCAATGGGAAAGAGGAAAAAGTAACCAACACTGCTAAATGTTCAAATGTTTCTAGTATTTTCATACTGATGAACTAATTTGATTGCAAAGGAACTTTCATGGCTCATCAGATGGCACCATTAATTCCCTTATTGAGGTTTGATAATGGTAGCAATGCTAGTTTTAACTAAGTACTTTAATTAGGTTCACATTCCACAGGTAAACTTTACCTTATACATGATACTAAATCCACTCATGAGGATAATTTTGATCTCTTTCCTCATAGGAATTGTCTTGTGGTAACTAATACTCCCTCTGTTTCAATTTATGTGAACCTTTGGGCACGGAGTTCAAGAAAAAAGAGAAGACTTTTGAACTTGTGTAAAATGAGGCACATATATTTGTATGGCTATAAGGTAAATTGTTTCCAAGTATGGAAAGGGGTCATTCTTTTTGGCACACACTAAAAAGGAAATAGGTTCACATAAATTGAAACGGTGGGAGTAATACCATTGTTTATAATTCACTATAACTCTCAACCGAGGGGGTGACACACCCGCCAAACATTGTGGTGAAAGATGGAAAGAGATCATTTTACATAACTACTGTCAGATCAATTCCTGTTTATTCTGTAATGGAAAAAGGAACACGTTCCCCAGTATCAGGCGACACCCTATGACCAAAAGTTACCAACTCAGGGCAATGACCTCCATCCCACTGCAGATACCTAAAATGCCGGATCATATTGGTTCACCCTAATACTTTAGTGGTTTAACAATCTTGCATCTAAGATAAACGGGACTAAGCAAGCTGCCAACACCATCGGATGTAAGAGTTCACATTGGAGCTTTCCACCTTAGAGAGAAGCCTCCTGATCCGTACGTCCAATGAACTAACTTCTCCACACCACCTGTGGCTCCAAAGCCATGATGGTTCATTTCTTCATTATATTATATATTCTTTTGGTAGTTTACAAAAAAATAGTTTAATGTTATAGGACAAAGCAAAAGAAAGATGCTCGGCTTTAATTCCATAAAAAATCACAGAAATAGTTCTTTGTAAAAACTTATAAAGATGCCCCTATAAATTGATCGAGCTAAGATTTTTTAAAGAAACATCTCTGAAACAGATTTTATAACTTAGACAAACGTTCAAGAATATACGAGCTTGTAACAATTAATACAAGATACATGGGCAATGCATGTATTTAGTGGCTAGCTGAACAAAATAGAGCAAACTTGTACATTTAATCCTCTAGCAAATGCGACAGTCATCCTTACCACGTGAGACGGAGGTCACCAGCCCAACCACAAGCCTTCTTGATCATCCACTGAAACCGTCAAGGCAAGTACAATTATAAAAACCTAGATGTTTATCGTAGCATCCCACAGTCGAAGCAACCCATTGCGTCCACCACTACAAATCCTTTTCCTTTCAAGGTCAGAGGCCACACATCGTACCTGAAGATAAAAGATGATGGGATCAGAACTTGGAGAAAATGTTACATTATTTAATACTGCAGCTAATCTTTTGCAAAGAAGCAGGGCAAGGCAAGAAATATTTTTTTAAAAAGAAAACTAACAGGAAAACTGGAATAGTGGAGACTGAAGTTGTCATTTCTGACAGGGCAAGGCTAGATTTGGTCAACTGTGCAAACAAGGCGCATGATGGAAGCCAAAATGATTTTGGCAAAACACAAGCCCGTAACCTTCTTTTTCCTAACATATCGATGAGAAATTTTACTAGACAAAGAAGCACCCTTCTCCATGGAGACCCCCATCTGACCTCTTTCAAAATCAATTGAAGCCTTATGAAAGAGAAGATGCAGGATACAAATACAGGTCTAGTACTTTACTAAGCCACCAGACCTGTATTTTGTATCCTGCATCTTCTCTTTCATAAGAGAAGAAGAAAAGGAATCAGATGTATGTCCTTACAAGTTGTACCATACACTATGAAGGAAACGATTGATAGAGTTGAGGAAAGAAGACCCATCCNNCCCAAATGCAGCATAAGAGAAAGAGCAGGGTGCAATGAAGAAATCATTATAGAACCAGTTGGGTTAAAGATATATCTGCATGTAATAGAGCAAGAGTGATCACAGGTCAAAGTGAAGCTTACATAGTGCCATATGATAAAGTGAATACGTACAGGGTACTGAACTACTGATCAATCTAATATTTCACGAGCATAAGTAATCATACATTGAGACTTGAGTACATATGTTGAACTGATGAAGAAAGTGAAATTATCAATATTCTTGAGATTACTTGGCCAAAGAAGATGGGTGCAAAGTTTAGTTGTTCAAAATGTTTCTAAATTGTTTTTCTCATCGCATTTCAGAGGTCACCACAGCAAACATACATGTTACTGTAATTCTCATTTACACCAAAGAAATTAATCATCTGTACTATTTGCTCCTATTCATTTTCAATGATCACAATGCAACCACCCCCAAGTATCATTCTATCATGTGCGAAAGTTCAGCTGTTCAAAAGCTCTGTAACTTGTTCATTCCCATCGCATTTCATGTCTTTGCTACCACAGCGATCATATTCATTTTCAAAGATCACCATGCAACAAACCCCAAGTACCCTTCTTTCATAGAAAGAGTATCTAAACAAGTCTAGGATTACAAGTCCCGGCAATCTACATGAAGGGCATACGAGATTACATGGATCAAAAGAAAAAGAAGAACATCATGCTTAGCTGGTGATTAATATCACTAGCTAGAAGCTATTGTGGGTGAAAAGTCAAGAATTGGACTCTTGCTTTCCTAGTAAGGCTTAATAGTGCAAAAAACCTGAACCCCGTTCTCTCTTATAGAAGGGACTTACTGATGCAAAAACACACACAAATTTATTGATGTGTTGGTGACATAAAAAGGTTCAGGATTGGTACAAAAAACATACCATTGCAGCTGTTTTCTGAGGTGTTCTGTAGAGCTGCCATCCAGCAATCTTTGAACCAGCACTAGAGAAGCCACCTAGTCTCTCTTGAGGACGGTGAAAGAGGGACATTGAATTATCGGCTGCCCCTACTCCTAACCAGTGTTCCCCGGCATCAATGGACAATATTGAAGCAGTATGGATAGTGACATTCTTAATGCACTTTATGCCACCTACATACAAAATAAAAAGCTTTAGTTAGTCAATCAACCAGTTCATCGTCCACTCATCCCTGTGGACAAGAAGAAAGTTCACTAATGTCAACCCTTATCAACAATCACACCAAACATCAACTTTCCAGCAAAGCAAGAAGCATATTGTTCATAAAATAATGTGTGATTGTGTTACTTGACAAATTCTAAAACTAATAGCACATCTGACAATCAATATTAACAATGGCATCCAGAAAAGAAGTAAAACCCCATCCCTGTACAGAGGACTCTAAGGTCAGGTTGCTCAAAGGGACATGTAAAATCTGATGTGTTAACCATGACACTTCACCATCAGTTCCAATTCATGGAGCAAGAGTTCTCGGGGAGCTCTGGGTACATCGAAATATCAAACTTGTGGCATGACAAGACAACATTAAATTGATGATAGGCTTTTGTTGTTCTGATAAGAAAAAATTTAGCATGGGTTGATTAAGAATTATTTTATGAATTCAAATTCTTTATAGTTGCACATGGTGTTCATTGACCTTGAGAAGGCTTATGACAAAGTCCCAAGGGAAGTGCTATGGAGATGTTTGGAGGTTAGCGGAGTACCGGTAGCATATATTAGGGTGATTAAGGACATGTACGAAGGTGCTAAGACTCGGGAAAGGACTGCGGGAGGAGACTCGGAACATTTCCCTGTGGAGATGGGGTTGTATCTGGGATCAGCCCTTAGCCCATTTTTGTTTGCCCTAGCGTTGGATGTGCTGACACGACACATACAAGGGAGGGTGCCATGGTGTATTATTTGCTGATGACATAGTACTGATTGACGAGACGCAAGGGGGTGTTAATGCTAGGTTGGAAGTTTGGAGACAGACGCTGGAGTCCAAAGGTTTCAAGTTGAGTAGATCGAAAACTGAATACTTGAAGTGCAAGTTCAGTGATGAGAGGCATGAAGAAGAAGTGGAAGTAAAGATTGATACTCAAGTCATTCCCAAAAGAGATAGTTTCAAGTATCTTGGGTCTATAATCCAAGGCAACGGGGAGATTGACGAGGATGTTACTCACCGCATTGGAGCGGGTTGGATGAGATGGAGGCTAGCTTCGGGGGTTTTATGCGATAAGAATGTGTCGCCTAGACTTAAGGGCAGATTCTACAGATGGTGGTTAGACCGTCTATGTTTTATGGAGCTGAGTGTTGGCCCGTCAAGAAGTCCCCTGTCCAGAAGATGATTGTAGCTGAAATGAGGATGTTGAGATGGATATATGGACATACCAGAAAAGACAAGATTAGGAATGAAGTTATTAGGGATAAGGTGGGAGTGGCATCCGTGGAAGCCAAGTTGCGGGAATCGAGGCTGCAATGGTTTCGGGCATGTGAGGAGGAGAGACATAGATTCCCCGGTCAGGAGGTGTGAGAGGTTTACCATGGCGGGCTTGAGGAAGGGCAGGGGCAGGCCAAAGTATTGGGGAGAGGTGATTAGGCAGGACATGTCGGTGCTTCACCTAATCGAGGACATGACTAGCGATAGGAAGGCATGGAGGTCGAGGATTAAGGTGGTGGGTTGACAGACAGTTGTGAGTTTCTCCTAGGTTTACCAATAGTACTAGTAATATTCTTGTTGTTGGTTGAAAGATACTTTCTTCTAGTTTGTTATTATATCTGGTACTTAGTAACCACGTCCATTGTTTTTGAATATTGCTACTGGAAATTGTTGCCCACTGATTGTTACTATTTGATGCTACTTTCCTCTATTTTCTTATCGTCTTTTGTCTCCCTTTCTTTCTTTCTTCCCCCTCTTTCTTCTTCTTCTTCTTCTTGCCTTCTCTTCCTTTCCACCTTTTCTTGAGCCGAGGGTCCATCGGAAACAACCTCTCTATCTCTCCAAGTAGGGGTAAGGTTTGCGTACACACTATCCTCCCCAGACCCAACCTGTGGGATTATACTGGGTATCTTGTTGTTGTTGTTACAATAAGTTTGAACACTTCCATAAATCAAATTGGACAGAGAGTTTCGGTTCTTTTGATAATAAAGAAAAGAAAAGGCCAGGTCCAGTTGTACTATCATTAAAATTACAGTGGAAAAATCTCACATTTGAAAGAGACATGCCATTAATCACTTACAACATATTAGCATCTAATACAGAAGTACAGAACAACGAATAAACCAGCTAACGCGTAACTCACAATGCAAAAAGTGATGGGCGATCTGTCTGAACAATTTGATTTTCCAAAAGCCATCAGGGAGTCAGATGTTTTTTACAAGTATTTAGGAAGAAGGGAAAAATAGAGTCACTATGACGAAATAAACTACAATGGATGGATTCACACGCAATGCAACATTTTCCCTGTTACGGGACACTGCAAATCGCCAATTGTACATTAAGCCAGGGATAGAGTGAATCATGCAGAGGAATTAGACAATCAACTTACCATCATCATTTTCCCAGAACCGCAGGAGACCATCGCTTGAACCTGAGAATATTTTTGCCACGCTTTAGGACGTACTATTCAAGATTTTACAATCAACAACACTGATGAAAAATAATAATACCCTGAGAAACAATAAAAGGAAATTCACAAACAGAATACTGCTTTATTTACTGGTCATGACCTGTTATTATCCCTTTATCTGATGAAGAATACTCCACACATAGAATTGGACCAGCATGGCAAGCTAGCACTGCATCACATTGTCCTCTAGAAACAGACCAGATTCGTGCCGTCCAATCATCACTACCTGTAATCACCGTGTCTCCCACCATTCTAATTGATCTGTTTCAAACTACACGTTCAATTAATCATCATAGAGACGTGGCATAAAAGGAAAAAGATAAAAACTCTTAACCTTCTCTGACCTTATCCATTTCGTATGTCCCATAAGCTTGTGCATTTGCCTCCCAGCACGAACGTCCCAAATGTTCGCAACCCTTTAAACGGAAATACACTGCAGTCAGGCTTGTGCTAATACAATAACGGGTCATTTGATTCACGGATTAGTTATGCAAGGATTATAATGTAGGGATTGTTATGTGGAGAATAATGTTGCATGGATTGCCATGTGGTGAATAATGATAAATTCAAGTCCTACTTTAATCCTTCTTTCTAGATGCTCCTATCCACGTATTGCTAATACACATATCCTTATTCCACATTCTATAATATATAAAAGTAATACACAGATTCCATAAGTTATTACAGTATTAGTAATGCTCGTTTGATTCTCAATTTGAACTCCATATAAATTTTGAATACAAGAAATAAAACACTATGTTAGTCCTGTGGAGATTACTATAGTAATACAGAGTTCTTTACCAGGTGCAGAATTTTATACGTAGATTAGTTTCCTTATCCCTCAAAACTAATGACCCCTAAGTATAACATTTTTAGTTACAAAATGCAGTTTTTACATGATGTCTCAGATGAGCATAATGAACAGCTCGTTTAAAATACAGCTGATAGAAGTGACATACGCATCTCTGCCTGCAGCAGCTAAGACTCCCGTAGAGTCGTCATACTCCATGCAAAGAACAGCGCCGGAGCAGCGGCCTACCGTAGCAACACAAGTATCTGTTCTTACATCCCACATCTTTACAGTCCCATCATGGGCAGCTGTAAGGACTCGTTCACCTGAAAGCATGCGCACATAGCTGACCTACAAGAAGAGATTTGGCACAATGATGAGATCACCAGAAGGGTTATATTACGTTACATCTACACATTGTACGCTGGGATAATAAATGTAAGTGGACATCTTAATGAGCTGCTTAAGAAGAAATAAGTAAAAATTGTTGTTAGAAAGTGAAATGAAAAATCAAAGCCCATCAAACAACTTAGGTTCCTGCTTACTCTTCCTTAATATTTAAATTATATACTACATTCTGCACTTGCTCATTGCGTTTAAGTCCACCAAAATAAAACAACTTGCCAAAAGGTAAGCAAACAAACTGCCACATCAAAGAGACATTCTCTATTGGATATCGAACAAATGGATAAGAGTAAATCCAACATGAAGAGATTGAATGAACCTGTGCATTGTGGCCCTTCAACTCTTCAAGTAGTTGAGTTGTTTGTTTATCCCATACAAGAATAGAATGATCATCGGATCCTGATACGACCTTCCCTCGGTCAGAACTTATTGCCCTTACAGTCCTAGAAAGAAGACAGATGAAAAATTATAGAAAGCAGGAGGATAATACATTTAACTTAAAATGGTGGAAAATGAAAGAGATGATGCCACTTATATGTCAGTTGAAAACAATAAGCTAATTACCAGCAATGAGAAGAAGAAAGTGCATATGATTTACCTTGTGTGCCCTTTCAGAGTAGCCCTAAGTTCAGCACCACGAAGGCTAGGATCCCAGATCTTAACCTGCAAAATTTTGCCAGAGCAATAACTAAGACGGCCAGAACAAGATCACAAACACTTGAATATGCTACTGCTGCTCTCTATCTCTAGAAGATAATCATGTCATACACAGCAGGTAACTCATCTATTTATTGACTCTTGTTTCTCTTCAATGTTAGTTTTCCCATGTTGCTATGAGAACATTAAATGCATGTAATTCTAGCTTGAGGGTAGTACCAATTGGTTTGATAATAGAATATATACAGTGTGTCCGCACGCGTCGTGTGTGAGTGGGGGGGGGGGGGGGGGGGGGTGGTCTATGCAGAAGGAATGGAGATCATTATCATCACATTAATTATGGCTCACTATCAAACCAACTAGTTGGAATCAGCTCTATGTGTCACTGTATCTGCTCTATCGGGTCCATATCATTCCAATATTCATAAAGACAAAATTAGGAGTTTGCTAAAACTAGAAATTCGTTATCTCATAAGCAAACATCCAGACTCAATAACTCTTATTATATCTTTACCGTACAGTCTGTGCTTCCACTAATAAAGAAACCGGCATCCTCTCGGTCACCAACCAAATCCCACACTTCTCTTTTCGTCACACAATGTAGAGCGGTAACTGCCCCATTATGACCCCTTAGAGTACGGATGCTGGTTTGCAGTTTCTTTTGTCCAGCTGCTGACAGATCTTGTTTTCGAGGAGTCCCATTCTCGCTTGAATCTGAAATTAGTAGACAAACAGATCTCAGCAAGCAACATTGAGGAAACATATTAGGTAAAACAGAATAAAAACTACATGCCTAAAGTGCTATTATCAGAGGTCCACTTGCCAACGCGACTGAAAGACTTGGCTCTTATTGATGTATCCCTGGTGAACATGCTCTGTACCCAGCTTCTTCCGATACCAGATGCTTCAGCAGGTTGTTGAGCATCATCAGATGCATCCTGTGCTCGTGGGGACGGCAATCCCAAGGTAGTTGCGGATTGTAACTTAACTGAGTGGATTCCCCAGTAACCAACAAACATATGCCGGACATGTGACAAATATCCACGGAGTTTTATCTGACAAAAAAAATTAGAAAAGTAACAAATTAAGAAAGGAAGTTAAGCAACATGGAAGTCCATTATTCAATCTTTTAGGACCCTTTCCTTTTCTCCTTTTTTTTCCTTTCCTCGAAGATTAACTTGTTCTAAACACGGTGTCAAGTGCTTTGAGCAATAAACATGTTTAAAGCATGCAAATGCTACCAATTTTTACTAATATGGACTACAAGGCTGTAAATGGACAATGGAAAATGATGTAGTCCAGAAGGTCAGCATAAAGTAGAGCACATCATCTTCCACAGCTAAAACATACTTCAATGATTCTCATAATGCACGTCAAAATAACATAATAATCAGTGTGACAACAAGTGATTAATAGTAAGTGTTAACTATGAAAAATAATCTATAGGTTAACATCAAATGAAAAGTTAGACAAATAATTCATAGGTTAAAATCAAATGAAAAGACAAAAAACTATGTCAGTCCAGTCACAGGACTCCTGCATTCTGGATGTGATGTCCAGGATAAAAGGGAGCTAACTAGCCTGTCTGTTTTTTTTTTATAGTTGGCTGGTATTTAAAACGATAATGTTTTACGTCCAAACACCACCAGATAGGTAGTCACAGAGATCCAAACAAGTAATTTAGGACAGAACGGCAAAATATGAAAGGGGTTATATGTCGAATATAAGAATGGTTTAGAGAGGAGATACGCCACAAAATAGGCATGGGCCTTCAACAAGGCAGATTGGTCACTACAGGAAATGGAGGCATGGAGTATATTATCGGTTTCTCCTTTTAAAGTTAGCAATGAGGGACTCAATATAGTAAAGAGCATTCAGCAATTCACTTGGAATTTCTAGATTTATTAGCAGCTTGATGTTTTTATATAGCGATAATAGGTGTATAATTTGATAACAGCAAACCATGTGACATAGATTAACACAACTATAGCAAGGAACAGATAGAAATATCATAGGCAACCTTTCATTTTAACAAGCCATAGCAAACATTAACAAGGTAAAACTACAGAAACACCTCTACAACGTAACAGCAAAAAGGAGAGAGGTGGATTGGTGGCATAAGGAGGAGTCTAATGTAACTCACAATGTGCTTATACCCAATGTTATTTTTCCCAGCTATTGTTTCAATCATGTACCATGCATCAGTGTCATGAAGTCCAAGGCCAGCCTTCAGAAAAACAAGGGAAGAGAAACCAATATTCAGAAGAGTAATTATCATCCCAAAGGCAACAGATGTGTGACAAAGAAAACGGGTGAAACTTTCTCCTTTCCAATGAGGATAATCTGTACCATGTGAGTAGCCACAACAATGAGCTGTGTTGTCACCAACGTAGCATAATTGGTTGACCTGACACAAAGAGAACATAGATATGAATATGATGCATACATCTTTCTCCTCTATTTTCCCCATTCTTGGGTCAAATCTGTGTATAATTGAAAATGGAGCACAAACAAGGCTTAGAGACTTGTTAAGGACGGTGATGCCAAGACCATGGGACTGCATTATATGTGGGGGAGTAGTGTGTAAGCAAGGGTTAATCCTTTTAAAAGTATTATACCACTCAAACATAGGGTTGGAAAATGTCTCCATGAGTTTCATGTTATGTGCTGAAACCACAAAAATGTACTTTAACACACGCGTTTATCTCAGCTTAGTAGCTTTTAACAATATTGTTGGATACATGAAAAGCAATGATAGATAAGTTGACAAACTATAATAAGAATGTAGACCAAAAAAAATGCAACCATAGCTGATATCTAAGCTGCAATTCAGTTAATGACAAGCTGTATTTTTTGTAATCTACATGTCGCATTCTAGCTTCAGTAATTCATTTAGAGAAATCAAATTGACAATCCCAGTAACTGTAATTGGAAAGGAAGACAAGGTAAGGCTTGTTAATATACCAAAATGAGATATTTCAGATAATATGGGTGTAACAAACTTCTTTTTTTGAGAAGGTAGGGTGTAATAAACTTCTCTGTAACACAGAAAAATAAATCACTTACTTGCTAGAATAACGGTCCAGTAGACAATCAAAGTATCCTTCCCAGAAACTGCAAAATGAAGGTGGAGATGTCAGTCGAAACCTCACGCACCTCAAGCAAGAAAAACAACTTTGAAATACAATCGAAGAATATATGAACCTCCTCTTAGTTCCACATAATTACCAGCACACAATTCATGAAGACGCCCTTGTGGTAGAGGCATAGTTATTACTAGGAAAAAGGACAAAGTTCTCCCTTTAACCATTGTGATAGGTTTAATAGCTCAAAGTCCCAATTATTAGTTCGGAGAAACTTACGGAAGCTAAATTTTAAATCCAATCAATAAAAGCTAGTTGCGATGATTGAAATAAATTTTAAGCTGAATATCCTTAAGAAAATATGAAGGAAAGAGCTTGGAAATTCAAACATTTTTGTAGGGGTAAATTCCAGAAAGTATACTTTGACGAGAAATAAAGTCACTGGGCTGTTGAACAGAATGCAACCACACCGGAATGATGGTACAAAATCCTCCAGCTTTTCATACTTTTTGAGAACTTCCAGCTACTAGACCCTTCTTCACATAAATATCAGGCTTTTGTTTGTGACAGGGTTCGAACCCGTGACAGCGCCTAACCCACACAACACACGTCACACTCTCACCACAAGACCAAAGCCCAAGGGGCCTGTGATTGGTCATATATTGAAATGTATGATCTTATTGTTGCCTTAATTGTTCCGTGTAATTTAACATGACACCAGAAAAACAGACATTAACTTATGACGTATTTTTTGAGAGATCAACTTATGATGTATTAGGTGACAGAAACGCACCGTAGCTCCTCCCAGATAGAAAGAGAACGAAGATGTCGCTGAACATAGTCTGAGACATTGTTCATGTCCTTCTTGTACATTTCTGCAGAAACTTCCAGGGCATCTCTGACGGTTGCCATGTCATTCCTAGATGTAGCACGACTAATTGCTGTTTTCAGCTGCAATTGTATGAAAGAGTATATGTTAGACAAGTTGAGTCCATGAAATCATGAATGCTCCTGTTGAGCTCTTGGCCAACTTGTTAAAAGAGGGAATACTGAGGCTTGTAGCTTGTGATATTTCTAGTGACAGGTAAGGAGTCTGGCAATAAAAAGGTCATCTCAGAAGGAAAAACCGAAGAAATTGTCAGCAGTATCACTCAAAAGTAGGAATTACAATTTGCAAAATAAGTCACTTTGCGAAGATAATTATTTTGTCATCAAAGTATACTGATGATTTTCCCAAACGAAGGAGTAGTCAGCAAAAGCTCATTTGCTTTCTTCACCCCTTTTTTTTTGGTGTATGTGTGTGTGTTGGGGGGGGGGGGGGGG
>NC_031991.1:42283200-42384974 GCF_001879085.1 Nicotiana attenuata | reverse complement strand
GTCTTAATAAGTTCAATCAAATGAATAACATGCAGTTAAAGTGTGACTATACCAGTTCTTTCACTGCAATAAACTGCTCCTCTGACAATTGACAGTTCAAACCCTATGAATGTGTGGAGAGGGGGGCAGGAGTCAGTGCACAAAACAAGTCAAACTGATTGCATAACAATGCTTATTTGAAGCTACGTACTGAATGAATGTGCTCTCTTATACATTCAACGAAGCCACTACCGCCAATTCCTTCTGCATCTGACTCAATCAATGCTGATAAGAGAACAAAAAATTTCAGCCAATTATCCAGTTCTTCTTTTGCTAGGACAGTAGGATATAGGTGACACCAGCATTAACCATGAAAGCCAATAATTCTGAGATAATATTGAAAAATACCAAGGATGGTTCCATATTCAAAGGAGGAAAGAGGATCATCAGTTTGTCCCAAATTCACAAGGCGTACCCACAATCCCTGCGTAAAGGAAAAGCAAATGCAGATATGGAATCAAAGGTCTATCTGAGAAGTTTCTTTTCTTTCATCAATGAAGTAAGAGGCATCCACGGGGCCACAGGAGTGCAGGCACATGTACAGAGCAGACAAAAGATACCTAGATCCTTTTCGGGCATCGGAATCGGGAAAAAAAATTGGCAAGAAAGCTAAATATGATAATCAACTGTATTACCTTACAAGAGATCTCTTTTAAAAGCCAATAAATTCCCCATGTAAAGTTGGTGCAAATTTTTGTTGCACCAGACAGAGAGTCAACTAGAACCAAAGACTCAAAAGTTGTTGAAGCACACTTCCTTGCCTTGGGAAGCCCAGAAAATTAAGAGATAAATAGGGTATATACACACTATCCATCTACTGGAAGCTAAATGGATTTTTAAGTTGCATTGTCAAACTAGAAGAATTGGCTAGTAAGAAATTGAGAACATTTTTTTTACAAGGTATAAGAAATTAAGAACATTAACCGCTCGTTTAACTTGTTGGCATTTGAAAAAGAGTTATGCCAAAGTCTACCGGAGAATTGATGGCTTGTGGGAACACCATGGGAGATACTGCTAAGCGGAAAACATGGTGGAGAAAAGTACCTGCTTGTAATTGGTGGACAATTTGGAAGGAAAAGAACTCAAGACACTTTAAAGAAAGTAGCAGCCAAATCAGAAAATCAAGATGACATGTCTTCTTTTATTTTATTTTTGGTGTAAATAAGATATCATTGAAGAGGCAGAATCTTTATAAGACATTATTGAATCTGTGTAAGAAGATTAAGGATTACTTTTCCTTTGCTTTTTGAACTCTAAATATTGTTCACAGCAGTCTTTGTGCTGGAGATTTATAATACCACTGTTACCTTTCTCAAAAAAGAGAGGACAACCTTAGGTATTTATCGATTGGAAACTCAAAGTATTTTTTGAGAAGCATTAAAAGACCACTAGGAAACTAGAGAAGCTACAAATACTAGAAAGTTCAGATAGCATCATTTATTAGGAAATGCTATGTATAATAAAAGAATAAATAACACTACTATTTGCAACTCCTAAGAAATCCAGAAAACACACAATATGATCAAAGTTATGTGACGACCATGAGTATTTGGTCTCTCCAGAAGAATGTATAGACTTCACCCACCTTGTCAAATAATAAGTGTAGAATCACCTGCCTTTAGCTGTTGTATCGTTGGCTAACAACTGCATATCTTTACTAGTCAAGTAAGCTTTTCAAAGTACTGAATCTAATAAAAGATCATGCAATTTAAAGCCAAGCCAGGAACGTATATCCCTAGTGCATTATTTTCAGATCTAATTTAAATACTATTTGGAAGCAAACAAACCGTATCACATGCAACACATCTTTAGTTTTAATGTGAAGAGGGAGCTCTAATATAAGTGGACCTAATAGCACGGCTTTAATTTCTTTTTCTTTTTCGAATTACCAAGAAATCAGCTGTTTCAACTTTGAAACTCAGGGATAATGGGCCTACCCCTCTACCCTTCTCCACTTAAGTCAATAGACTTGGTGCAAAAACCAGGTTTTGAACTTGTGAAGTGCACCTACCACTTATTAACTTTTGCGGTTGAACCAAAGGCCTGGGGGCAGGACAGCTTTAATTCCTTTTTCTAAACCTTTTTGATAATATTTATTCTGTACTTATTTTATACAAACCTTTATCTCTAGTGGAGGATAAGTGGACGAGCACCATTACACTACATCACGAGTTCAGGAAGAATCTGTGTATGAAAGATAATAGGAAATCAAATATGATCAAACAGCTAAAAGGCAAGTTCTCTATATGATTGTTTGCTGTTCACTATTACTCTGGTTAATATCAGCTGTATGTAAATGCCGCAACAATAGGATGGGTACAAACTTACAGTCATGCCGTAACAATAGGATGGGTACATACTTACAGTCATGTAGCTTTCACTCCTCCAGTTCTCTTAATATTAACTTATTATAACAAAAACTACTCACCATCTGAATGAAAGGGCACTGATTATCTACCCAATAAGATGGAGAGGCACAGGCAGGAAAAAGGGGCTTGAACTATTTCCTTTCATATGTAACAAAGTGAAAAGCAAGGAGCAAGACAGCACTAAAAAACAGCCTTTCCTACACTACCAGATTTGAAAGAAATAACGAAACAGACAACGTAAGTGCACGCAATGAACAACACAGCTTACAAACCAGCCTTTTCCACTCTTCCAGATTTGGAAAACAAAAAAACAGGTACTCATTTTCATCAAATCCTATCAAACAACATTAAAGGACGCGTAATTACTTGTCATAGAAACTAAATAGACATGCCACTATCTTCCTTACCCTACTTCCTTTTGTTCCATGATCCAACTTTATAATAAAAATAATAAGGAATTTAAGGATAAAAACACAGAAGTCAATAGCTTCCACTTGAATGAAAATCCGATCCATGTGGAACAAGTCAAGATGGAAGTAATATTAAAGGAAAGGCAAGGCAAATTATCAGGAAAGATGAGCTCAAAGCACGAGGAATAATATTGAATTCTAAACTACCCCTTACTGGTAGTGCTTCTGCAATCTTCATTTTAGACGAATCTGATACAGATATACTGTAACTGAAGAGAAAGAATACTATAGAAGGGAGCATCTGATAAAAAAGGATTGGAAGATTTAAGGTTTAACAAAATACTTCACCTGAAGCTTAACTTTTATGTCCAAAACCATACGTTCTCTCTCTGCCTGTGAGGAAGGAAAAAAAAACCAACTGGGTTGAGAGACATGAAATAGCAAATCACAGAAATCACAAGCAAAATACAGGAAACATACAGCTCGCTCTCTGGGGCTTAGACTTTCGGCCTTTGAATCGTTACCAGCAAGTACTGAAAGTGAACTGATGTAATGGAGGGAATATTAATTTTAACTATAAAAAGCAAAATTATAATAACATCCAGATAAATCCCCGCATAAAACATAAGACATACCTAGGAGTATGCCTTCCAGAATATTCAAGCGCTCCACTTGCTGCTGCTAGAATCTGCTTCCTCTTTTCCTCTTGCTCTTCTGTTCTGACATTTGCAGGAAACCTGTCATAACAGTATTTGGCACCTGATCCTAATTTTTTGGAGGAAAGGAGAATTTACATCAGTGGTGTATCCATCCTAACAATCATATGTTCATCAGACATGATTCAGCCGCAACACGATAATAAGAAAAGATACCTGAAATTCCCACACCAGGATCAGATATAGTTATGATCTCTGCCTCTGCCATAAGTGAAGGAAGAACTGAAAGAGGATTTTGACCCCTGCCAATTGCATCTTGCAACTTATCTAGGAGATTATTATTGTTTTCGTCAGAACCAAGACCTCTCTCCAAATAATCTAAGAAACCCTGGGAATCTAAAAACTGACTTATCTGTTGGCAAAATACAAAAAAAAAAAAAAAAAAAAATGAATTTGGTGACACTAGAAGCAATAACCATACAGAAACCACGTGGAAGTATAGGTGTATGTGTGCGTGTGTGCGTAACATACAGATATATAAGTAATAAAGCAGGTGGGTGAGGATAAAACTTTTTCATTACAGGTCGAGCTTCGACAAACCTCATCATGTTCATCCTTACTAATATCAAACCAATAGGCTTACAAACAAAAAGAAAATGAAAATGAACGTTGGAGTCTCCTTACTTCTCAGTCCTAAGCTAAGTCTTCCCTATCTCATCAAAATATTAGCCTTCAATGTATTGATGAAATTGTAATGCATAATCAATATTATGTGATTTGCAACTAAAATAAACCGAATCCCATCAATATATATATATATATATATATATATATATATATATATATATATATATATGCGTGTGTGTGTGTGTATAGGAACCACAAATAAATATTATCGTCAGAAAATCCATCCTACATTCTGGCAGGCCCTCTTTGATATGTTGATACCTGTATATCTTATAAAGGACCAGATATTTATACGACAAGCAAGTTAAATAATCTGTATGTCTACAAACACAAGATGGGTACTTCAACATCACCATTGGATCAAGTGGCTGGTTTGTTGACCGAGAGCGCTTCTTCAGAAAAGCCTGAGAGTTGAAGACCTGTGTTGCAGTATTTTCCTGAAATAAAGCGATGTCAAATGTTATATTCAGTTGTACCTTCACATATATCAATCAGTTAGGAGTATAGGCTTCTTACTATGAAATTGCGGTAGCCACTAAGTATTGATGCAAAGAACTTTAAGAATGTAAATCTGCAATGAAGCGAAAAATAGGGGCTTAATATGTTAGTTTTATATGAAACTGTAACATAGCAATTTCAAGTATCCTCCTTGAGAGACAAGCAAAAGCAACCACAGAAATTGTAAAACGGCACATAAGAATCACCTAATTTGGAGGTCGTGTTCTTGTCCCCATGGTCTGTTGCCACCTCGTGGGTACTGATCTGAGACATTTCCTCGAGTAGCCTTCATTTGGTCTATTCCAACAACATTTGGATATAACAACTTCATAATCTCACCACGCAGTGAACTATATTCTGGCTCTGGTATGGGAGGAATCTCCTCAGTTGTGGTAATGCGATTATGCTCAAGGTCCACAATAACTACCTAAAACATCAAAGGAAGCACAAATCAAAAAGTTGCATAAATGGTAAATTATGTAAGAAGCACTAATGCAGCTGCAAGATTCAACATGATACTGAAGCAGACTCTAATTCACCACTGTTTAGTAGGTACACCTTCATCTGTTTGAAAAGAAAGTACACCCTTTTTAATGGCCAAGAAAACAGTAGGGGCCAAACCTAAGGACCAACCGCAGCCTTCAAAACTCGGGTAAAAGAGCCCGCCCCTCTACTCTTCTCCACTTAAAAACTAGGCTTAGTTCGTATGGAACAGGAGTCGAACCTATGACCTAAATCACAAGTCCCTCAACCTTCCTACTTGAACTAAGCCCTGGGGCTTGGTAAGTGAACTCTTATTTAACCACTTATAGCACATGCATCATTCACCTTCAAAGAAAGATAACACACTTAGAATTCTTTTTCCTGATAAAGTAATGAAATTTTATTAATAAAGGGCACAAATTACCCATATATAGAAGTATATGCCAAAAAGAAGAAATAACACAACTGACTTTAAAAACCTACTAAAGTGGCTTCAAGGCTAGATTAGCTGGAGTAGCTAATTATTTCTATCAGTAATATCCAGATTGAATATGTTTCTTGTGTATATATCTCTAGAGGAAGAGTCCAATCTAAAATCTATCATATCCGTTTCTCCTATATCATAAAGTCTATTGTGGTGCGTCGATCCGCAGAGCTCTTAGTGACTCTTTTAAGCGTAGTTCCCCGCCAAGATAAGGCTGTCAAATTTTGGAATCACCCTCGAGGGAACTAGATGTGTGTTCTGGACCTGATACTCACAGTATGTCTTTGAGAAAGGGCACATGCAGAAACCACTCATTTTCTCTTGTGAACACTTCGGCATAGATCAGCAGAATGAAACTATTAGTTTATCAGATATGTTGTCAACGTTTTTTCCTCTTTTAAGAAAGATTTTGTCAATGTTTGAAGAACTTATGTGTGTAACTACAACAAGACAGCCTGAGATCAAGTTAATCCAGTAAGAAGCTAAAGATGGAGCTCCAAAAAAGCATGAGTACAAAAACTGTGATAAGTGATAACAGCAATCAGCATGATGACAAACCAACAGGTGACATCAAAATTTATTCTAGAAATGGCCTTAACATTGCGCCATCAAAATCAAGAAGGGGCACAAAATTTCTTCAATCTATAACACTGATGAAATGCCAAAAATACCTACCCTACCACACAGAGAAATACAACCTAATAAAAAGACAAGTGAGTTTAGGAGTATGTTAGAAGAAAGTCGTTTAGAATTACCACGCAATAATTCCTACCTAGTACCTATAAAGCTTGGATCTGCTTCGACCTTGCTCATACTGGCTCAGGCTTGGCATATCTGAGTGCAAGCAAAACTCTAGTAAAGTAACTCCAGCCTGGAAACTAGCTGGATTCACACTACACCACTAAGTCAACCAATAATTTCCCCGACTATGTCTCACATATTCATATGCAATAAACTCATATCAAACTACCATTACTATCCAAGCAGATATCTTTTTTAAAATGGACTATCCAAGCAGACATTGCTTCAGAGATTTCTATGCCAGACCTTAAAATCTCATGAGACACTTCCTCTTTTGCTTAGAAATGAAGAAAAAAAACATCGAAGAACAATGCCATCTTTATATGAAACTAAATACAGGTAACACTTTCTTGGTGCTGGTTCATAAGTAGAATTACTTTACTATCAAGAAAATAGGTAGCACATGAACCACTATATATCATCAACACTGACAACCGTTTAATTTAAAAAATGATAACTCAAGTTATCTCATTATTAAATGAAAAAATAAGGAGAGTTAAGTGTCTAAGTTAGCTTATAAGCATTATGTGAACTTACACCATCCATCGTAAGCCCATAGGTATCCACGCCAGAGTGAAGGCCCATCATGTAAGGCGTAGGAGCATCAATATAGTCTACTCCACTGAAAAACAGCAATGGAATGTAGACATGCTTCAGCACAACAAACATCAGCAAATCAGATGACAGTCCATGGAAACCTCAAAACATAATAAAGCCCCTGTAGCATAGGGCATAGTAAATGTACATACATACACATTAACAAACATACATACGTATTGACGTACATAAATACACACATATAATTTCAGAAAATGCACATGGGAACATATATATATATATATATATATATATATATATATATATATATATAGTAATTTTGGGGCCCTTAAATTCTTGGGGCCTAAAGCAAGTGCTAGGGTCTAGCCGGCCTTGGCTATGTCCACATCGCCACGTGTAGTTTCTAGACATCAAACTCGTACGTCTTAATACTCTTTCAGTCATCTATTGATAATTTCCAAAATAATTTTGGTTACGAAATTTCCTCCTTAAAACCATTGTAATTATATCACGGAATTCATGGCCTTAGTATCTGTATTCAATTTATGGCACTCATGGCCTCTTTTCATATATCTCTTTCATTATCATACTGTAATGACCTGGTCGGTCGTTTTATGTATTTGTGCCCCGTTTTTCCATTTAATTTTTCTTGTGTGCTTAGTTTTTATTTTGTGACTTGCGGGGATGGTTAGTTTGACTCCTGGAAGATTTTGGAGTTATTTGGTACACTTAGTTCCATTGTTGGAAGCTTAAGTTATAAGAGTTGACCAGGGTTTGACTTTTATGCTAACGACCTCGGATTTTTGTTTTGATGGTTCCAATATATTCGAATAGTGATTTTGAACTTAGGTGTATGCACGGATTTAGATTAGGAGTTTCTTAGGATTATTTGGCTCTTTTTGCCGAAAGTTGGCAATTTAAAAGTTTAGAAATTTTATAAGTTTGACCATGGGTTGATTTTGTGGCTATTAGGTTCGAATTATTATTTCAAGGCTTGGAATAGGTCCGTTGTGTCATTTGAAACCTGTATACAATGTTTTGTTGTGTTCCGAGTTGATTTGGTAGGAATCAGATGCCTGGTTATGAATATTGAAGTTCTTGAGTTTCACAACTTGCATGATGCATTTTGATGTTCGATTAGTGGTTTTGTATATTATTTTGATGTTCCGAGCTTGCGAAAGAGTTTGTATAAGGTTTATGTACTTGTGTGGATGTTTGTTATGGATCCCAAGGGGCTCGAGTGAGTTTCAGATTTATTTCGGAGTAGATTGGTGAAGCAATAGTTTTGCTGGTGCTGCAGACCTCGCATTTGCAAGGGTCTGATTGCAACTGAGAAGGATCACAATTGTGGACTCCTTATCGCATTTGCGACTGTTGGCTGCCATGGTTGGAGGAAGAGGGGGACCTCACATTTACGAGGGATTTTGTCGCATTTGCGAAATTCGCTAGCAGACTGGAAATTTTGCAATTGCAAAGTTGGGGGTCACATTCGCGACATTTACTGGGGGCAGTCTAGGTTCGTATTTGCGAGCTCAGTGTCGAATTTGCGATCCTATGATTGCAAATGCAACATCTGTAATTGGTTATTACTTGAACTTTTCGGGACTTAGACCCAGTTTCTCATATTTTGAGCCAGTGATTTTTTTAGGATATTTTCACACAAGGCTATTGGGTAAGTGATTTTTACCTAATTTTATTATTATATCTTGATTTCTAATGGATTTTTACACCTAAATCATGAAATTTGAAAGGGAATTTGGGGGGGGGGGGGAGGGTTGACAATATTTTGAAAAATAAAAAGTCGGGGATTTGAGAGTAAATTTGGACTCGATTTTGGAATCTAATCACATATTTGGATTCGTAGGGATCTATCCCTTGACTCGAGTTTTGACCGTGTGGGCTCGAGGTTTACTTTTGTTGACTTTTCAGAAATTAGATAAATATTGAGACTTTATTGTTTAGAATGGATTCATTTAGCATTGTTTGATGTTATTTAGTCATTTTTTTGCTAGATTTGAGTTGGACGAAAGTGGCTTTTAAAGGAAAAGCATTTTTGGTGTATTGATTTAGCTTGTATGAGGTAAGTATCTTTCCTAACCTTGTGGGGGGGGGGGGGGGAATACGCCTAAGGATCTGGCCTTATTTGCCTATTCGTGTTATGTGAAAAATGACATTTATACGAGGTGACGAGCGTGTACACAGGTGCTATGTGTAGTTTATGACCGGATTAGACATTAGGATGTTAATATGCTTTAATTTGATAATATGCTTTATATGAACCATGTTTAACCACTTTGTGACTACATGAACTTGATTGCTACAATTAATTTGGCCGTAGTCATGCTTTATATGTTGAACGCACATTCGTATTTTATTATTGCCATGTCCTTGTGCATCTTGCTGATAAATTATGAGTAAATATTTTTGATGGAAATTTGGCATATTTCTTTATGATAAATATGGCACATGTGGACATGTTGGGCGGATTGATTAGGTGGTGGCATGAGGTTTTTGTCGTGCGATTGTGATTATTGTTATGCACATGGGGCAAAGTAAGGTTGAGTTTTCTCCGATTTGCCCATGTGGCAAAATAAGTGTGGTGATATGCGCATGTGTCGAAATAAGGATGGAATTTCTTGATATTGTCACATGCGCTGAAATAAAGGCGACATTATTGATGATGTTATGTGATAGTACATTCTCTTGATGATGTTCATGTGATGAAACATGGATGATATCTTTGATCATATACATATTTTCTTTAAACTCTGTCATGTATCTTACTGAATTGCCGGTTGTCTTTGACATGCTATCTGATACGCGGCGCCTTCCTGAGATTCCTTGGAAGGGCGACGTACGGCTAGGCAACTGATGTCAGTGCAGTTGCTGTCCGCCAACTGAGGTCCCCTCCATACGCTAGACGAGATTGTCAGTGCCGTACGGGAAAACCAATATNAAATACACACATATAATTTCAGAAAATGCACATGGGAACATATATATATATATATATATATATATATATATATATATATATATATATGTAAATTGAAAATGAAATCACAAGCCATAGATCCCAAAAATATTCAATAAACCAGTAAAAAACCTCACCTGCCACCGAAATGGATAAATTAAATGGCATATGGCTTCTGATACAAGTGTTAACAGAGAATACCTGCAAAATCAGTTAATTAGAAATTAGGAAACATGAGTTCCAACAGTATACAATCAGCTACACAAGGTTAATTGCTTGCGAGTATTTGCAAAACCTTAAAAGCCAGAACTGAAAAGACCACTAAACAGAGAAGCTGAAAGAAAGTTGAATCCAATGACAACTATCTTGAAGCACCTAAAGTAACCAATTAAGGGGCTTTTTAGCACTAAAAAAATTGAGGACTAGGACATAGAATCTAAAATCTTGGAAGCTTATTGCAGCATATAATACTTTGCATCTCCAAAAGTTTTTAAGAAATACATGAGCTCTGCTTTCCTGCTCCAAAAGTTTTCAGCTTTATTGCACACACAATTACATTTTCTTAATAAGGTTATAGAAACAAGTTATAAGCCTGCTTCATTTTCGGGAACGCCAGATTTAACAATTCACAGAGTTATTAATCCTTTTCCATTAGTCACATTACCAACATTTTCAATATAAAGTTGTTAAAAGATACTGCTCAATCAACAGAATAAACAACTGCAAGTTATATGAAGTAGGCTTTGCTAATATCAATGATTATGCCCTTTCCAGGCACAAGATAAAACAATTCTCACATCAAGTATGTATCAATAGAAAGAACTGTGTCAGAATTAGAGCTGACTATCTAATTCTTTTTTATATAAGTAATCACATTTTATAAATGGTATAACAGCATTATGACAGTGCGTTAAAAAGTACAAAGTGTACAAACCCCCAATCATAACATGGAACCTACATCCTACCAAGGCCATGTTGCACCAAAAAGCTAGCAAAGAGCTAGGTGTCTAATTCTTTAAGCTGCTAAGATAGAACACTCGGCAGAGGCTTCAGTGCACACGTCATTTAAAATATAAGTTATGCACAAGAAACAGGAGACGATACCAACAGCACTATATGTAAACAGAAGAAATCAAACAAATTTACTTATGTTTTTTCCACGGGCTAAAGAGAAATTAGGAAATACATGTTCGATCGAAGCAAAATCCTTCTCTCAAGCAAAACAGCTGTAAATAACTGGATTACATTGTCCACATCCAAACACTGAAGCAAAGGCTGAAATGATATCTGTCATCAAGTGAAACATAGTCAATCCTTTATTGAATTTGAATCAACCATCGAGCGAGACACCTTAACAGGCGAAACTCTCAAGAAGACAAATGCTCATAAACATACATCGGCATGAGGAAGGCCCTCCTTTGGTGGAACTTCAACAGAGAGCAGGCTGTTCTCAATAGCAAATAGCACCCTATCCTTTCCAGGTGTAGGCAAAGGTACATTGGAGACTGAATATGCTATAACATCCCACAATGGCTTGCTGAAATGTTTGCAGAGCTGACAACATTAGTGCACAGGATGATAAAATGGAAATTCCGCTTTCATTTGAAGTATAAAATCTTAAAATTAGGAAAAAACAAAATGCAAAAAACCACTTTCCGTTACTAACCATATATTTACTGGAGTCGGGTATGAATCAGAAGCTATATAATTACTATTCTAAATCATGTGTTTTTGCACATGCAAGAAAAGGAAAAATACAATCCTTGATTCATACTGGGAAGGGAAAAGAACAAGCCAGGAAAGTAGGATGAAAGGGGGAAGAAAATAGGTGGACCCAAGAAAAGAACTATTTTGACATGCTAGCAAGTTATATATTATCGCCACAAAACGAGGAACAATTTTTTTATCGCAATTCATATCTGACCCGACCATAAGTTATTGGAGCAATTAACACTTGTTTTACTGGTAACCTTTCCTGTCAGTCTTTATACTGGTATCACGGTGGAAAAATTGAGGTGTTGAAGATAGGAAAGTGATTCAAACTACTCTCAAGCTACTAAGATCGGGAACTGGTTACTCAGGGAGAACAGAGAAGATGTTGTCCTAGTTTAAGGAGGGAATATTGGTGAAAAATAATTTTTAGGCCAGCTTATTCTTCATTCATAAGAAACAGATTGCTGACTCACTGGGAGACCTAATTATAAGGTATACATTTTCATCATTAATAATCAATGTGCAATATATCTGTCAATTACTGATTACCATCATAACCAGCAAAGCTTTTTAATCCATACCTGCTTCCAGAGGAGGAAAAACAAAGCACAAAAATCTCCTCCAGTGCATCTCGAAGGATTCCAAAACTGGGAGAACGTGAGACAAGACAGATGCATTTGTCAGCATATGAATTTGCAGGAATGCGGTAAGCTTCAGCAATATCCTCGCAAACAGGATCCCGAAATGCGATGCAGCTGACATAGATCTTTGACCCATCACCCTCTGTAACCAGTATCACTCGCTAGTCACAACCCAATAAAAGAAAGAAAGCGGAAAGACTAAACTGACAACAGCAGAAGGCAAAGAAAAAGAGACTAATCTTCCTTTCAATAAGATGACCTAAAAACAATAGTTGAACTAAATCACTTTCATTAGTAATAAGGACATAATGTTTTTTATGACGATGGTGGGCGAGCCAGCTTGTGCACACCTCGACTATTTCACCGGTATCTGCTACCTCCCACCAGCACAGGTACCAGATAAATCTCTCCACCGGGCTTAGGCAGATGGGAAGAAATAACCTAGAGTTTTTTTAGTCTGCTGGAATTTGAACCTAAGGCCTTGTGGTTCTCCTCCCACTAGGCCAGACCCTTGGGTGCAATAAGGACATAAGGTTTTATCAGAAGATCAACAATAAAGCTGCAAATCCCTATATAGGAAAGTACATACGTCGATACAACACTAACCAAACCAAGTATAAGTATGTTGATGGGATTTTTATACAGTCGATTTCATCCAAAAAATCAAGTGAAGATACTATATGAAAGCTAGTAGCGTACCAGTCAAAACAATAGGATAACTCCTGGGAAAAGTAGATGGATCATTTGAATCAAAACCCGACCCGTAGAATTCCACTCCAGCAGGTAGAACACACTGCATTCCAAATAATGCAAAAAATGACTTGTACTGCAAAAAATAAACACCCTAAACATTAAATTCAAATTAGGGGGAATGGAGTACTTACAGTAGGGAGTTGAGGGGGAGGAGGAGGGTAGAGAGTGTGATTGGGAGGAGGGTACTGATCAAGAAGAGAAGGCAAATACATAACCCCTGCGCCATGGTACCCTCTGTTCCCATCCAAGGTCCGAATCTCTGGCCCGATTCCACATACTACGAAGTACTCGAAGATCCGAGCCATTAAACGGATCCCAATGCCTTTCTCCTTCAGATGAGAAAATGTTCAAGATTATGCATTAACTCCGATCTGATAACGGTTGATACATTGGAATCGTTTGATTTGAAGTTGTCAATTTTCCAGTCAAAATCTTGAACAAGAAGAAGAATGTTGAACACCACAATTGTTTTGTTTGCTGTTGTTGGCCTGACCCCTACTGGTCCCAGAGAGCGAATTCGACTCAAATCTTGGGGGGTCAAGACTCGAGATTTGTTAAGTATATGGCCCTCTCAACCCTATATAGTTTTTGCATTTGTAACGACTAACCAGTACACGTCTACCTTAGTTTACCGCGTTGAATGTGCTATTATTTAAATACTATTAGTTTAACCTAAAGACTTTTTTACACTATGACCTCCATTATGTAAAAATTATTTTTACATATATTTAAGTTAAAATCTATACATATTTGAATGGTTGTTACTCCATTTTTTACATTTTTATCCTATTATTATTTTAATTTAATTACGTACAACTAATTTACCTCTAATTTTCTCAAATAGCCTTTTTTGAGCCCACTTTTTCTATTTTGTCCTTTTTTAGAAAGTTTTGCAAATGTAATATACTTCACGGACGAAAGAATGAAAAATTCTGCTATTTGGAAACTTTAGCCTTAACTAGTGGTCTAACATTTTATGACTGGTAGTTTAGTTTGTTCTCTGCTATCTTTAAAGCTGAAAAATCAAGTAGAAAACTTACTACTGGAATAAAATATTAAAATGAAACAAATTAAGAAGTATCAAAACGCAATCACTATGGATTCATCTGTTTCTTTTACTGAAAACCAACATAGAGAAACTGCAGAACTGTGGTTATTGGCATGGCCATTTTCAAAACAAATTTTGTACTCAGCATACCAGCAGCCAAGCCAACAAAATCATCCAATGTTCGACTCATTAGTAATCCACAAGTCTACTCAGTACTCATTGTCACTGGCTTAGAGTTCTAGTATCTGATGTAGAATTGCAGTGCAGATATGCAGAATGAATCAGGTAGGAAAAACACTGCATAAACGCAGTACACTCTCGTGTCCCAACAGCAAGAAGCCAAGAAATCAGGAACCACCAACACACAGCTACATTCGCGAAATAGTACATACTCATTTGGCAGTTCAAGAGATTTTCTATTCTAATGCCTACAAAATGGCAGGAGAATGCAATATCTGATTATCTACATTTAGACTATAAAAGCTCTGCTGTTTCATCGCCATTCACCTTTATCTTCAGTATTCAGTATCAACAAGGAGAAAACTACTATTTTCGACGTATCAAACTGACTTAACTAGACATATATCACTGATAGATTGCCTGTAGGGCTTTGTTGGCAAAAAACCTAACATCAGCATCCTCGTCCTGATTGAGTTTATTCAAACAAGGCCGAATTCTTTGTTCCACAACCTGCAAAGAGCAATGTTCATATCAGCGGAACGTTGTGTCAGAATTCTATGTTTGCAGGCAATGGTAGAACTACATTGTCACTTACAGATTGATCAACTACAGAAACAAGAGACGGCAACACCTTTGCCACATTGAACCTGACATTAGGTACCCTGGAATATGCAAGTGTTAGAGCCGAGCCTTAACAAGTATCTTGAATGTATAGAATTGAAGCATGAAGAGGTTGATAGTTAACCTGTCTGTTGAAGCAGCAAATATAACTGGCAAAATTGTGGAAGTAGTAATCTCTGAGCCCATTACAGGGGCAAGAAGAGAAAGTGTGCGAAGTATGTTTATGCGATACTGATAACGCCGGTCATTAACCATGTCCAAAACCTGTAAAGAAGTGTTAGTTGTCAAATGAAACAAAAGGCCTGGAATATGAAGTAGATAAGATTGCAAATATTTGACTGCTAAATTATTGCATCAGCAACAAGCGATAAAATCTTGCAGTAAATGACTAGAAAACCTGTGGAATTATATGCTCTGATGCCCATTCTGGACCAAATTTAATTGCGAGGAGTTCAAGATTATTAGCTGCTGCAACTCGAACTTGGTGAACCTGCAAGTTGAAAAACAATAAGAAACATGTAAAAACAACATTATCCCAACTAAACTACAGACCACGACTCTTTCAACAAACAAGTCGTAAACAAGAAAGTTTATTCTTCACAGATTTTTGCCATCTAAATCAGCAGTAGACCTAATTAGAAAAAGAGAGCTTCAGGAATACCTCATCTGTTAACCATTGCATGCAAAGAGCACCAATTTTGTCATTGTAAAAGCCAACACCGAGCTGACTGGCCAATAGAGGGATGAAGTTAATTAATGCAACCCGAACTCTCCAGTGTTTAGCCTCTGAAAGTTCATCAATAACTGACAGCAGTGCTTGGGAAAGCAGATCAATTCCAATCACCTGGAAGAGAAAAAAGAAAAAAAAGGGTATAGGTGGTGAGATTCAGACCATGCAAAGTAGCTTGAGTACAGATTATAGATGGCTAACCTGGTTCACTTGATCAATCTTACTAATAATGTTCACACGAATTTGAGTGGACTCATCCTTTAGAAGAGAGAGGAATATTGGGAGAAGCTGCTCAACAGTTTGATCCTGCAATGAGAAGTACAGAAACAATAAGTTCCTCTTCGCGATATGATTGACTAAAAGCAGACTCAGACTTCCCAAAGCAAGTAAGGAGTATATTCACGACTTGTTGCTCAAAATGAAAGAAATATATATATGCTACACAATCTAAAAGCCACACAGACGGCAAGACCTAAGAAATCATTCTCTAGCATAAGCTGCTTAAAATCTGATAAGAGAGAAATTTATAACTCTTTCCAACAAAACTGAGAGCTGATTTTCAAGAGACTGAGAGAAGTGAATATAAGTGCAAGAGTTACAGCAGAATGTGGTGCTTTATCGAGCAAAATACTAAAGCATATTAGGAGGACAATTTTCTTGATCAGAAAACATATTGAGACACATTAACATAACTAGAGACTCATATGGAGAAAAGGTAAGCAAAAGGTTTTCTAAAAACAAAAGAAAAAAGAACAAAGCAGACATCATTTATGTTTATACTGAACCACCATGGGAAAGAACATGTTACACCAGGACAACAATCAGAAAAAAAAGTTGATGATAGTTCTTAGTGCACGTACTGTGGTATTGAGAAACAATAGACTAATATTGGCAAGGATTTATACCTTTTCTAAAATAGGAGCCAGTCCCATAATATCTGAAGCCAAAGCAAAACGAACTTCCTGGGATTGATCTGATGATAGTTCCTGATACAAAAAAAAAATGTAACTCTTATAACAAATTATAAAGTTCCTTTGAACGAGTAATAGACAGTCCAAGGAAAGGAATAATGAGACAGCATACAAACTGAAAAGACCAAGAGATAGAGCATGATAATATAGCAAAAGACGAAACAAGCACTATAAGATTTAAACCTTGACACAAGGCAAGATACGCTGGACTGGAAGCTCGGGGCTCAATATCTGGAAAAACTTGGTGACTTTACCAGCTGCAGCTCTGCGGACGTCAGCTTCATTATCACGAAGTAGACGAACATATGCAGGGACCATCTCCGTCCTTCCAAATTTCACAACTCTCAAGTTAGTTTTGGACAGAGGACACTTGACTAAAAGTTAAAACAAAAAGAGAAAGAGAACTAAAAAGTATAAAAGGAAAAGATTGGGGAAATGATCTTAACATCATTTCAATTCACAAATAACCAAATACCTGGTAGCATCTGGTCCAACTGTCTCACATAGTTCACAAATTTGATCTGCAACCGTGTAACGAACTTTCCAAGAATCATCCTGTTAATGCAGATAAGTAGGTAATTAAAATAGTTCTGGCCACCAGTATCCAAGTGTAAACTGATAGAGCAAATCAGTGTTTGATCAAAGGAAAACACGATATTCATTTATATGCAAAATTAATAAAATATAGTACATACATATAACAACAAGTCAATAAAAAAGTCATGTTGCAGATATTTATAGTTTAATTGAACCTGTGATAGCCTAATTATGACAGGGAGAATCTCTGCTAGACAAACTTGTGGCTCCAATAGCTTCCCTAAAGCTGCACAATTCTTGACAGCCAATAAACGGACAGAATCTTGATCTGAATAGAACAAACACCCAGTTTAGTCACAATGATTTTAAATAGAATAAACCAAATCTAGATCAACACTGAGATAGTGCCAACTGCCAACTATTGACTACTAGTAGACTTTCCGATATGAGAGCAAATCTTAAATAGAACAACTAAGGCTTGTCATCAGCACATAAAAATTGATCAGACTTTTTGGTACTTCTTTCCAGAATTATTTGAAGCTACCTTGAAGATCACTCCCTTTCCGAACGAAAATTTGCAATCCAAAACTTGCATCAATATGCTCTTTATGCTTGACTGACCTAGAACAGTGTGAGGATGAAGAGATAAATTCTATGCCTTGACTAGGGTGAGGATGAAGAGATAAATTACATGCAATTTACTCTTAACAAAAGATTCTAACTAACTTTAGAAAGAGGGTTACAGCAACATCTCAATCGCAGATGTTCTTTCCTTAAACCTTCATTTTATCTTATCCTCCAATCAATTGAAAGATGATTGATGTAGGCCAACTGCTAGTACCAATTTTCTGTTCTAAGGAGAGCCAATATGAAATATGCCTTACATAAGAATTCTCTCCGTCAAATTGAAATACACTTGGTATAAAAGAATCAAAGCCAAGCAGAACCAAAAAGAAATCTGAGACCAATAATATTAAATAAAAACTACTTTCAGAAAGCAAAGAGAATAATGAGAACACCATACCGTCCTGACTCAGATACTTGAACATTGGCATGATGTAATTCATCAGATAGGGCTGCTCAATAGTCTCAGCAAACTTTCCAAGATTTTTTGCAGCTGCTTTCCTTACCAAAGGTGTTTCATTGTGGGAAAGTTGGTTGTATAGAGTTCTTAGTTCCTTTCTTAAAGGCTCTGGGGCGTTCGGGTAAGCAATGTGAAATAATCCGCTTGAAGAACTTTGAGCAGTCCACTCCTTATCAGCTGCCAGTTTCTGATTAGGCAAAACCAGGAAAAGAAGGATCACTAGAAGATCACCACATTCACTTACAAACTAATCAATAGATAAAAGGATGAACAAAGAATCTGCTAGCATTATAAAAAGAAGTAACCTAAGAAGAATTAGCTGAAGGAGAACTTCTGTCCACATACATAGTTAATTCAAATTCCTTTATTTCTACCCTCATCAATCTATAGGAATGGACATCTTCTAAGACATACAAATGATCAATTACGCACTTTGTGGTGGATAAGGTCACAATATATGACGCGCTAACTTAGTTTAATATGTTGCGTTAACTCCATTGAATCAGAACCTATTATCCTTGAAGTCATATTAGCTTTCAGTCTAATGCATCCTTTCAGTAATTTCAAAGCGGAAATAACAAACCAAAAATAAGGAATAACAAGTATGCGGCAGTTTGATATGCTAAACTTATATGAGATAATGAGAAGCCATTCTTAAAGATTTATGAGAAGTATATTGTTGTTGCCATGAAACAATGTCAAGTGTACTAACCTTCAGCAGTGGAATAAACGATTCGATCAAGTCTGGTTCCCTCATTTGAGATCCTATTTTGCACAATGACTCAACTGCTTTGTCCCTAACAAAAGTCTCTCCAACACTACAAAGACCTTCCAACGGCGGAAGTAAGACAGTAGCATGTTCAACTCCTCCCACATATGTAATAAACACTCCCAACTGTTGAGCCATTTCAAGAAGAACTTCCTCATCATCCTCGTCATCAAAATTCTCTTTGATATATTGAATGAACTCTGTCCGAGTTCTCTCCACACCAAGCGCACGTGCAATAGTAGACAGTTGTCGCATGGAATTCAATCTAATATCGCTTTCTTGATTCATCAATTCATCGATTAAAACAGCAGCGAGAGACGCGGATTCGTCGCTCATAGACATGGTTGCTGCAGTGCCTCTGTGAATATCTCTCTCTGTATATATTCAGGAAAACTCAACTTATTTAAACCATACAAAAATAATCATCCTTTAAAAGAGTAACGAAAAGGATTTTATTCAAGAGTGTTTTACCAGAAAGCAATTAATTAACCATTTTCTTACAGCCGATCGAATGAAGGGAAAAAGGCAAAGCTGGGGGCACTATTTTATACAAGAAAAAAAAGTAGAAAAACTATTTATTTCCATAAGATAGTCACATCAAGTTCTTGATTATCACCGTCCACTGTTACATAAAAGAATTCTCAGCTGCGGCCATATATAACAGATATTTTGAAGTTGAAAATTTTAAAGACATAGGTAGTGGCCATCAATTACATAAAACTAACTAAATCATCAGTAAACAAAAGGAAATCTTTGACAGTAAACAGAATATAAAAATTTGAAGAAGATTACCAGCTAACTTGAATTTAATGTACTAACATATATAAGAAACAATCATTTTCCCGGAAGCAATCAATGAAAACTGATTCTAATTAATGAATGAAGTTCAAGAACAAAATGTCAAATTGTAACCTGAAACTTATTGAAGATATACAAGTGATTCTGATGAATGAAATTGACGACAATGCAAATTCACTTAGTTACTTGTACTTCAAGAAACAGGCATGAAAGTGAAAAAGAAAGGATTCAGAAAACCCAAAAAATAATCGTAGAGCGAGAGATTGATACCTGTAAAAGTATAAACTATGGAATGAAAGGAAGTGGTGGAAGTTGATCGATGATCTCTGCTTATTTCGTTTTGGGATTCTGTATCAGCTTTTTCAACTTTATATAATTTTGTTTCTCTGTGATTCTCCCGCCTTTAAACGATAGTTAGGTATAACCGTTTATTGTTTGAGTTCCTTCTTTTTCCCGGGGCGGTAGTGTAAGCCACGCGCACGTGATCAATCTAATTTTAAACTTTTTTATGCGAACAGATTAAATAATAACAATAGTTCTTTAACTTTTTTTAAAATTAAGTATAATAGAAAACCTATGATCTTTTTAACTTTTTAAAATTTAAGTATAACCCCCAAAACTATACTTTTTTCTTTATTTAAACAACATTCTTGGGTCGAGGGGTTTGACATTTTTCTTTAGGTAAACCACCTTCTCGGGGCGTTTAACAATTCGCGAGGATCCTGTATATTAATATCCAAAAATGAAGATATAGAGCTGGGAAGATGATACTTAAAAGAGTGTTTGGCTAAGCTTATAAGTTGGTCAAACTAGCTTATAAGCACTTTTCGGTTTATCTACACGTTTGGTAAAGTTAAAAGTGCTTATAAGCCAAGTGCTTATATAATATAAGTCAAAAATAAGCCATAAGCTGGTCACCCTTAGCTTATTTATTTTTAGCTTATCAGCACTTTAAGTTTGACCAGGATCCTTTGCATATATATATATATATATATATATAATAAATGAGGACATATGTGTGTGTGTGTATTAATCTTTGAACTGTATGTAATAAATGAGGACATATCAAATTTTTTGTATATTGCTTTCTAAATGTTGTGGTGGTGAAGACAATGTTTGTTTCTTTTCAAATAATTTGTCCTATTTAGGTTTATTTTTTACTGAGAAACTTTTGTCAATTTATTAATTATTATAACTTATGTTTATTTGCTTATCATAAAATAAATTATATTTATCAAAAGAATTATCTTATCTAAGCACAGTTGTATTTAAAATAAAATGACAAATAGAATATTTTGTATTTGAATCGATCTGGCCTGTTCTTTCCGCTATGACTCAGGACGTGCTGAATGTGCCAATTTCAACTGTTGCATCAGAGAGTGCATTTAGTCTAAAATTTTGAAGAAATTACGCCCTTATAAGTGTAAACGGTTCTAAGGTTATTTAAGTCATTTTAACAGAAAAAGAGCTTATCGGCACTTTTTTATCAAATACTGCAGCAACTTATTATCAATTTCAGCACTTGTACCCAAACACGTAACTGCTTATTTATTAGTAAATTAGTTTCAGCACTTAAAAGTGCTTTTCAGCACCTAATGTTTATCAGCTACTTCAAATCTGCTAATCCAAACAGGCTCTTAGTTGCGAAAGCCACAATTTGAGCGTTATTAGTGTAATTTTTTAACACATATAATAGAGTTTGAACCAAGCTATTGGGTTCAAGTGATACTTTACTTCATTAAATATAGTTAGGGTGCCATACAGTGATACATCTAGACAATAACTTAGTTTAGTGTCCCAAGTGTGCCAGTAACGTGCCTCATTACACAATATTACAATAAGATGGGAATGTAATATTCACTTGTAGAATTCACCTTAGAATGTACGAAATACAGTTAAAACATAAGGTACAAATTATTGTAAGCAAACAGATAAATACCAATAAACTTTCACAACCCCAGGTGAGCTGGAAGAAAATTTTTGGAAAAGCACCTCAACGGCTTCATCATAAACTATAATAATATACTGTTGCAGTGTATTTCAATATACATTTGTGCTGCCTACATTAACCGTTAGACCTTAAACCATTAGAGCTCAGTATACTTGGCCAAAATTCTATGTCAATATATTTATAGCTAATGAAAACTAACATGCAGGAATAAGGAATTCTCTAAGCAAAACCCCAAAAAAGAGTTGTTGGTCATTGGTCTGTCAACAATATATGACCAACTATCATCGCGTACGTCAATGGTCATCCACAAGAAGGTTAAGCCAGACTTCCGATCAAAAGTTCGAGAGTTTCAGAGTCAGGATATAGTATGTGTTGCCTTTTCAGAGCCAATTCGAGTTCTCAGATGTGGAAACTGCTACAAGATCTCATCTAACAGACCGTGCAATAGTTTCAATACTCTTCTGTCTTTGCATGGACAGGAAGGATTTGATCTCTAAACTAGTAATTCGCTCTCTCTTTTCGAGAACTTCATATATCCTCTCAACCTGGACCACAAGCCAACTCTCTCCGATGCTTCAGACAAATCCACAGGTTCCTTAAATTTTGCTTTCTCACTTAATTCTTCGAATGAGTCTACTACGTTTTGCAGTCTTGCAACAAATTCTATGAGAAGGGAGGTGAATGTTGCTAAAGACAACGCACTGGCACTTTCATACGTCTTTGATTCTTCTTCTTCTTCTTCTTCTTCTTCTTCTTCTTTCTCCTCCACCTCTTTTAGTACATCATTAGCTTTAGGCAGCGTGTGTGCGGTCCGCATTTTTGGTTTCTCCACCCCATTTTCTGGGGTTACTCCTGCAGTTTGGTTGTTATTACTATCCACGTTAAACGTCCTATTATCCCAACTCCTTGAGATATTAATGGAATCAATGTCGATTACTGTTTCACTCTGAGATCTGTGATGTTGAAAAGAGTTTCTGTCATCATCCATGCTTCCAAGCTCCTGTGGAATATCCACCACTATAGGTCGTGATCCAATTTCCCAGTTCTCTGCATTGACGAAAAGATAAGACTTCCGATCCACCTTTTTTTGCAACTCTTCTGCTGCTTCATGCACTTCATAGAGAATGTCCACTGTCCCCAACTTCTCCATTTTTTTCACTTTTTCCCCAATTTCTCTCAACACTTTGGCACCTGCTGTACCTACTCTCTGAAGCTCATTACGGAAAACCTGTCTTCTTTCAGCAGGAGCCTGCATATTAGAAATGTTTGGTAGTCATTTCAGCAATAAATAGGTCATTGCATTACCAAATAAAGTGGTATAACTGAGACATCTGGGTATGCAAGCTCTTAAACTGAACTATATTCACCAATAAATAATGCATATCTAGCAGCAACATAATTTTATTACTGCACGGGGATGATTTACAAGGAGAGAATACACGACAGGCTTCAGTCAACGGTAATACTGCAGAACATGTTCTGTCAGGCTCACTTTGTTCCCTCATGCTGAAAGGAAATGAAGATATTCCAACATTTATTTCCTCTATCTTCAAATATCTCCTCGCGCAGTTTAGTTAAAGGGAGAATAAGGAAGGGGGTCCAAGTCATTTTAGGACTGTTTTCCGAAAAGAGATCTGCACTGGCTAAGAGAATAAGTAATCTAGCAATAAAAAAGGAAAATGTTTGATGAATATGGTAAGACAATACTATGTGATGCACTTTACAAGCAAAGGGCTAGCAGGAAAGTTGGGAAAAGGAGTAGAATAATTACCTGTATTTCAGATAGTACACAGCCATGCAGTGCCATAACCATGAATGCGCAATACCTTAATGCACCGCTAACTTTGACATAGTTTTTCCAAGGATATTTAATCATCTTATAAGGACCATGGGGTGGCTCCCAGATTGCAAATGCTACCTGTGGTATCAGAGTTAATTTAGGACATCCGCCTAGCAAAATTTCATATAATTACTAATTCATGCTGCCAAAATGCATAAGCATACCAGAGCTTCCTCTTGGCTAGTAGATTCTACTGCTGATCTGTAGCCATTGTAAACTGGATCATCAGCAGCTTGGTAAGTAAGAATTTTTGAAGGGATCCTCTTATATTCGACACAGTTCAGATATTTACTGATACAACCTGCAACAATTTCCATTTCATCAAAAACAGATAAAGAAGTGAAGGGATGAGGGTCCTTCGAAACAATTTAATTCTACCATCCCATCTCGAGAACAGTAACGAGCATCTCAGACTCTGAGGTTGAATTACCTTCCAGTGAAGTAGCTACACTGATGAAATTCTTCGCCACTAGATTGTGAAGATCCTCACCAGCCCAAATGGGATAGACACATATGTTCACAGCTAAAGAAACACCAGCACCAAGTGCAATGAGCAAAAACCGACTTACAGCTGTATGAACAAATTCTCTTGTGCGATAACCAGATACCATGATGAAACAATATGTTATCAAGAATACTCGGAAACCATATTCATAGGGCTTCATTGGTGGGTATTGTTTTGCATAAGTAATAAAAAAACCTAGAAAACGGCAAACAAGCTGCAGTCAGCAAGGTACAAAGATAAAAAAGAGATGAACAGCAATTCACATATTAGTCACGAGTACAACAACAACAAACCCAGCTTAAAATCCATACGAGTGTGTACGCAGCCTTACCCCTACCCCAGCAATTCATACATATTAGTCACAAGTACTGACCAGAAAACCAGACCTGTTATGAATATCCCAATGACTATAACAACTTCTTCCCAGTCTCCGGCCAACTGAGACAATTCAGCCATTCCAAGAGCAAGTCCTCCAGCTGACAGTGTCCCGAGTCCACGATTAAATCCTTTGCTCAGAGTGGCTCCTGTGGACAGTTCAAAGGTGAATCTGTATAAAGAGCTCCCCATACAGAGCTATACAGAAAACAAAGAAAGCAGTAGCCAGGGGTTGAAAGGTACAAAATGCAACCAGAAAATACTAACTATACTGTGGGCAGATATTTGTGCCTAATGGCGTATCATGATATCTAGCGAGATTTCTTAGCTAAAATGCCTCCGACTTGCAGTAATAGTAACCGCCAATGGAATACAGTGCAAGAACTAGAAAGAACAAAATAAAATGCAATAACAACAATGGATTTACATTGGCCACAGGTTGTCCCATGCTTGTAAAACCATATATGTACATAATTGGAAGCATAAACAAGGAAGTTTTCGTTTGTTAAAGTGGTGTCTATGTACTTGGAGAAAGAAAGACTGAATAACGACCGCCTAGTAGCCATAATTGTGGGTGTAAAATGAAGAGATGCTCACAACGGTACTTCCTCTTTTAGGGCCTCTTAGGTCAACCTCCTTGCATGAATCTTGTGCCAATTACCACCTTCTTGATAATTCGTTTTATATTGAAATCATGATTAGTCCTTAGTAACCAAAAAACAGAATAACCCAGTCATGCTTCCTTATTAGTCATATCATTTGGATTATTTATTTTCTTCATTAGTCTTGTAATAACTTTTCTTGACAAGTAAATCGATCTATATATGAATCATCCTGAGCATTACAAATATATGCCCAGAGGAAGAACCCCCCCCCCCCCCTCCCAGTCCGTGCTCCTCACCCTCCTTCCATACTCAGTTTTTCATAAGATAAGGTTGTATTAGAAGGATATTAAAAGAAAAAAAAAATTAATAGGATATCTATCCCTCAGAAGGTCCCAGGCCCCCCTTAAAAATCATTAAATCAACCACTAAGTATGCTAAATTACTTTGAACACATTGTATTAGTGAGACTAAAGGTGCTCCACTTTAGCATACTTAAGGGACTAAATAAGGTTATATTTGAGTGACCAAAATAGACCTAGCCTCAAAGATAAGAGACAATATTTGCCAAAAACTCAGAACATAGCTTATGTAAAAGGTCAAGCAAGTTGAGAGGTTTCACAAAAAAAATTCATTATTATCAATCTTTAATCCCAAAATAAAAATCAAATCAAAATTGGTCCTACTTCTATCTGAGAGGGACATAAATAAAGTATCTATTTTTTTATTTTAAATAAAGACTTGTTCAAAGCTATTAACAGCTTTTTTTCTCTACAGTTACAATTAGCAAACACAAATCTTCTTTCGTACTGCCAAATTCTGCTACGACAAAATTCTTACGAAAGATTACATCTTTTGGGGCGCACATTTATTTAATTTACAATGACTACACAAAATTGTAGGAGAAAAGTATAACACATACCTATGCTGAACTCAAAAACGACGACAACAGTAAGAATAGCCCAAACAGAGTATCTACTGAGCTCTTCAACCGGTTCCTTAAAGAAGATTAACAAAGATATGAGCATTAAAGCCAAACCCATCTTTGCAGAGAATACAATCTTTCTCGGGTCGGATCGACCCATCTCCATCGCCTTCACGGCTACGCTGCTCCAATCCTTCCATACCTCTCTAAACTTTTCACGAAAAGACGAAAAACACCCTGGATTTTCAGGGTAATCAAGAGTGTGCTTGAAACTAGGTAACTCAGTGTAATCACCGTTGCATGAGGAAAAAAGCCTTTCTCTTTCTCTTTTCTCTTCGAAACTCTTCCTAAACGACCCTAATTTCCTCGCCATTCTCGACTCCCTCTTGCTTACAGAGTGTATTTCGATATTATAGGCATAGAAGTGAACAAAACTAACGAGTTTTGCCTGGGGAAAAGGGGATAGTGTGGGAGTAGAGCGAATGAAAAAGAATTAAGTGTTGACAGTTTCCAGAGAGTATTACAACGTCGTAATAGATGGTGATTGGTAAAAAGCTTATTAAGCCGCGTGGAGATTGGTGGGACCGCACTTTTCTATTTCCAAACGAATCAGATATGGGCTCCTGCTGTGGGAGTCCATGTTATTATAGTCGCTCTCAAAATAGAGGGCATAAATTCAAAAATTGCCAGATTTACAAGTGGTCGTTCAAAAATAGCTCTGTTTTAAAAGTAATTGAAATTTAGTTACTTTTTATGTAAAGATAAATTTGAGCGAAAATACTGTTCAAAACCCGAGAAATACGCCAGTATATTATGTTGGAGTTTCAGCATAAGTATATATGCTGGAACTCCAGCATAATATGATGGAGTACCAGCATAAGTACACTAGAACTCCAGCATAATATACTGGAGTTCTAGCAAAGTATACCGGTCCAGTATAATATGCTGGAAGTTCATACACAAGTGCTTGAATCTTCAGTATATTATGCTGGAACTTTCTGTGTGTTGGAGTTCCAGCATAATATGCTGGAAGTTCATACACATGTGCACCGAACTCCAGTATATTATGCTGGACCGATCTCTGTTGCAGCAAAATAGTGGCTAATTTTCATTGACTTGGTAAACGCTGGCTATTTCTGAATGACCAGTCCGAAAACTAGCTAGACCGTGCTATTTTTACCAAATAGATGTGTATGGGTTAAAATTACCTAAGCTCTATAGCCACTCTTAAAATAATAATCACAAAATATATATCTTATATATATTGTGTATGTTATATATAAAATATATAAATTTTATATATTTTTTCAGCTATCGAATGTAAATAGTTTCTGACGCTGGTTAATAATGTTAACCTAAATAACTATTCAATCAATCGTTTAAATTAAAATATAATCTGTAATATATAATATATGTATAATTTATGTACATTCGTGTATTATCTAACCAGCTAGAAAAAAATAAATAGTAAATCAGATCGGATGTTTTTGTAAAGACTTCAAATATATATTCCTTTTTGTATCATATGATCAGTTTGAATTTGAATAGAAAGTAATTAGAAACAAGTACTTTTTCAGATTTATTATGTGTTATTTTCAGATCTTTGTTATAAAATATTTATCTTCCGTCAAAAAAACATAAAATTAAGTATTTTTGAAAAAGAACTGAAAGATTAATTAATTGATCGTAAAGGATTCACATATTATTGATAAAATTTACTTATTGTATTAAGATCATTTATTAATATTCCATAACCCTATAGAGTAAGCATTGGACCTGATCCACGATCGGTTGGTAGAAATTGCACGGGGCTTCCTATTTGGTCGCCCCCATTTAACCTATACCCATTTTTCTAAAAATTTTTAACTTGTACCTACTTTTTAAAAAACTTCAGCTCCCTTTCTCCGCTGCGTTGCTTACCTCTTCCTTTGTCCTTGCTGCTGCTTTCTCCACTGCGTTGCTTACTTTCTCCTTCACAGAATGCATCTTCTTCTTTCTTCTTTTGCGTAGAATACTACAGTTGTTGATAATGTAGTAAATTGAAGGTTCTGTAGTTTGTGGGGAAATAATTAGTAGTAATTAAATAGAACTATAACTGAAGTTATGTGAAAACGAGTGTTATTTGGGGTAGTNATAACTTCAGCTCTATAGCTGAAGTTTTCCGGTTATAAAGACAAAAACTTCAGCTCTAGAGCTGAAGTTTTCCGGTTACAAAAGAAAAACTTCAGCTCTAGAGCTGAAGTTTTTATTTTATAACTGGCTGAAGTTTCCCTATTACTAAACAAAAACTTATAAAATAAAACTTCAGCTCTAGAGCTGAAGTTTTTATTTTATAACTGGCAAACTTCAGTGCTAGAGCTGAAGTTTCCGGTTACTAAACAAAAACTTATAAAATAAAACTTCAGCTCTAGAGCTGAAGTTCGCGAGTTACAAAACAAAAACTTCAGTTCTAGAGATGAACTTCAGGCCCGGCTACTAAAATGCTGAAGTTTTGTGTGATTGCCTTTGCTACTTCAGCCCCGCATGCTGAAGTTATGTGAAAAAGCGGGTACGCTTGCAATTTTTTTTGCAAAGCGGGCACAGGTTAAAATGTGGCATAAAAAGCGGGTATAGATGCAAATGCCCCGCTCGGTTGCATGATCACAATGTTAGGTACTATGATATAGCACCACAACTAAATACTAATTGTTCTCATTGAATTATGTTCCCCTATTTTCTCTGCTACATCTTCTTAAGATAAAAGGATAATTATGTGTCGCAACATTCAAATTCTTATAGGAAAAAGCATATGCCATTATATTTATATTGCTCTCTTCATTTGATAACTTACTTAACACTAGTTAAAAATCTTTGTCTAAAATAGTTTTACCTTTTCAGTGAAATATATATTCGAGACAAAAGTCATACTACATTAAAAATCTTTGTCTAAAATAGTTTTACCTTTTCAGTGAAATATATATTCGAGACAAAAGTCATACTACATCGAATGGAGTCCAAAACTTAATTAATAATTTTTTGAACATAAAATACATTTTTGATGTTAAAAAAAAAGATACAATAATGGGTATTTCGCAGTTTTATACTGCGAATTGGCTTAACGGATTTTTTGCCGTTAAGGCATTTCGCAGTATAAAACTGTGAAATATTAAAAAAATAATTTTTTATGACATTTCGTAGTACAGTACTGCGAAATAGGCTGATTTTAGGCCCCACCAATAATTAACTAACATAACAATAATTCAAATACATAAAACGCAGTATAATACTGCGAATTACTTTGAAAAATTGTACACCCCAAGGTCGGACTTGCCTTATTTATAGGCGCTTCAATTTTATAAAAATTCATTCAACACTTAAACTTCAAGCATACGTTTATTCTCTCTTCTCCTTATCAACCAATTTTTTACAATGTCTGAAGTGCCAAAAATAAGGGTTCACTGTATTGGGGGGGGGATTGTGGTGGAGAATAACTCTGTGAGGTATAGCTCACCTCCACAGTGTCATGTTAAATTGCCGCTTAATATGGAGTACGATACATTGGTATCGTTGCTACGTAAAAAAATGAGTGAGCGGAGGCGTTCGGTTAGCCTTAAAGTAACCGGTAGATTTCCTTATTCAGTGACTCCGCAGGGGTTTGCTTATTATTCTGAGTTTAACATCGAGGATGATGAAACTCTTAGAGATTTTTTGCGGATTCTGGATGAATACAGGGAATTTATTGTAATAAAATTATTGGAAATGTACGTCAAGGTGGAAGACGTTCCTAGTAATGAGGGCGTGCATAGCAGGGATAACCTCCAGTCATCGGGTGGTTATTCTGGAGCAGCGTTTGCCGGACAGATTGGAGATGAAAGAGCTTGCCTTGATTTAAACTTGTCACCACAGGCGAATGAGCAGCCAGAAAATAATGTTTCCACTTTATATAATCAACAAGACGACTGGTAAACTTCAATTTTACTACGTTTTAGCGATTTTTTTTTCATATTTTAATTGGATTTGTATTAACACTCATATTTTTTATAGGGGGTACCGTACGGATTTGAATTTTACAAGTTATGACCTCGCCCCTAGTTGGAATCTGCGTAGGTCTGGAGTATTGGACCACGGTGGTCCATCTGGGAGTTATCACCAACCTGAAAATATCCATCATGAAACGTCAAGACAATACGATTTGTAAGTAAAGTGATATAGCGATATCTAAAGTATTTTTCCTGAGTATTGGGTAACTTAGGTTTTTGTTCGTTTTGTGCAGTGAAAACGAGCTTCTTGAAGCTCCTGGCCTCACACAGTTGCCCATAGACGACGTTTTTACTCGTGATTTGGCAGATGCGCAGAGTCAGGAGGATGATAGTGATTATGACAACAATGCGGATGAGTCTGGGGATGAGACACCCTTCCATGATGAGGGTGATGATGAGGAGGAGGAAGTGAATGTTGAACCTGAGCTGACTAGGGAGCATGTTCCTCCACCTCCCGCTAGACCAAGAGTGTATGAGTCCCACGTGCCATTTCATGAGCGAAATATTCCCTACCTTGATAATTTGCCAAGCATGCCTAACGTTGATGCCCTAACAAGGGATGATGATGAATTACGGTCAGTGATGTGGGATGAATCTAGACCAGCTGTTCTTACAAAGGGCATGTATTTCCCCGATAAAGCTCGCCTAGTTAGGGCTGTAAAAATCTACAGTATAAGGGAGTGTCGTGAGATGACGGTAAGTGAGTCAACTACGGAGAAATACAAGGCTGTATGCCGTAGGTGGTTTATGGGTTGTCACTGGATGCTGCGTGCCACAAAGAAGAAATCAGGTTTGTGGAAAGTGGGTAAATTTATTAGCGAGCACAGATGTGAAATGGACACATTCAATGAGAATCACTTCAACTTGGATGTGGACTTGATTTCCCTTGTCTTGATTCCATTTTTGGAAGTGTCCATTAGGTTCAAGATTAAAGAGTGTATTACAGCCGTCCACCAGGAGTATGGTTGTACTATAACCAAAAGAAAGGCATATCTCGGTCGCAAACGTGCCTTTGAACTTATTTATGGCGACTGGGATAAGTCTTTTTCAAATCTGCCCAGGTACATGGCTGCACTGCAACACTTTAACCCCGGGACTGTTGTTGAATGGAGGCGTGAGCGAAGTCCGGACAGACCGGAATATATATTCAACTATGTATTTTGGTCATTTAAACCAGCAATTGATGGTTTTGTGCATTGCCGTCCTGTAATTTCCATAGACGGTACTCATGTCTATGGAAAGTATGATATTAAGCTTTTGATTGCAGTTGCTGTAGATGCCAACGGACAAATATTTCCACTAGCTTTTGCCATTTGTGCCAACGAAAGTGAAGAGACGTGGACGCAGTTCTTGAACCACTTGAAGCAGCACGTTGTCAAACAACGTTCAGGTATTTGTCTAATATCTGATCGGCATGGTGGTATTTTAAGTTCTGTACGTCACTTGCCTGAATGGCAGGAACCATATGCATACCACCGTTACTGTGTGAGGCACCTGAAGGCCAATTTCCAGAAGAAATTTCCTGACAAGGCGTTGCATGACTTAATGTGGATGGCTGCAACTGAGCACCAGCAGTGTAAATTCACGAGGCGCATGGAAGCGATCCGGCAGATAGAACCACGAGCCTATACTTGGTTGATGCAACATGACCCTCAAATGTGGACATTGCATGCTGATGGCGGCAGACGATGGGGAGCCCTCACTACAAACGTGTCGGAGTCATTCAACGGCTTGTTGAAGTCTGCCCGTGGACTGCCTGTCACTGCCATGGTCCGCATGACTTTCAAACAGAGTGCAGAGAGGTTTGTTGAAAGGCATGCAACTGCATCGTCATTGATGGACAGGGGTGTTGAATTTATGCCAATACCCATGACAAGATTTTAAAGGTACAGGAGGCGGGCACAGTGGCATTCATTTCTTCAGTATGATCATGAACGGGGTGTTTTTGAAGTTAAGACCGCTATCAACGGACACCGTGGGAATAATCTACAGACGGTGAATGAAAATAGAAGGTTATGTTCATGTGGGAAATGGACCATCTACCACATGCCGTGCCCACATGCATTGAAGTGCTTTCAACAAGTTGGATATGGGGCAACAAACTACATTGATAGGCAATACAGTGTTGCAACATACGTAGACACGTATAGTGGGAAGTTGCATCCATTAGGTGCTGAGCATTATTGGCCGCCAGAACCTTTTAAGTTGGTATGTAACTAGGACTATTTGCGCAAGCTGAAAGTGCAAAAGAGAACGCGTATACGGAACCAAATGGATGTTGGTGAGTCCGTTTATGCGCGTAAATGTGGCATATGCTCTCAAACTGGACATGACCGTCGTAAGTGTCCTTCAGGTGGTGGGCGTGGCGGTGGTAATCCTGGTGCAAGTTCGTCCAATGTACCCAACTATCAAGCATACCCCTAGTCCTTTATTTTGAAAAAGCTGAGAAGCATGTGAAAACCCTGTTTCGTGTCAGGGTCATTTAATATGTTATTCGTAGTATAATACTACATTTTGTGGATTTGACATGTCCTGCTGAAAAAAGATGAGAAGCACGTGGAAACTCTGTTTTAAGTCATTGAAATTTACTATGTAATTTGCAGTATTATACTATGTTTTTGTTTGAAATCTTGACTATAAATAACGGTTGCATGGTACTTATATTCTTCGCTTAACAATAACCAAAGTTTCTCTATAAGAAATGTTTGCACAAAACGTTTATGTCCCAAGGTGCTACTGCGGAGAAAAATGCAGTTTGTTCAAATGGTATCCAGAAGGTGCACGCCGCTACTGGGCATGTAAGAACAAGCTCGAGGAGTTACCCGGCAAGCCTACATGTGACTTTGAGGTTTGGATGGACGAACCATGTAAGCAAAAGCGCTACAAAGAAAGAATTTATGAGCTTCATTGTTTATGTCATAGCCAAGCGGAGAGCGAGCGTCGAACCAATGAAGAACTTGAGGCGTTGAAGGCCAAACTCAACGAGGCAGAAGAAGAGAAAAAAAACCTGGAAGAGCAACTCGAGTTTTGTGGAGCGAATTGTAAGACACGATCGTGATTAAATAGTAGCTTATTTTTAATAAGCGTAGTAGTGTATTTTCATGTTTCCATTGTCATGTGTTTGTAGCAGTTGTACTGTCTGTATCTTTAGATTTCCCGCTTTTGTGTTTGTGTTTCATTTTCTAATAAAATTCATGTTCAAATTATGTTTCTTGTTCAAATTCTGTTTCAATAAAAAATATGTCGAAATATGCAAGTCTAAAGCTGTCATGTGGAAATTTAAAATGTTATGTCGAAAACCATATGAAAAACCTGTTTCATGTCAGAGAAATTTAATATGTAATTCGCAGTATAATACTACGTTTTGTGGAGTTGTCTAATATGTAATTCGCAGTATTATACTACGTCTTACGGAGTTGTTATTTCGTTCTGAAAAAGCTGAAAAGCATGTTGAATACTGCGAATTTGTGTCAGAGAAATTTAATAAGTAATTCGTACTCCAATACTACGTTTTATTGAGTTGTCATTTCGTTCTGAAAAAACTGAAAAGCATGTGAAAACCCTGTTTCGTCATGTCTATGTAATTCGTAGTATAATACTACGTTTTGTGGAGTTGTCATGTTTGTAATTCGCAGTATAATACTACGATCTATTTGATATCTTGCCTATAAATAACAAGCACGTTCGAGTTATTTTCTACGCTTCAAAAGAACCTATAATCGAGATTTTCCATAAAACCAAACTTCTCTTTAAGAAATGTCTGTACGACCCTTTCGTTGCCCAAAGTGCGAATGTGGAAACAAAAGCATGATGTACGATGAATGGGAAGAAGCTGGACGCCGCTGCTGGGCGTGCATGAACAAGCTGAAAAGTCTAGAGGATCTCTACTACGCGCGGATGGAAACGATGCTCCGCAATAAACTCCCACAAATCATCAGGCCTCCTGGGCGGAGAGGCTGCATCGCTAGCTGTCCCTCCCAAACATAGGATGACCTATGGTCGCCCTGCAGCACTAGTAGCTGACTCGGCAGGTCCAGGATGCGCAGGCGGAGGAAACGCCATGTCGTCTACTATAATTTAAACAAAATTAATTATTTGTGTTACTGTAATAAATTAAATTAAGTATGATTTTTGAAATTGGAGATAATAGTTATGTATGGGTTCCAGGCTTCATTTTTGACGCCCGGTGCCACCGAATAATTCTTAATTATTATAAGTCTCAATTTCAACATTTTTAGATTTTTATTAACTTAATAAATTAAATTAAGTATGATTTTTTAAATTGGAGATAATAGTTCCAGGCTTGATTTTTGACGCCCGGTGCCACCGAATAATTCTTAATTATTATAAGTCTCAATTTCAATATTTTTAGATTTTTATTAACTTAATAAATTAAATTAAGTATAATAAACTAAATTAAGTATGGTTTTTGAAATTGGAGATAATAGTTATGTATGGGTTTTAGGCTTGATTTTTGACGCCCGATGCCACCGAATAATTCTTTATTATTATAAGTCTCAATTTCAACATTTTTAGATTTTTATTAACTTAATAAATTAAATTAAGTATGATTTTTGAAATTGGAGATAATAGTTATGTATGGGTTCCAGGCTTGATTTTTGACGCCCGGTGCCACCGAATAATTCTTAATTATTATAAGTCTCAATTTCAACATTTTTAGATTTTTATTAACTTAATAAATTAAATTAAGTATGATTTTTGAAATTGGAGATAATAGTTATGTATGGGTTCCAGGCTTGATTTTTGACGCCCGGTACCACCGAATAATTCTTAATTATTATAAGTCTCAATTTCTACGCTAAAAGGCTCTACATTTTACTACGCTAAAAGGTTCGCTAAAAGACACTATATTTTACTACGCTATAAGGCTATACAATATGAACATAACATCAACAATACAAATAAACAAAATAAATAATATTATTTAACACAAACAATCAAGTAGCATTCTTAATTATTATAAGTCTCAATTTCTACGCTAAAAGGCTCTACATTTTACTTCGCTAAAAGGCTCTATATTTTACTTCGCTAAAAGACACTATATTTTACTACGCTATAAGGCTATACAATATGAACATAACATCAACAATACAAATAAACAAAATAAATAATATTATTTAACACAAACAATCAAGTAGCATTTTTGGTCACAAACATAACATAAATTCGAATATCAAATAAATCAAACCGGGTATATAAAAGAAACAAAATTAAACACTAACATAACAAAAATTCACATGGAAACATACTAAACAATACTAATACATGACTATATGAGTTTCGACATAAACTAAATTGAAATACCTCGATGTAAATATTATTGAAATCGAATTTTTGCACCCGAAACACGCAATCAAAAACTTCTTTTGTGTGTGGGACTACACTTCTTGCTCTTTATGGGACGGATGGGGCCGATTTTTTTTTTTAAATTGTAGGCGGGGTGGGGGACCAGAAAACTTTGAGTTTGATTTTTTAATGGAGATCGTTGTCTGTGGGAAGAAGACGACCCGTTTTTATTAGGGCAATTCGTAGTTCAGTACAACGAATTGTAATTCGCAGTACTGTACTACGAAATGTCATAAAAAAATTATTTTTTTTTAAAACTGCGAAATGCCTTAACGGCAAAAAATCCGTTAAGCCAATTCGCAGTATAAAACTGCGAAATATCCATTATTGTATTTTTTTTTTAACATCAAAAATATATTTTATGTTCAAAAAATTATTAATTAAGTTTTGGACACAACATATAAATTATATCACTAACATGAATTTCAGTGCTAACAATAATGAATACTCACACCTTATCAATGATTGCTTGGCTATTCCTGTATCATAGCACGTCTTTCATGGAAGTAATCAAGTTGGCGCACTTAGCTAAACAATAGTAGCCATTCTAAAGGACGAGAAGTTTTATTTTGTCTCATACAACTGACACTAGTTGTATGAGGCTCCTTTTTGTTTCACAAAATTGTGGACCCCAATCTTACACTTTTGGGTCCACAGAATTCTGGGTCCACAAAACTGTGAGACAAAAAGTTGTCTCATACAACACTAGTGTAAGTTATATGAGACACAAAAGAAAAATTTTCCTAAAGGACTACTCCCTCCTGTCCACTTTATTTGATTTTTTTACTTTTTTTTGTTGTGGTTCATTATATTTGGTTAGATATCGAGAAGGAATTAACTTCCTTTTTTAAAGTTGTCCTTAGAGTAAAGAGCCTAGGAGTATTTATTATATTTCCAATGAATAAATTAAGGTTAATATGATTAATTTTATTATTAATTAATGTTAAAAGGTGAATTTTTTAATATGTGTGAAAACAACCAAAAAATCAATTAAAGTGAACCGGAGGAATACTAATTAGAAATTAGCATATGTATCATGAATTTTAGCTTTTCCGTTTAATTCTTTGAGACACAAATGCCTTGAAACTAAAAGTTGTAGTTCAAATTTTCAGGATAAAGTATTGACTAATCCCTATTTATCAGCTTAAGAATAGTTGTTTGTGTGCTTCCCCTCTAATTGTATCTCAATAAATTAGGAGTTATATTGATTAGTTCTATGAAGAAACGATCAACACGATCGTGCTTAATGTTTTAATATAACTTTCTTCTGGAGTAAAGAAGAAATGAATAGTATGACAACTGATAAAATCCTAAGCAATGTGGAAAAAATACCAAATTTATATTAACTGTGTTTACTATATCATTATGGAATTGAACTTTGACTACTTGGCCATACATATATATATATATATATATATATATATATATATATATATATATATAATGTCGAGGAGAAGGCAAACCCGAAAATAAAGAAGATAAAGAACACCAAATTTTTAAGTGGAAAACCTTTCAAATCGAAGGTAAAAACCACGGGATCCCAAAAAACGAAGCTGCTATTTGAGGATCGAAATCAGATGCTACAGGCCTCCAAATCCGATCTTCACAGTTCAAATCCAAGATCAAGATGTTACGAACACTTAATCAAAATTTCAGCCCGATCCAACGGTTAACGAATCGAAAAACATGATTTGAAGTTGGCCGGTCGGAATTAGAAAACTGCAGCAAAACGAATACTTTTCTTCTCTCTTCTCTCTTGATGAAAGCTCTCTCATAAACCACTCTTATGTGCTTAAGTCTTTCAAAGACTTGTGTCAATGAGCATGGAATGATTCTCCAAAGTTGTCCTATTTATAGATCATGAGTGGTGCTTTCCCTTAAAGCCAAAACCAACTCTAAATAGGAACAAAAAGTGAATCCAATTTCGAATAGGAATGAAAACCAAAAGAGAATAGGATTAGGCCATTGGGCCTTTGGCCGGACAACATGGGCATGCGCCTAACAAACTCCCCCTCCGGCCAAAGGGCCAAACGTGTCTTCAAGTAGAGGAACTATTGACAGGCTTCATGCCTGCCAATTTTCTGCAAAATTCATATTTATTTGCAAGCTTAACTACAAAGTCCTCAGGCTGCTCCATATAAATCTTCTCATTTAAATCACCATGAAGAAAAGTAGTCTTGACATCCATCTGCTCAACCTCTAAATCTAGACTTGCGGCTAAGCCTAGAACCACACGAATAGAAGACATCTTCACAACAAGGGAGAAAATTTCATCAAAGTCAACTCCCTTATTCTGGCCAAAACCTTTAACAACTAACCTCGCCTTGTATCTAGGCGCAGAGGTATGGTTATCTTGCTTTATTCTGAATATCCATTTGTTAGATAAAGCTCTCTTACCTTTCGGCAATTTCACTAACTCATATGTGCCATTCTCATGGAGTGACTTCATCTCATCTTCCATGGCTTCAATCCACTGATTTTTAAAGACTATGTGAAGAGGGTGGATTAAGTTTATTTTGTCAGAAAATTCAGGCCAAGGGGGATAATTGTTAGGTGTTTGTCCAGATTTTCTTACCATAATTGGTTTTCCTATCTCTTGAAGGAAAGGGCAACATATTTACCTTAATTGGTTTTCCTTCTTGTAGAAGGAAATTACAAATCTCCCATATTTGGCTAGTCCCTTTTCTTGTAGGAAAATGTTTGGTATTCTATAAATTGAAGATCCGTCTTTCTCATTCAGCAGCATCCACAATGTAGCCATATGGGGTTTGAGAGTCGTGTTTAGGGGGAGAACTTTACAGGACAAGTGTTAGTGTGTCACTTGTGTTTTGCCTCTTCGTGAGGTTGTTCTCTCGATATTTTGTACTCTCTTTTTATATAGTGGATTGCTCACTCCACCCGTGGACGTAGGTTAGTTGACCGAAACACGTTAAATGTTTGTGTTTCTTTTGGTAGATTTCTCTTTTGTTGTCTGATTTATCGTCGTTCAAGTGTTACTTTACTAGCTTCTGCCATGACACCTGATTTTTCCGGTTCTAACAATATAAAGCATCAATTTGATCACTTAAATCACCTTACTATGTAGAGAATAGTGGTGCCAAGTAGCAAATTACTTTAGTGTGATTTATCACCAAATTTCATAGATATTTAGCCAAGACACGTTTCAGTTGATTTTCAGAACAAGTTAATTCACAGTTCCTTTTTTTCTTCTTTTTTCAATACAATGTTTCATACTTGGCCTTTGGTGCAGGTTGACAGCCAGTTGCAAGATGTTTTTCTGTTTTTACTTGACCTCACTTAAGTTTATACTTTTCTTTATATTGTCGCTGTCTTTTAAGACGTTTCATCTTTGTATTGTTTTTTAAATGTTTTAATTTATGTGGTAAAATTATGTTGAACTATTTTATTATGATTGATTTTTACAATACTTACAACATTTGAAAGCTCTTTATATGAGTATATTTTAGTTGAAGCAGATGAAAGGTCCAAATGTTACCTCTTTTGTATATTGAAAAATTCATTTTTAATATATGGAAAAAATAAATAGATCACCTTTAATTCCACATGGGAACTTGATGAAGTGCAATACACCAAAACCTCTGAGATCACTCCTAAGTCAATGAAACAAAGAAGCACATCGACTTTGATTTTTTTGCGTATAAATTTTTTGTATCATCGAATTAAGATGACCTATAACAACGCTATGATATAATATAATTCGATAATATATAAAATAAAGTAAATGCCTATTATAACAAATTAAATAAATTGGTATTATAAAAATCAAATACACTATCAATACATAGAAGTTAAATCCACAATAAATCAATAATTAGACAAAACGGAAAGATCTAAACCCAATGGGACTAGGCATTAATTAACAGAAATAAATAATAAAAGTGATTACAATTATGTTCTGATTAGCTGATAACTTGAAAATACATGTGTGGTTGTGAATCTTGTGATGTTACATATGTTTCTGTTTCAGTTTGGTTGTTGCAAGAGCTTATTAAGGGCATTTGTTCTTCTTGTTTTTCATCACTGCCACTTAATTCTTGTATCTCCAATATTTCAACCCTCCTATTTGTCTTCTTCCTTATTTTGATGGCTACATCTTGTGGTACAAAATTCCCACAAACAATTACTCTGCTATGATTTTTCTCTATGAATCTTGTCTCCAGCTCTTCATCAATTCCCAATATAAAATAGTCAAGGATCAATTCAGAATCTTTCTTATAAGTTTGATCAAATTAAGCTAGCGTTTAGACATAGATTTGATTAACTTAAAAAAAAAATAAAAATTAAAGTTGTATTGAAAAATAATTTTTGGAAGTTAGAAGTTGTGTTTGGACATCCATCTTGTTTCAAAAAAATTGTTCGAAGTTTTGTGAGTACAAAAAAACGAAAAAAAATTCACCCTAAAGTAGGCCCAAACCAGTTTTTGGAACTTGAAATTTTTTTTCAAGAATTAATTAAATTTTATAAACAAACAATGTTTTAATTTTTTTTTTTGAATTTTTTTTTAGCCAAAACCTATATCCAAACGGGAGCTTAGATTAAGGTAGCAGCTTTTAAGAATCTAAGAAGCATAATTTACCTGGCATTGTGAGAAGTGCTCGACTTACTTTCATGTAACATCCTTTGCAGTCTATGTTAATCCTCATCACCATGCAAAACAACTGCATGCTTGAACATTCATTAGGCAGTGAAAACTTGCAATCAAAATAATGCAAAAAAAAAAAAAAAAAAAAAAAAAAAAAAAAAGAATCAAGGACAGGAGGCGGATGTGACCTTTGTGCAACAAGTTCAACTGAACCTAATATTTGGGACACCGAATATAAGTATATATGTGAAAAATTACTAAAATTTCAACAAATGTTAAATTCTGAACGTATAATTTTAAAAGTACAATGAATTTAGTACTAAGAACCTTAAAGATTAAACCTATCAAGGACCAGAGACAGATGTAATCTTTGTGCAACAAGTTCAACTGTAACTAATATATATTTTCAACACCGAGCATAAATATATATATAAAAAATTACAAAAATTTCAACAAATATTAACTTCTGAACTTATAATTTAAATATAATGAGTTCAGTACTAAGAACGTTAAAGATTGAACCGATCGGGGCCTTTGTGTGTCACAAGTCACAACTAGGAAAAGAATTGTTACCTTCTGAGTCATGAAGAAGGAAAATGTTCTGTTTCAAATTTCAGAAGGAGATGATGGAGTAGCAAGATTTGGAAATATTATGGATTGTTTCATTTCATTTTCAAGTCTTATTGATTAGTTGGAATCTGATTCCTGCCTAATTAGCATTTGCACATGAGGTAGTTAATATCTTCATTAATATTCTTGACCTCTCCTATTGTTCTTATATATCATGCCTCGTGGGAAAAGCATCACTTTCTTGTTCTAAAAAGGCCTATATGTTTGATATTAAAGGCATCTCATTTTGGTGTCTAAATATTCCTATTCTTCAGTTGAAACTCTTCCCTTCCCACACTTTACCTTTCTTCTCAAGAATCTATGTTTTGTTACCTTTTATTTCCTTAGCTTTTAGCATAAAAAGTGACTTGGAAAGAGTGATTCTATTCTTGATATTTTTACATTATCTAAACTTTTTAAGTATTGGAATATCTTATATTGGTGCAATCCACCTCATAATTCAAGTTTCTCTTGAAACTGATTTCTTTCTCGAATAGAGACTTTCTTTGTCGAGGAATAATATGGGAAAAGCAAGCAGCTGTAATTAATAAAATACAATTTTTGATCCCGCTAACAAAAGTTTCGGGAAAAAAACATCGTGTCAAAATTTTAAAGCACGCTGGCCATAATTTTACTTAACAAGTAGAAAACCATGTGTTTAAGCAGAGCGTACGCTTCTATATGCATTCCCAACAGACGCAAATGTATGTATTCAACTATTCATCATGCTAAAGACATTTATTGAATGAGACAAGCCATCACTATCTCTTTTACAACTTCCCAACTCAAAGACTTGCATACTCTCAGTACAGCTGAATACAACTTGCAAACTTTCCATCTATGTAATATTCTTATTGGAATAACAGCTTTATCAGAATCAATGAATTATACAACAAAGATACTGCATAAGTACAACGGAAAAGGGCCAAAACTATCCCTATCGTTTGCTAAATGGTTTATAAATACCCTCCATCCATCTATCCGTTCAAAAAAATACACTCCGTCCATCTATCCGTCCAAAAAAACACACGACGTTAATTCTATTAACAAAAATACTCCCGCGACTAACGGCAGAACTGGTGGGTCTTTCATTTAATGACGTGACGATTTTTAATTGGGCCACGTGACAATCTTTGACTAGAACAAAAAATGGATATTATTTCAACTCAATGTGGCTCCATACCCCATTCCTCCTCCATCACCTCCAGTCATGTAAATGTCCACCGCACCCTTTTCACCCAACAAAGATATCTTCACCTGTAACTATGAAAAATAAAAGAAGCAAAATTTAAGTGTTCAAATTGTAATCGAAAAGTGAGGATTACAGAGACAAATACAAAATATGCTTACATAAAGAATCTGTAGGGAAAGATTTCGTTCTCTATTAAAATGGGTCCTTAAACCCACTAAAAGCTTTGAAAATGGTGAATGAATAACCTTGCTCTTTTTCGAAGAAATAATCAGAAAAAGAACATAGAGAAACCATGACTGTTGCCATACAAATTCAATTATTTTCTTCTGTTGCTCTCTTGCTTCATGCCGCTTCTTGTGGTAGCAACTCCGAAAAATTTCAGGCCAACATTTTCCGATAAATCAAATTTTCAGCCACGGCAAGAATTACTGAAACACAAGAGAATAAGGGTTTGATTACATTAACAAAATCAATTAATTAGCCTGCACTCTGTATTCAAGACTACCACACTCAAAGACGCATGGGGAAGTGACAATAAGAAACAAAACGGAGGGAGAAAGAGGTCGCCGGAAAAGGTGTGTTACGGTTGAGGAGATTTAATTTGGTTAGTCAAAATGAGGAAGATACAAGGGTAAAGGGGTTTAAAAAATGGGCCAGGTTCGGTTAATGGGGCGATATTGTACCCATATTAGATTTCTAAATGGGAGAGCCACGTGGCCCAATAAAAATATGCCAGCGCATTAATTTGAAGGCCCACATGTTGCACTGTTAAAAGGAAGGGCAATTTTATTAATAAAAATAACGTGGTATATATTTTTGGACGGATAGATGGACGGAGGGTATTTATAAACCATTTAGCAAACAATAGGGTTAGTTTTGGCCCTTTTCCGTAAGTACAAATACAATACTTTTTGCAAAGGCTTCTTTCTTTTATTGTGTTTGTTTACCTCGAAAATACGAGTAACAATTAAATTTGATTTGTGATTTTAAAGATATGTGATTTAGTTCAATACCAATTAATAATCAAGAAATATGAAGTAGAAATGAAAGAGATAACTGAATCAAACCAATGTTACTTAGCAGTAGCGACCTCGAGATGGTGACCTCGAGACGGGTCAAAAGCAATAAAGTAAGAAAAGTAAAGAAAGAGCAGCAGAGCTAAAGGACAATGCTGATGAACAGTAGGCAAAAAGTAGAGAGTATATTCTTTTCTCAGTGATTATGTGATGTCACAAATGATTGGGGTCCCCTTTATATAATAGGGGAACCCTAAATAAGGAATATTTCTATTTACAGTAAGGAATATTCTTGGTACAACTGTCTAACCACCTAGTACGGAATCGTACAATCCTATTCCGGAATTTGCGCCATGATCATAGGAACGTGGCAGGAATCTAGCTTATTCCGTTACAAATTCTAACGGTACTATTTCGGGGTCGAGCATACTCGGCCTCTGTACGCATCGTGCTCTATCTTCGAACTCGGTTCTGGTCCCTCGATCTCGAACTCGACCTTGCCCGGACTCGGCCCCTCGAGGCTATAATGGGAGGCATGCGATTATGATCGTATACAGATAGTCCCCGCGTTTCTTAGAATAAGATGATAAGAAACGATTTGAACCTCAATTTTCGGAGTCCATCGCGATGACGTCATCCCTGTGACACAGGCGCTCGAAGTGACTGAAACGTCCCATCAGTTCGCTTCCCTAAAACATTAAATGCATGCCAGTACTGGTCGCCCACTAGCGCCGCCGAACCGTCGTTGCCCTTCTATAAATATGAGGCTATTCCTTTGAGTAAAGAACTTTACTCTTTCATTACATCTTTCCCTTCTTCATCTCTTTCTCTAATCACCTGTTTCCACCGCCTCTTTAAGCACCGAAAAATGCCAGGTTCTTGTAAAAATACCACATTCTGATACAACCCGTATTCTTTAGCTTAAAATCATGGCTAAAACTTCCAAAACGGCCCCCAAAAAAGATAAAGCGTCGTCTTCTTCTACCTCCCAGCCGGCCAAACCGGTGGCGCCGCCGACTCTTGAAGATATCACCCCCGGTCCTTGCGTGATTAAGAAGGACTTTAGTATTGAAAATCCCCTGATTTCCCAGGACGATGCGAGCATGCATCTCGATATCTAGTTTGATATCAGAGAAGCGCCTCAAAGATGTGAAGAAGGACTGTGGTTGGGAAGACGAGGTCGTGGTTCAGATCCCGAGCCCCGAGGAAAGCATTACTACCCGCGTGGAGGGGGTTTAAGTGTTTACCCTTACCCCTTCACACTAGGTCCCCTCGATCCGGTGGTGATCAATTTCTGCAAAACATACGAAGTCACCCTCGTTCAGATTCACCCCTCTTTTTGGAACATCGTGATCATGTTGCGCAACTTTTCCGAAAAGTCCGAGGGGTTGGAATTCACCCTCAACCACCCGATTCGATTGTATCGGCCCCAGCTGTTTCGAGGGCTTATCAATTTGCAACGTCGCACGAAGAAAGACTTTTTTGCCAGTAATGACAAAGCCAAGGTTGGGGTCTGGATGAGCCGGTTAGTTAGGGTAAGGACCTCGGATGTCATCCCCAGGGATAAAATGTCGTTCCTGAAGGATGGAACTTTAACCGTATGTGGAGTTCTTCTCCCTAATATCTACTCATTCTCAGTTTTTACGCCTCATAATGCCTTTACTCTTTCCGCAGCCACTGCTTGGGCACCTCACGCGGTCCCTGACCTCGAGGGCTGGGTTCGAAGGTTAACTGCCACCTCCTCCTATGATGAGCGCAAATGGCGTGAATTATCGAGGGGTAAGTGGGAGGCCAAACATCATGGTAAGTTCTCTTCCCAAGTTTCTGATACTTCTGATATATTGGTGGCGTTGACTCATTCATATTTACTTGTGCAGGTATCGGAGATGTCTCCGAAATGAGGCCAGCCCCGCCTAGGGAAGGGACCAAGCCTTCGATTCCGAAATCGGGGAAGGACAACAAAAGGAAGAGGGTTTCGAAGCCTGAAGACCCTCAAGACAAGAAAACCAATGCTCGGAGGCTACGGAGGAAATTTGCTCATGTGGACGCAGATTCAGCCCACGATTCCCCAGATGACAAAGGGAAATGATGATGAAGAGTTGGTGTTGGTGCCTCGAACCAGGAGATCAATCGAGGCTGCCAAGCCCTCCGAACTAGAGATCTCATCCCGTGGTGAGGGAACCCCAAAGAAGGATTTGGGCAAGGCCCCCGTATCTCCGGAGATTGAGATCGTTCCTCCGCCTTCAACAGATATACCCGAAGGGGAGAGTGTGGAAACTCTCGAAGCCAATCAGAATGCCCCGAGTGAAGAGCTCGAGGCCATGACAACAGGTCACTCCCTCTCTTTACCATCTTCTTCCGAGGAGGCAATCGAAGATGCTAACGCTCTGCGTATGCCCGATCCGAGCAAGGTCCTCAAGGAAGATCCCTTTCACGGTTGCTATGCTGGGATTGAAGATACCACCGATCTTAACAATGCTTCCACCATCTTCGAAGAGGCTCAACGTCTCCTTTTTCAGGTAAATATTAACTTTCATTGCTGTAATTTTTCTTTCTTTCCTTTCCTTTGACTGACATATCTTCACTTCATGTATAGGCCATCTTCAAGTTTAGGGCCGAGCTGAGCCAATGCGAGGCCGAGCTTAGGAAAGTTTCGGGTGAAGAGAAGGCCCTGAGGCTCCTTTGTAACCAAAAGGAAGAAGAGCTTAGGGACCTCCGGGCTGAGTTGTCCAAAGCTCAGAAAAATGAGGCCGAGCTAGATGAGCAGGTAACTGTGATATTAACAGGGTATGGTCTTCTTGGCCCTACTTCGGAGGCTAATACTTCGATATCTCAGCTACAACAAAAGTTGGAGATGATTGGGCAGCTCCGGGGCGAGGTTGATCAAGTTAAAGCTGATTGTCATAGGTGAAAGAAGAAGATGGATCAGCTCGCTGCCGATAAAAAAGTTGTTACAGTCCAACTGACCTCTGCTGAAACTCAACTCCGAGGTATTAAAGCGAAGGGTCTGGCCCAGGCCAAGAAAATCGAGGAGTTAGAGGCAGAACTTGCTGAAGCTCGGGCTGAAGCTACACAATCTAAGGCTGAGGTTGAGAAGACGAAGGTCATGGCTAATAAGACCATTGCCGTGTACTTAAGAGATGCCGCGGCTGTTCAAGCGAAGTTGAGGGAGGCCTCCGATCGGGAAAATGGAGCAATGAATTGACTAAGTGGCAAGCCTAGAGGGAGACTCTCGAAGAAATCCACGCCCGAGGTTTCGACCTCACTGGGGAGATAGTCGAAGCAAAGCGTAGGAAATCGATGACAGGTTTCTCGTCTCTTTAGATGACGAAGATGCCGTGAGTGGCTCCGAGGGCGGGGAAGGTGAGGAAGATGTTCCTGAGCAGGAGGAGGCTCTCGAAAATATGCCCTCTGAGGGTGCAGTCCGAGGAAGCTACTTCCGGGGACGTAACCCCGAAATAGATTAGGTTCTCTTTTTTCTTTTTTGTGTAAGGGCCCCTTGTGGGGCGTTGTAAATGTAACTTTTGTAAAACATACTCTGTGAATATAAAGAACCTTTGAGTTTCAATTTGTTCTCGTTTGTGTAATATTTTGATGGTATCGTTCAAATGATCATTTCGAGTACTGGTTTGGGCCTAGAACATAATAAACCCTTAGGTTTTCATTGATCAATATAATACCCCTTTAAGGTTTTGTTAATCCTCGAGCTAAATTTGATTTGATATGAGCTCGAGATGTCAGGACTCTTGAGTCTGTGTGGGGTTGAGAGCAGGATCTCGAACACTATGTATTTCGGCCCTTAGGCTTTTTAGATCGCCCTTAGGCTCTTTTAGATCGGCCCTTAGGCTCTTTTAGATCGGGCCAATTCGGCCTCTAGGATGGCTATATAATTTTTCCTCTTTTCGGCTAAAAGACTTAGTGAAAATTTTAATTATGCCTTAGCATTTGTTTTTTTTACCCATTGGGTTTTTCAGAGGTTCGATGGATCAGAACCTTATCAATAGTTTGTTTGTGTAAACATAATCGAATACCTCTTGAGGTTTTTTTGAAGGCTGATGTTATCGGAGCCTTTAGATTATTCGAGGGCTGAATTTATCAAAGCCCCTTTTGCTTTTGCCGAAGGTAACCTGATTTAACCGGTTTTTTCAAAGTGTTTGAAGGCCTTTAATTTATGGCGGAAGTCGGACGTCTCCGAGCCGCATTATTTTGGCCGTAGCCTTTTATATGACCGTAGTCTTTAATATGGTTGTAGCCTTCGGGTGTGTCTCTTGGATTTTCTCCCCGATAACTTTTCGAACTTGTTCGAAAAGTTAGTCCCCGAGTATATTGTCCTTGGCCTTTGTTTCGGGGGGATGCCTCTTTGAGGTCTTATGAGTCCGAGTTTTTGATGGCTCGGGCGAGTTGACTGTCGATGATAGTCCCCGAGTATTTCGGGGTTACATTCGCGCTTTGGCTCTTGAGCCGTTTCCCGTAAGATTATAAATGTAGAGCTCGTATAATAGTAGATTTCTTTGAGGCACAAAGTGTTTTTGATATAAATAGGAAGCTTCTTCAAATAATTGATACATGCGTACATGTTGCCGTCGAGACTCGACTATTCTATACGGACACGGTTCATCTGACCGTTTGGCCCATTACAAAGATTTCCTATCGAGGCCCTCTCAGGCGTGAAGTATTTTCCTCAAAAATATAACCTCCGAGGGTGATGCCCCTCAGTATTCGAGGTTGATTGAAAAGAAGCATTGGATACTGTTGAGTCCTCCTTAGGTAGCATATAATTGTTTCCTTATTAAAAACCTTGTCGGTAAAACCCATTTGGGACAAAATCCGATCTAAGGGAAAAAGAGTGCAACGCATGCTTTAAAACCTAAGGCCTTCGTGCGAATAGGGCGTCTTCGATAGCTTCGATCGAAAATCTACAATGAGTTAGCTTTAAACTCAAATGGACAAAAAGGATAAAACCATACCTTAGCAGTAGTATCATTTGAGTAATGATACGTTCCAATTGTTTGGCAGTTGTTCGCCTTCCATCGTGCTAAGTTTGTAAGATCCTTTGCCGACCACTCCGAAGACTCGGTACTATCCTTTCCAATTCGGGCCTAGCTTCCCTTCATTTGGGTCTCGAGTATTGAGGATAACTTTCCGTAGAACTAAGTCCCCGATTCCGAAGTGTCGGAGATTGGTCCTTCTATTGTAGTACCTTTCGATCCTTTGCTTTTGTGTGGCCATCCGAACAAGGGCTGCTTCTCGTTTCTCATCTAGCGGCTCGAGGCTAGTGTTCATGGCCTCGTGATTTGATTCCTCCGATGTGTGTCGAAACCTAGCGCTGGGTTCTCTGACTTTGACAGGGGTGAGGGCCTCGGAGCTATACACTAAAGAGAGCGGGGTAGCCCTCGTGCAGGACTTCGACGTTGTTCGATATGCCCAAAGGACCTCGGGTAGAACTTCTCTCCATTTTCCCTTCGCATCGTCCAACCTCTTCTTTAGGTTTTGAATTATGGTTTTGTTTGTGGACTCGGCCTGTCCATTCCAGTTGGATGGTGTGGTGTCGATAAAATCCTCTTTATTTTGTGGGCCTCGAGGAACTCCGTCACCTTGCTGCCAATAAATTGTTTTCCATTGTCACGTACAATCTCGGCAGGTATCTCGAACCGGCATATGATGTGGTCCCAAATGAAGTCAATAACCTCTTTTTCCCTGACCTTCTCGAAGGCCTGTGCTTCCACCCACTTAGAAAAATAATCAGTCATAAACAAAATAAACTTAGCTTTACCTGGGGCCGTTGGTAGAGGTCCGACTATATCCATTCCCCATTTCATGAAAGGCCACAGAGATAGGACCAAGTGGAGTTGTTCTTCGGGCTGATGGATCATTGTTGCGAATCGTTGACACTTATAACATTTTTTGACAAATTCCTTAGTATCTTTTTCCATGCTAACCTAGTAGTAACCTTCTCTGATAAGTTTGCAAACCAAAGACTCGGCGCCGGAGTGATTCCCACAAGTGCCTTGGTGGATTTCTCGAAGAACATAATCGGTGTCCCCTGGCCCCAAACATACCGCTAATGGCCCATCGAATGTTCTTCTGTGCAATGTACCATCTTTATCTAATGCAAACCTAGCAACTTTGGTTCATAGGGACCTCGATTCTTTATGGTCCGATGGGAGTTTTCCATTCTTCAGGTAGTCGATATGCATATTCCTCCAATCCCACGTTAAACTCGTTGAATTTATCTCGGCATGACCCTCTTCAACCACAGACTTCAATAATTGGACGACAGTCCCCGGGACGATGTCATCTTCCTCGATCGAGGATCCCAGGTTAGCAAGTGCATCGGCCTCGCTATTTTGTTCTCGAGGCACATGATTCAGAGTCCCCTCCTTGAAACGGTGCAAAGTCACCTGTAGCTTATCCAAGTACCGCTGCATTCTATCCTCTCGAACCCTGAAACTTTTATTTACTTGGTTTACCACCAATAGAGAATCGCACTTGGCCTCGATGACCTCTGCTCCCAAGCTTTTAGCTAGCTCGAGACTTGCAATCATGGCCTCATACTCGACCTCATTGTTAGTCAATCTAGAAGTTTTAATAGATTGTCTAATGGTATCACCCGTGGGTGGCTTCAAGACAATGCCAAGCCCGGACCCCTTCACATTCGAGGCACCGTCTGTGAAAAGGGTCCATAACCCGATGTATTTCTAGTGGCCTACTGGGCGCAGCATGGATGATACAAAGACTAGGTGAGCTGCATTTCTCGAGGCGACCCGCAGCCAGTATAGTCTCTTTCAGCATATTGTATTTACTTTCTGTCCAATTTGTATTCCGGGCAGTTATTGTACTTTATTCGATTTCTTAGTAATTGCTCATGCACTTGTGACACCGGGTTCTGGGATGTCTATGGAATTATTCAGTATTTTGAAATTGTAAAAGATATTATTATTATTCAGTGGGACTTATTCCTTATTGTTTTAAGGGTATAAAAGAAGCGAATTCAGAAATATCTAAAACGAGAAGTTGCTAATTATTTAGTGTTGGCTTGCCTGACAATGGTGTCCGGCGCCATCACGACCCTTAGTGGATTTTGGGTCGTGACATTGCCAGTCACTTGGGAAAGCAAAATCACTGCTATTCAGGAATCAAAGAACATTGCCACTCTCAAGTTGGACGAGCTAATTGGAAATCTCACTGCCTATGAACTTAGAAGGCAAACCATGAAGATGGATACACCCAAGAAGGAAAGGAGCCTGGCTCTTAGAATCACTGAAGGTGCTGATCTAGAGGAGGATGAAATGGATATGATCACAAGGGATTTCAAGAAGTATCTAATAAGAGGAAAGGGTTCTTCAAGAGGTGCAACCTACAACAAACCAGTGCTAAACCATTATAAATAGATTGATACCAATATTGAGGACCTCCTAATTTCATAGTAGGATTTAACAAGGCAGCAACACCATAAAAAGGGGGAATAGGAAAAAATATTTTTTATATATTTCTTTCTCATAGAATCAATATCTCGTTCATAAATTTCCCCACCATCTGAAAAATAAGCAAACAAATTTGTAATTTCAGCAAGATAAACTAAACAGTTAGAAATAGTAGGATAATATTGCCCAGAAAATTCATTTGTAGCAACATGAAATCTTTCTAAAACATCCACAAGCATTTTAACATTAGCCCAATTCGCATTTGCAAGGTGCTCATCATCTTCACTTACATGAGCATTAAACGCTGAGTTTATGGGGTTTCTATATTCATATGCAACAACTAAACTTTCATACATGTAATTCCATCTAGTTGGACAAGGTTTAGGAACCTTTCTTTCTCTTAGGCCAAATTCATCGCATCTTTTAAAATATTCTCTAAGTCTACTTCTACGGTTTGAATAAAAAAGCAAGTGAAAAGCCATTTTAATCTTTTCAATTTCAACATTTAAAATTCTCATATCATCACCCACAACTAAATGGTAAATATGACAAATACATCTAACATGAAAAATGTCACTAAATGTAAGATTTAGTGTAGTGGTAAGTATTAGAGCATAAGTCCATCAGCTACTTTACTGCTTTCTTTACTGCTTTGACCAAGTCTTTAGCTAGTAGTTAGGAGTTTGTTATTCCTTTATCTTCTCAAATAAAATCTCCTTATTCAAGGAGTTTGTTTAGCAAGTAGTTTAGTCCCCCTCTTCTAGAGGAGTTAGTTTAGGGAATTGGTTTGTCACTCTTGTATTTAAAGGTTGCTTTGATTCAATAAAGATATCATCTTTTTGTATCTCTCTTGTTCTTATATGGTATCAAGAGCCTCAACAAACTCTAACGAGTAAGATCCTATCTTTTTTCTCTCCCACCCACCCTCCACAAATGGCCAACACCACTGAAGTTGTTAATGCTGATAACAATAGTGGTGTGATAGTCGTCCAATTTAATCATGCATCACAATTGCCAATAAAATTACAAGGCAGCCACAACTTTACAACTTGGAAGGCGCAATTTTCCATGCTTATGCATGGTCATGATCTTTATGGTCATCTAGATGGGTCTACTCCTGCCCCATCTCGCACTATCACAAATGGCACAGTCCTTAGTGCCAATCCTGCATTTGCTCTTTGGTTTCGTCAAGACCAACTCATTCAAAATGCACTTATGGCATCTGTTGATCCAACAATTGCCACTACCGTTGCAGCTGCTGACTTAGCAAAAAAAGCCTGGGATGCATTGCACACTGCATATGCTAACAAGTCCCAAACCAGAATTTTCAGCCTTCGCGATCGACTTGCGCGACTCACAAAAGACTCCCAACCAGTTATTGAATATTTGCTAAATATTCGATCCATGGCTGATGAACTCTCTACTGCTGGTGCCCCTGTCACAAACTCTGAACTCATTGTTAAGATCTTGAGTGGTCTAGGACCAGAGTTTCGTGAGATTTCTGCTGCAATTCGTGCTCGTGATTCCACTATTACGTATGAATAACTCTATGAGAAGCTTCTTGATCATGAGCTTTTCCTCAGACATGAAGAGTCAAAGAAAGCTCCTAGCCAAATTACTGTTGCTGCTGTTACATTCAACAAATCTGGAAACTCCAACAATCGCAACAATCATCGCCCTAACAATAACAATGGCAACAACCAACAATGGCGATATAACAATTGCTCTAATTCATAAAATCAGGGGCGATCTTCGAACACCAACAACTCTTATGATGGTGTTCGCTGCCAGTTATGCAACAAACCAGGTCATGTTGCAAGTGTATGCAGATCCAGATCTCACAATCATTTTGAGGCCAAGGCAAACTATGTTTTGGGAATGCACGTATCAGCAAATCCCTGGATTCTCGACTCTGGAGCATCTCACCACATAGCTGATAATCCTCACAACTTGCAGGAGGCATGGAGCAGGTCTCCATGGGTGATGGTAACAAAATACCAATAACTCATACTGGTTTAACTCAATTACATGCATCAAATAATGCTTTTAAACTCTCTAACACTCTCTGTGCTCCTAGCATTAAACACAACTTACTCTCCGTCTCTAAATTTTGTCAAGATAACCTAACCTCTATTGAATTCTTTCCGTTTCATTTTTCTGTGAAGGACCTGGAAATGCGGAATCCGTTGGTGCACAGTCGGAGTAGAGACGGTCTCTATGAGTGGCCAACCTCACATTCCATATCTTCCCCTAAAGCGCATTTGGCCTCCACCAACACATCCATGTTCACCTGGCATCGTCGATTGGGTCATCCGCATGCAAGAGTTTTAAATTTTGTTTTGAATAAATTCTCGCTACCTTGATTGCGAGACAAATTTTTAGTTTGTAATTCTTGTTCATCGAACAAGGCTCATCGCCATCCTTTTCAGAATCTTACTTTATCAAGTACCAAACCGTTTCAAACAATATTTAGTGATTTATGGGGTCCTTCTCCGGTTTTATCGATTGACAAAAAATCATATTATTGCATTTTTGTTGATCAATACACCAAATATACTTGTCTATATACATTAAAAAATAAAAGTGAGGTTAAAGACCTTTTCAAAAATTATCAAGCATTAATGGAACGTCGTTTCAATACAAAAATTCTTTCTATCTATACTGATGGTGGTGGCGAATATAAAAGTCTTGATCCATACCTAAATTCTCAGGGTATTGAACATCTTTTATCTCCCCCATACACCCCCAAAGAGTCGCTCTTGCCAAACGACGTCACAAACATATTATTGAAACGGCAAGAACTTTACTTCATGAAGCTTCGCTTCCACCGACTCTTTGGTCATTTGCTTGTCAACATGTGGTTTATCTCATAAATCACTTTCCAACCTCACTTTTAAAAAATAAATCACCTTTTCAAATATTGTTTGGTAACGATCCAGATTATAATTCTTTAAAAATTTTCGGGTGTCTCTGTTATCCCTGGCTCAAACCCTATTCAAAAAATATATTAGAGCCACGGTCAACACCTTGTGTTTATTGAGGTTATTCTTTAAATTATTATTGTCATCAATGTTTTGATCCGAAATCTTCCAAAATATATTTATCTAGAGATCTAAAATTTTTTGAACATAATTTTCCTTTTCAGAATATCTTTTCAAATATTTTTTTAAATTTTAAAACTCTTGCGTGGGAAAACCTAATTGAAACTAACCCAACAAAATCTCCTATTTTTTTTCCTCCCATAAAAGTGAATTACCCAACCCTATACTTATCCCAAAATACAGAAACCAGCGCTCAAGAGAACACCATATCCTCTGCCTGTGCTCCAACAGAGTCTGCAACTACAAGTACGTCTTCTACTTCTCCTCCTACAAATTCTGTTGTTCCTCCTGATCTTAATGATACCCAATCTTATCCCCCATTGCCATCCCCAACAGTTATCACAAGAAATTCAAATGTCTCCTCTCCTCCACAACCACTACGTACATTATCACTACCCCCTTCCTTAACACCTATATATTCTAAGCAACCATTCACATCAGTCTCGCAGCCTCAATCACCATCTTTACCAATTGTATACAGTCGCAGAACAACCAAAATGACATCTACTGGCCAAACCACTGTTGCTCGTACCACTGCCTCAACTCCGCAACCCTCACAACCTTCCCTCGAACCACTTCCAGTCACAGAACCAGAATAACCTTTTCTCCCTCCTCCAAATCGTGTTGTGACACGTTCACAAAACAACATTCATAAACCGAAAATAATCCTTGACTTCATGGCTCACTTATCCCCCACCATCACCCCTACCAGTTTTAAACAAGCTAACAAACACCCAGAGTGGCAGAGAGCAATGAAAAGTGAATTTGATGCATTATTGAATAATTAGACATGGGAATTGGTCCCACATGACCCCACAAAAAATATTGTTTCTTGCAAGTGGTTATACAGGTTAAAGAGAAAAGCTGATGGGACAATCAATCGCTACAAGGCTCGTCTTGTTTCAAAGGGGTTTACACAACGCCCTGGAATTGACTTTCACGCTACATTTAGTCCGGTTGTCAAACCGACTACTGTGCGCTTGGTGCTTTCAATTGCTGTCCAGCAGAATTGGCTCATACGTCAGCTTGATGTCAACAACGCGTTCTTGCAGGGCCACCTAGAAGAAGAAGTCTACATGGTCCAACCTCCGGGTTTTGAAGACGAGCAATTTCCCTCACATATATGTCGCCTAAAGAAAGCTATATACGGACTCAAGCAAGCTCCTCGGGCCTGGTACAATGAACTTAAGACGTTCCTTCTTTATTTGGGATTTGTCAAGTCCGAATCTGATGCATCACTTGTCATTCGCAAAGTGTCGAACAACGTGTTGTATGTGCTAATCTATGTCGACGATATCATCATCACAGGGAGCCATAGCTCATATGTAAATCAGGCTATATATTGTATTGTCGGCCGTTTTTCCATTAAGGATCTCGGAAACCTTAACTTTTTTCTCGGAGTTGAGGTGCTTCGTGTTGCAGATGGAATTACTCTATCACAATCCAATTACACCAGTGAAATCCTCTCTGAAGAATATATGAAAGACTGCATTTCCACAAAAACTCCAATGAGTTCCACTGAAGTGCTTCAACAAAATGATGGAGCGGAACCAACTGATGCCACTCGCTACAGGAGAGTTCTTGGAAAACTACAGTACTTGTCTTTCACTCGTCCGGACATAAGTTTCTCAGTGAACAAATTGTCTCAATTTATGCACTCCCTATCTGAACTACACTGGAAAGCACTCAAACGAGTACTCTGGTATCTTCAAGGAATAATTTAGTTTGGTCTTCGCATTCAAAGAGACAACGATTTCAAGCTACACATGTATTCTGATGCGGATTGGGCTGGAGATGCGAGTGATCGAGCCTCCACTACTGGTTACATACTGTTTTTTGGCCAAAATCCTGTGAGCTGGTCATCCAGGAAACAAAGAACAGTTGCTCGCTCATCAACTGAAGCAGAGTATCGAGTGGTTGCAAGTGCACTTGCTGAAACAAATTGGGTGACGAATCTGCTAAATGAACTACATGTTTCAAATCCACAAGCACCAACCATTTACTGTGACAATGTTGGTGCAACCTATTTATGCGAAAATCCAGTCTTCCATAGCTGCATGAAACACATTGCGGTGGACTTTCACTTTGTTCGCAAGAAAGTCCAACAGAATCAAGTTCACATCGTTCATATTCATACTGCAGATCAGCTCGCGGATATCCTCACCAAAGCACTACCAAAGCCAGCCTTTGACAAACACTTATTCAAGCTAGGCGTAGTTACACACTGCCTAACTTGAGGGGGGCGTATTAGAGCATAAGTCCATCAGCTACTTTACTGCTTTCTTTACTGCTTTGACCAAGTCTTTAGCTAGTAGTTAGGAGTTTGTTATTCCTGTATCTTCTCAAATAAATCTCCTTATTCAAGGAGTTTGTTTAGTAAGTAGTTTAGTCCTCCTCTTCTAGAGGAGTTAGTTTAGGGAATTGGTTTGTCACTCTTGTATTTAAAGGTTGCTTTGATTCAATAAAGATATCAGCTTTTTGTGTCTCTTTTGTTCTTATAGTAAGCAAGGCTACAACATTAGTGTTACTAGTAGCATTATCTATTAAAATTGACATTATTTTATCACTAATGCAAAAATATCTACAAATATCCGTAACTGTGCTAGAAATAAACTGCCATGTGTGACGTGAACTAATTATTCTATGAGCAATAACGCGCTTTTGCATTATCCAGTCCTCATCAATCCAATGAGTGGTAACAGTAAGATAATCACAGTCATTACCACTTCTACCAATATCAGTAGTAATAGCAACACGACAATTAATATGAGTAAATAAATAGCGCAAATACTGTTCATATTCATGTTTATATTTATAAATATTTCTCTTTACGGTTGTGCGAGGCCATCCTTTATAAGTAGGATCTTTTCTAATATAATGCACAAAGTGAGGGTTAGACGAAAAACTGTAGGGTAAGCACATAACAGTAACCATTTTTGCCAATTCTTCCCTATCTTTTCTTGGGTCATAATATAAAATATCACTGGTAACACTAATTTCCGATTGAAATTGATTTGACCCGGTACTAGGGTCAAGCTGACCAGGTAGACTTGTCCCCCCCGGCCGCAGCTTTCATTTGAAGATATTTAACTTTATCTTGAGGGTGTATCATTATGTGTCTCCTCAAACTTCGTGTCCCCCCTCCCCCCCGAGTAACATAGTTAAAAGCTAACTCTTTGCCACAAGTTTTACATTTAGTTTTGTATTTTTCTCTTATTTGAATAAAAATGGCCAAACAAGAGATGTTTCGGCCCGTTTAGAAGGTTGTCTAGAAAAAGTAGGGGTAGTAACAGGGGGGTCAGGCGGGGCATCATTTGGATTAGTTGGGTTAACTTCAGCAACATGACTAGTGGGTGTATCGTCATCCGATTGCGTTTCATCCAAATCTATTTCCTACTCATCTTCTTCATCAATAGTTGGATTACCATAAAGAGAATTCATATATTCATGATCTAAGTGTTCACCACCTCCAACATTATGCACATATTGACTCTCAGTAAATTGTAATAAAGTATTATCACTATCAAGAATAGGAGCAGGTGGAGGGCGGGTATGGGGCTTGGGTAGGGGAGCCCGGGGAATTAGAGGAGGAATAGAATGGCCACTAGATTCACCACTCTTAGATTTTCCCTTATTTTTACTAAACATTTTTTTAAGGAATATGCCATCTTAATTATAATTATACAAAGTAAATAAAACAAACAAAACTATAATATTAAAACTAAAGAGTTGGAACGAGTTTACCGAATTGACGAACAACTTGTTGAAAATTAATTATCGTTGAAGACTTGAATACTTCAATTCACCAACTTCACAATTTTTCACACAAATTGCAACAATAAAGTAACCAATTATAGAAGAAAATTAGAGAGAGATTGAGAGGGATTGATGATTTTGTGAGAAAAATGAAAGAATGAGGGGGTATTTATAGTTGAAAATAGAGAAAAAGTATAATTATAAAAAGTTTGGGATTAAAACAAAATTGGGGGGGGGGGGGTTTAGATGACTATTTTACAAAGCCCAAACGGCTATTTTTCAGGCCAATGGCCATATTTTAGACCCCCTAACGGTTAGAAAATTTTTTGGAATTTTTTTTTAAAATATAGTCGTTGGGACCGTTTGAGCCCGTTTGGAACCGGTTAGGACCGGTTGAACCAGCCCACTTAGCACCCGGTCCCGGTCCCAAATGGTCCGGTCCTCATGGGCTTCTTCAAAGAACCAGCCCACTTAGCAGGCCCACCCCTGGTCCCGGGCTAAACGGTTAGGCCCGTTTAGGCCCACTACCCTAATGGGCTCGCGGGCCTGGGCCGGTCCCGGGCCTAACCGGCCCACATGCCAGCCTTAGGCTAGAGGTTCAGGGGTGGAAGGACATGGTCCTTCAGTTAGATGGCAGGCTGGCTAGAAATGAGATAATTAAATTCATGGCCAATGCAGAGGTCAAGGATGGAAGAGTCACCAACCAGGTGAAAGGGGTTCAATTATCTTTTGATGCTAAAGAGCTGGGTGAAATCCTTGGTATACCTTTTGAAGGTTATGATGATTACACTAGACAAAAATGGCCAAGTCTGGACTCCCTTCCTACTGCCCTAGCCATTACTAGGAAGTTCTGTGATAGTAAAGAAGTGAATGAGGCTAAGGTTGTGTATAAGAGTGAAATGAAGCCATCCCACAAAGTGCTGTTTGAATTCGTCAACAAGTGTGTGCTGCCTAGGCAGGAAAGAAGGCACATTGCCAACTACATGGACTTGGTTTTGATGGAATGTCTGGATAGTGGGCGGCAGATCAACTGGCATGGGTTTATGATCAAGCTTCTTGATCGGGTTATCAATGGCTCTAAGGCCGATGCCACTCCTTATGGTTTCATTCTCACTACTGTTCTTGCTCATTTTAAGGTGCCTCTGAAGAAGTGGGAGACGGCCACAAACAAAGACCACTTTGGAATCAATACTTTGCTCGCTTGTGACGATGAGATTACTGCCACTCCCAATGAACTTGTTTCATCCAAAAAGACACCTGCCAATAGCAAGGTCAGAGCTCTATTACAGGAGAGTGGGGCTAAGAATGCTGAGATAGCAAGGTTGAAGGCTCGTTTGGCAGAGGTAGAATCTGAGAGAGATGCTCTCAGAACTGAGCTCACAAAGGAAAAGGAGAAGAATGATGGAATTCTTCAAGAAATGCTGCACCTTCTCCAAGCCAAAACCCAAAACCCCAGTTCTTCCAAGCCTTGATTTCCTAAGCCTGAACCTTGCCTAGACCTTTCAGTGACCCAGATTAGGGTTTTTTTTCTTTTTTTGCTCATGTTTTAACTGTTTTTTGTTTCTTTTTGTGGATTGTGGAAGAATCATATTCTCTATCAATGAAGTTTGCTGGTTTTGCTCTTGTTGACTGTTTATCTTTCCTTGATAGTTTGAATATGTGTACTTGATTACTGATGATTAATCCATGAATGCATTTGCAGTTGCCTCAGTGGCCATGAGTAATTTTTAAAATTTGGGAATCACACATTATTTATGCAACTTTTAGATGATGCCAAAAGGGGGAAAAGAAATTGTGCTTTATATTCTGAATATTGATATTTATAACCTAGTGAACCTGGTCCTTGATGATAAGTTGAAAATGTTTCTAACATTGCATTGATATTGAGCTGAGTTCTAGCAGGGCCTAAGTGTACAAAAAACACAGAGTTTGTCATCATCTAAAAGGGGGAATTTGTTGGCCCAAGTAAAGGTTAGTTTTGAAGACTGACAAAGTAACTCAGACATGAACCAGGTCCATCCTAGTGGAGCACAGATATGGATAGACTTAAGCATGTGAGATGCACGTGAAGGAGATAAACCTAACTTGCCAGAAGTAATATCTCCTGATCCTGATCGAAAAGGTTGCATATTAGATAAGGAGAAGGACTCCTTACTCAAAGAGAATACGGTTTAAGAAAGGGAAGGAGTTAGAGGTTGAGATCAACTAGAACTCTTCCACCAAGGAAGAGTAGCATCAAAATTCTAGTCAATCTCTATTTACTAACTCTATAAATATCAGTGTCGTTCTCTTTTACACGTAACGCACATAAGCAGATGTTAAACGTGAATTGAGAGCAAAATAGCAAGGCAATTTTGCAAACAATTCGTGTGCGATTCAAGTGTGCAAATCTGAAGCTACTTGAACCAGATAGAAGAACCAGTTCCAAGTGTCTGTCTTTTATTCTAGTTCAATTGTAGTAGGTCGTTTCATACTGTAGCTTTCAGCTTTATCTAGAAGCAATTGTATTAGGTACTCAGAGTTTTCAAGTTAGAGTTAACTTGAAGTTGTCGCAACAGTTTGAGGCTGTGTGCTACAACGGGATTAGAGTTAGTCCTAGGTTTACAAAAGAGTATTTGTAAGTGCAGTTTTTGGCTTAGTGATTTTAGTGGAGAGTTTGGTAAAATCCCACTGGAAAATAGGTCGTGGTTTTTTCACCTTTTGAGCCAGGTGTTTTCCACGTAAAATACTTGTGTTCTTTACTTTTCGCATTTACTATTTCTGCAATAGTTGGTTAAGGAACACTTAGAAGAACCAGATCTTTCCATAATCAGTTTAAGCGAAAAATTGGTCACCACACAAATCACCCCCCTCTTGTGTGGTATTGAAGTATAAAATATCATACGATCATTTTCTTTAAACATGTTTATTCTTAATATTCAATTAATTGAGACTCAACTCAGTAAAAAATGGGAACTCAAAGCTTTAGTTCCCAAAAAACAAAAAAGTTCCTTGCTTTACAGAGTTAGATCAACTCTCTTGTCTAGTAAATGACGGTTTAACTTACTAAGTAGGTACGAATAACATTAGCGTCTTTGTTATAGTACAAAGAGATCCAAGGTTATACATGACGTTAATTAGGAGGGAATTTGATTATCATTATTGTAATAATCAATAATTGTTCTGTTATCTTGAGGTGCTATGTATCGCCCACTCCTTTTCAATAGTGATAGACCCCAATTGCGCCTAATTATGAGAAGATAGTGTGTACTAAAGATATATAGATGCCACTAACAGACGCTTAATGATGGTTTCTCAATTTGATGTTAAAAAAGAGTAGTCTTTATCCTCTTTGTACCTTTACAACGATGAACAGTTTGTGTGAATATTGTCCTTCTTATTCAAGCTGCCTTTTTTTTTTTTTCTTAATGAAGATAATAGTAAGTAAAATAATGACTCATTTTTCTGAATGATAAAAGCGTGGAGCATTTTTATCATAACATTCGGTTCTTTGACTGGGAAGAGATGAAGAATAAGATTTGTGTGAAATGTATGATAGTTCCATACTCAATGCATGCTGCAGCTCACACTAAATTGATTCACTTTCTACATATAAGAGTCCATACAGTAAACATACTCATGATTTATCCTAGCAGTAAAAAACAAATTCAGTTCCTTATCCTAATTTCTTCATTAAAGAAAAAAGAATACTAAAGGGTTAACAACAATATGGCTTTTTCCAATTCCCTACCTGCTTATCCTACTACTACTGTCCTTATTTTTTCACTTCTTTTTGTTCTTGTAGCTACCACCCTTTCACAAACCTTTGGCAACTTACCTGCAGGCCCCACCGTGTCGTCGTGTGGGCCACTCCTGTTACAATTGGCTCCCTGTGGACCATTCGTGCAAGGCGCGTCGCCATCACCGGTAGATCAGTGTTGCAGTAACCTCAGGCAACTGTATAGCCAGCAACCAAGTTGCCTTTGCCTGTTGCTCAATCAAACTAGCCTCAGCTCTCTTCCTATCAACACAACACTAGCTCTTCAGTTGCCACTTCTTTGTAGCATGCATGTTGACAGCTCTACCTGTTCAGGTATGTAACAATAGAGATCAATATTAGGAAAAATTATCCCTTCTTTAATGTTACGATACCTTATTAATTCATCCCATTTCTATACTGTCAGTTTCTGAAGGATTGGCTCCTAATGCACCAACACCTCAAGTTTCCTTCGGGACAAAAAGCAATTCAACTGTTGCCGGTATGAAGTTTATATATACTGTAAAACTAGCATGTAGAATTAATCCACATTCTCCACAGTTTTAACAGTCAGATGTTTCTATGATCCGTTTAATATTTTTGCATTTCTTGTCTTGCATTTCAGCTTCGCCGATGCAGACAGTAGCACCTAAGACAACCAGCATTTTGGGATTTGGATTTCACAACAGCTCTGCTTCTGCTGTAAACTTCAATGCGAAGGAGAGTTTGATGATCACAGTGTTAACTACTTGGGGTGCATTACTCTGGCTCTAACCGTTTCTGTATTGTTGTGTCGTCATTTTTTGACAAATGCATGTAAGTTACTGTTCCAACAAAGAAATCTTCAGATTTAAGACGCTACAAACAATACAAGAAGTAGTAGAACTTAGGAAAAATGATGAACTAGGACTAAGAACTAAGAATTTTGCATACAGTAGACATGATATGTAGCAAGTAGAATGTGCTTCAGGCACACTTATTGTAACAGAAATGTTGTTCTATTATTGATTAGTTTGTCCACAAATTTTTAAACTAGTTATTCCCCTCACCTTATTTCCAGAATCATATGCCGATTTTATAGCAGATTTTTATGCTCATATGCCAATTTAGTACTAGGAGCAAACTCAGTTCTACATTGAGGATTCTGTTATGGTCCATTGTAAGGCGAGTCCCACATCAGTCTCGTAGGTTTATATAGCCTTGGGCTCTTCCACCTCCCTGGGTCGTATCAGATTCTTGGCTAGAATATCTGTCGCACGTAGATATCACAATACGAAGAGTGAAAATCCTTCATTAGTATTAGACGAAAAACAAAATCTAGGCATTTCATCAACTCAACTCTGAATACAATTCTAGAATCACCGGGACACCATCCCACTGTCTTTCCTTTTTTGGACACATTATTGCCATTTAAGAACGTGGAACTAATATGGTCTCAAATATATATAACATGTTATATCTAAACTTTGAGTATTTTAAAATTGTATTGCTTCTGAAAAGTTATACAGTTACGTTGATGCTGTTTTAACAGCTTCTATTTCATGCTTAGCTATGATAGGCAAGTTTTACCTGCAATTATTTCAGTTCATCCATATCAATCTGTTATTTATCTGTATTGCTGTAAATTAAATAATAATCTTTCTGAAAACAGAAACAGAAAGTTAGTAGAAATTAAATTCCGAAAACAGTTAACTTCTTCAAAATAAATTCTGGAAAAACGTTATAGGAACAAATCGAGCCCACTGAATACACAGTGTGTCCTTAAGGAAATTATTCCCCTCAAGTACCCGAGGTTTTGGAATATATCCTCCCAGGATAGAACGATTTAACTCACCAGTGTATCGGTACCTAAAACTCTGGTGATCGGCGAACCACTCGATGGTCGTAAAACACACTGGAATATTTTGTGCAGAAGAAGAAGAAGAAGATTCAGAAAATTTCGTAAGTAAATATTCTGGGATTTGAAGGTCTATTTATAGCCAACTTGGTGATGTTTCTGAAGAGGTTTGCAACCTTTCAGAATAGTCATGACTGTCGGAACAGGTGTGACCCTCTGAAGAGGTTTGCAACCTTTCAGAACAGTCATGGCTGTTGGAACAGGTGTGACCCTATGAAGAGGTTTGCAACCTTTCAGAATAGTCATGGCTGTTGGAAATTTTTCGGAAAATTTAAAACGAATTTAAATTAATCCGGGAAAGAAAAACGGGCTAGACCGGACCGGGTCGCGGGTCATCCCTCCATTTCTTTTCCCACAATTTTCCATTCACACCTCTTTTGTTATTATTTATTAAATAACAAACCCAACACAATCAATGATGTCAGAGATATGTAAGAGTTAAGATAACGAGAACGATCCAAACATATGTCGCAACACAACATGGAAAAAGCATTCTTTATGTGTCTAATATCAAACTCCAACCTAACTTGCTACGGTTGTCGACAATGTCACATGGCTCATCATTTATAGTTAATCAGTTTTTGATAATTGAAGAAACACAAACACAATGCCAAGAGCCCACAAGTACTGCAAAAAGAATCCAGAAGCATCCCATGCATTGAGGACCCTAATCCCATATATTGTAGAGAAATTCTTTGCAGAGACAACGAGATGACTTACTCCCCCCTGATTCGATGAAGTGGTGAAAACATCAAAATTACGAAGAGAGCATTAAGGGAGTGAGTGTGAGTATACAAGAGTCTGAAATGATAGTACTCTGCTATCTTTTCATGCCACTTATTCTTTTTTGTTCTCACTAGTCTTCAAGAAGCCTAGGAGAGGGGTTAGGGTCGAGTTGGCCGTGCAAATTAATAATTTTAATGTGGCTCATACAGAGGCGGAGTCAGAATTTCACGCTTATGGGTTCGGGATTCTAATCGTTTTAAGTTACTGGGTTCTAAATTAATAATTTATACATATTCAATAGATTTTTTAAGACAAATACAGGGTTGAACCAAAACTACTGGGTTCGGCCGAACCCGTTGGCGGCACTCTAGCTCCGCCCCTGGGTTCATATGTTGCGGCCTATAGGATTTATGTCTCATCAATGGTTGTTGGAAAACTAATTTAAAATTATAGTAGGAAACCTTACTTATTCAGGATTTGGGTTATTTAACTCATGCCTAAATATGATTTGCAATTAGAATAAATATAAGAATAGGCTTTCCAGTTTCTAGTTGAAATAACTTTCATACTATTATAAATAGGGGTATTGATAGCTTATTTTATGTGTGGAGGAAATAAAAAAGTGTAGAGATCAATTAAAAATTTATAAATAAAATATTTTCCTTCAATAGTTAATTATATTGTCAACTTGATGTGTGACCTTTTGACTGAGAACGGATAGTCTCTATTGATCATATCTACAATGACTAATTAGTCTAAGAGTTTCATTTTTATGGGAATACACTTATGCTTTGAAGCATTAATTTTTTATTTTTTTTGGGTGTTGGGGGTGTTGATACCCAATTTTTCCCTGTGTATTTTTATATGCAAAATAATTTCAAAATAGTATATATATGCATAAATAAGTGTGTCCAAATGTTTTAGTATTTTTCCTAATTTTTAAAAGATTTTTAAACCCATTTATTTCCCTATTTTAACAATACAAAACTAATAATTATTCCCAAAATTATCATTTTTGGTGATTCATTTATTTATCCTCATATTTACACCAATATATATCTAAGGTAATTTTTTACACATTTTTATAAATTGATTTGGTATTGTTAAGCTAAATTTGCACTAATTGCAATTTTAGCCTATTTTAAGATTTGAATAGCGTTTATAATTATAAAATTTACTCCAGTATTTTTAATTTAATGATTATATATTATTAATTAATTTAGTGCCTTCAATTTGTTTCAAAAATTATTTTACTATTTTTATAAATTAAAAAGGGAAAAGTGGCTATTTAACTGATAGCCTTATTTGCATTTCAATTATATCCAAAATCAACCACCCCAATAACCCAATTCCAATTTCAAACGGACCAACCCAAGTCCTAATATATAACCCGACCCCTAACCCGTTAATAAAACCCGCCCGATTTCCTTTTGATCCAGGTCGTTGATCATTTTGATCAACGGCCACGATTCCCCCTTACCATTTTAATTCACCCAAACCCCAACCCTAATTCATTTCCCTCCAAAGACGCCGCCTTGAAACCCCTTCGCCTCTCAAACCCTCTCGAACCTTCCTCAACCCTAATCGTCTCCTATCGTCTTCAACCTCAAAACCCACCGGAAACCATGGTTTCTCTGGCCATGGTAACCTTATACTCACCCCCTGATACTCCTGTGTGCTCGACATTTGAAGAATCGAGGCCAGACCTCGAAGGTCTTCATCCAGACCTGTGCCAGCTTGAAGTTTCACGGCCATCGCCGGCCTTGCTCCGGTGTATCCTGGTCCTATGAGCCTATCTCTGACCTTTCCGACCAAGATCGGACCTTTTCAAAACCTTTCTCATTCTAGGGTTCTTCTGAAACCCTAACTATTCGAGGTTTTCTCCGATTTTCTTAAATCTGTTACGTATCTATGCTCTACTTGGATTTTTAAACGATTTCCCCAATTTTTCTTTCAAAAATTACTTTTAAAATCACTTCTCTTCGATTTAGGGTTTTCCGAAATGCTTAAAATGTTTCTCCGATTTTTCGTTTCCTTTTTTTTTGTGTATTTGTCTCCACTATGCTTTTATGTTTTCTTTTCTACCACGCATGTTCTTCTACTATGTTCTTATGTTTTTCCTGTTATCACGCATGTTTTTCTATCGTGTTTTCGATATTCCGTTCGTTCTTCTACTGTGTTTCTATGCTATGTTTTCACATGCTTTCCCACTATGTTCTGCTATTTGCCTTCCACTATGACCTGTTATGCTTCGCCTACTTTATCCTTCTACCATGTTCTTAAGTGTTTACTGTTTCACTTCTACTTTACCTTGTTTTAAGAGACCCGTTTAAGCATGTTTTCTCTACTGTTTCTTCTACTCTCATTGTGTTTCGAATTAGTTTCTTCACTCTGTTTGCTTTGAACTTTCAACTGTATTTGCTCACCTTCTCATGAGTTTCTGAAAGAAATCTCTGAGCCTGTTTGACTACCTACTTCCTCATCTCTATACTTGACTTGAGGTGGAAACCCTAGAATTTGAGGGTTCTGCCGGGGTTTGATCATGTGATTGAACTAGGGTTCTGTTTGAGAACCCTTGACTCTTTCGGACTAATTTCTGAGTGTCTATAAACTAAGTTTGAACTTCTTTGTTTGCATACAATTGTGAACTTTTTTGTAATTTCTTCTACGCTAGACTCTTTTACTGATTGGCATGCTAGTTCTTCGTGTTAAAGCGTGTCTGTATGCTTTTATATGTGTGATGAATCTTTCTCCAAAAAGGTTTTCCAACTTATGATGGATTCAGAATCTATTTTTAGGGTCTGATTGATTGATACTGATTTTCCTTAAGTAAAACCTTTCTTCACCTTCTCTGACTAGATTCATTCATACCAAATTCAGACCTTGTGATTTACTGGCCGTTAATTGATTGCCTTTCCTTAAATTGTACAACCGTGTACTGTCAAGACCTTGTCCTTAAATAAAGCTCTATGTATTTACCCCTCTTGTACTGCTTTGAAAAATATTTGATTAATCTCTTTTCTTAATTAGTTTTACCCGTTTGAAATTAGAATCCCTTAATTAAAGGGAAACCTTGTGTAATTGATTTTCAAACTATTTTCTTACCTATTTCTGCTTGCTTTCTACACTATAAAAGGCACGACCCTTTCTACACAATAGACACGGTTAATTCAACACATTTACACTTCAGATTTCACATTTACAATCTCACAAAACTCATACTTGGTCTATTCTTGCTTCTTGTCTGCACTTTGGCTTTACAAGACTACTGCTTTCTTTTACTTGATTACTTGAGACTGGTATGTTCTAGTTTTGGTTTCAGCATCACCCCAATGTGTTTTACTTACAGCCTTTACATCCATGTTTACTTTACTGTCTGTATGGAGTTAAATGTCAACTAGCATGTTAATTTCCTTTCATCTATTTCTACTGTGAATTCCTACACCCATGTTTCCCTCTATGTGCTTTGAGTTGTAGTTCTGAACATGACAATATGCAAGTTATTGTTCATGTTTGGACCTGATCCCTTTGGGGATCCTAACTCCCAAAACAATGTGTTCTACCGAGCTGGTGGGGTGTGCCAGCATTTCCTATTGCTAGGTATGCCCACTAGCCTGTCTTTGTCACTTCCCTTTTCCCCATTTCTGAATTCCTTTTATGCACTTACACTCACTCTTAGCTTCTAAGTTCTGCCCCCCTCCTGTGAGCCATGCTTGGGCCTTGAGTTCCCTCTGAACTTGGACACTTGAGGGCTGGCCTTTCCATACTGCACTATGACTCAATCCTGCAATGTATTTGGGTGTGAGCACTGCCCAGAGTCCATGAGGCTCTTAGGGAACTCTCACACCACCCGATAAGAAGGACTTGGTATCTTTGATTCTTGGTAGTGGTTTATTCTATACTCAGGCAGGAAACCTGAATCAGGCTCTCCTTGGTTGTTAAGTTTATTTCGTTTTTTTTTTTCTGTATGTAGTTTCTTTATTTTATTTTGGACTGTAATAATTTTTGTAATAAACTTCTGGGGTGATTAGTGAAAAAGGGAAGGGTAACCATGCATTCAAAGGGGTAGATATCATGCTCATAGGGAATTACTACACTTTTGTATTCATGTATCCTGCTTACAGCTTTGCACGTCTGCATCCACATAGATATCCTGCTCATAGGATTTTCTGCATTTCTGCATCCATGTAAATATCATGCCTATAAGCATTTCTGCATCTCACATATAGATACCATGTCTATAAGGAATTCTGCATCTCACATATAGATACCATGTCTATAAGTTAACCAGAAATCCAGATCCTGCATATGCATTGGTCACTAGGCAAACCTGTTTATAGGATTAAAAACTAACAGCATTCAGATATCATGCCCATAAGATTTCTGCAACTCTTACTACGCCTGTAAAAGTGTTTAAAGTCAATAACGCCTAGAAAGCATGCCTATAGGAGCTATCAATCCAACCTGAATCGTTCATTCGCCTATAGGGCTAAAATCAGTAACGATAATGCTTAATGTCTGCAGGATTTACGCTCTTTTACCAAAACTCGCCTTTCCTGGTTAACCGACAACTTCTTTTCCTAAATCAGCATACTTCTTTTTCTGAAACTGATAGATATAATGCCTATAGGTTTTCATTTAACACTTAGGCAAGCCATAAGGTAAACTTATAAATTGAATCAGATTTTATTAACTACAACCAGCAGGCAGGCCTGATTTGGGCTTCTTATCTGAAATATGTAATAGATCAGTCTACCACAACTCTTAAGTTTAATCAGACCCTAATCAGCACGTGTAAGACATGCTAAACTATATGCTTCTCTTTGTTTTAAGGAGGTCTGTTTGAGCCTTTCTATCTGTTATGTGCTTCTCCCCAGATTTGCTATATATGTGTTTTGATTGTCGCCTTAGAATTTTGTCCTTTGAAACTATAAAACCTCACACCCCTTCCCTTTAGAATTAGTAGTCCCAAATACCTCCGAGACTGATAGGATTGGGGCGGGTAATAGCATGCAATAAGTAAAACGAGATCATTCCGCGTTTAATACCTTAACGGGGTGAGAAAGGGTAGATATGGATATGATGACCACGCGATAACACCACGTGTATAAACGGTTACCGGGTGTTGTGTGGGGTGATCCATATTATTTATAAACCTAGGACCCTCTTTCTTTTACTCGTTTATTTTATTTAGAATTTCAAAACTGTTTTTTCTCAAATTCCAGCTTCTTTGACCGCTTTTAACTTCAATTACTCGCAACAATTATGTGAAAACCTCCTCCCTTTACTCGTTTATTTTATTTAGAATTTCAAAATTGCTTCTTCTCAAATTCCAGCTTCTTTAACTTCTTTTAACTTCAATTACTTGCAACAATTATGTGAAAACCCCCTCATATTTGTAACTCTTACTTGTCTACTTGTTGTTTGCGCTTAAAGTCACAATTATAGTATGGCCAGGAACCATACTAGTCGATCTCGAGGGGTGCCTAATACCTTCCCCTCGGGATAATTTTGAGCACTTACCCAATCTCTGGTTTTCTAAATCAAAATTCTTCTTAGTGTCCTAATGCACTTAATCATTACGTGGAGACTCTTCAATTCAAACCCAATTTCCAAAAGGAAACGAGTTGTCCTCCCAAATGTCATAAACCCGATTTCGCGAGGAAAAATGGGGCATCGATAGGGGGTGATGTTATTGGGGTTTTTATTTTTTCGCTTGATTTTTAGATAGTCTTTGTTGATATTTTTCTCTTCCGGAAAAAAAAAGGCAAAGAAAATGATGAAAGCTCACAATCAACTGAGAGTTACTCAAGGATGAACTATGGGTGTCTATAGGGCCGGGTCAGTCAATTTCCGGACCGGCCCAGACCGGTTAAAACCGGAACCGGCCCGAACCGGTAGAAGGGGGCCGGGTAGGGCTAGGTTAAAGGGGTAAGGGGGGTTGGTCCGTCTACTTAATTCCTATCGGTTAACCGGAACGGTCAAATTCGGTCAACGGTTTTTACTGTTCAACCGGTTAACCGGACCGGATCGGCCCGGCCCAGGCCGGTATAACGACTAACTTATTTTTTTTTTAAATAATGGGGCCTTTGAATTTACTCTTTTTTCGTTAATTTACTTGTTGTTAAATGTAAACCTTTCAATTTGTAAGTTTGAATTTTGAAACAAATGTAGCACTTGCAATTTATAAGTGCAATTTTTTCCCATCTTCATTGTATTTACTTTATATTAATATAACTTACAATAGCTATACAAAAACAAAATACAAAAAAAAAATTAAAAATTACACTAACCCGGCAAGGCCCGGCCCCTTGTACCCGTAACCCTTATGGTTCATTTTTTACCCGGATGAACCCGAACCCGTTAAACCCGATAAGCCCCAACCCGTAACCGGCCTGGACCGCAACCCGTACGGTTCCTAAATATTCCTACCAGCCCGGCCCACCCTGTAACGACCCGACTGGTCGTTTTGCATTTCCAAACCTCGTTACTTAAATAATACTTTCCGCACTTGCTTTAGCTAATTTATGACTTGCGGGGACGGGTGGTTCGGAAGTTAGAAGAGTTTTGAGCAAGAATAAGCCTAGTTGTTTCTTTAAAAAGGCCAAGTTTGACTTCGGTCAACATTTTGGAGAAACGGACCCGGAATCATGATTTGGCAATTTTTTGAGGGTCCGCGGGAAAATATGGGACCTGGACATATGCCCGAAATCTAATTCCGAGGTCCCTAGCCCGAGTAATGAATTTTTTCGTGAAATTGTTAAGTTAAAGTTTCAAAGATTTAAATAAAATAAGAAATCATTGTTTTCATAGGTATCGGGTTCGGATTTCAATTCCGAAACTTGGCACAAGTCCGAAATATCAGTTAAGACCTACCCGTAAAAATTTGGTGTCCATCCGAGTAGTTTAAGGGCGTTTTGACCCGTTGAAGGAGAATTAAGAACTTGAAGTTCAATGAATTGATTCATTTGGTTTTTGGGGTTGATTCCTCGATTTAGCGTTGTTTTGAGTGTTTCGAGGGTTCGAGTAGGTCCGCCTCGTGATTTCAGACTTGTCGGTATGCTCAGGCGGGGCTCGGGAGCCCCGAGCGTCAAATGGTCGAGGTTCGAGTGAAGTCGAAAACTTAGGAAGAAGCCTCATCTGCTGCTTCTGTCATAACCGCTTCTGCGGCTCTTGGACCGCAGAAGCGAGACCGCAGAAGCGGTTGTTTATCGCAGAAGCGGAAGGGGCCAGGCCCAGGGGAAACCGCAGGAGGCGGACCCCTGACCGCAGAAGCGGTCCATCCGCCCAGGCCCAGAACCGCAGAAGTGGTCGCCTTTCCGCTTAAGCGGCCTTGCAGAAGCGAGGTTTAGACCGCAGAAGCGGCCCAGTCCCTCTTGGCCTTTTCCGCACAAGCGGCTCACTTCCGCAGAAGCGGAACCCGCGGAAGCGGGATTCCTTCCGCAGAATCAGAAATTACTGGGGGCAGAAGGGTTCATTAATACGAACCCAAACTCATTTCTCTCATTTCTCACTACACACTTGGGCGATTTTGGGGGTTTCAAAGAGAGAGTTTCCACATATCATTGCAAGGTAAGTAATTCCCACCCAGTTTTAGTTCAAATACATAAACGTTAGGTAGATTTAACACTAAAATTTGGTAAGAATTAAGAGATTAGAGTTAGACCTAGGGTTTAATCAGAACTAAGATTTAATCCTATAATTTACCATGAAATGAACTAGAAACCACATATTTGTGATCCTTAGGTGATAGAGAACAACTTCCTTCGAAAAATATTGGAATCCGGGTATGTGGGCCCGGGGTCGGAAATTAGAAAAACTTGTATTTATGGTTAGGAAATTGCTTAAACAATTAGAATTTAACCTTGTAAGCTCTTATTGACTAGTTCTTGCTTATTTTAATTAGTTGGTGCTCGTTTGGCTACGAATTGAGGGTTTGGGCCTATTCTTGATATCCGAAGTGCACTACGGAGCGAGGTGAGTCTCCTTTCTAACCTCGTAAGAGGGAATTGTCCCCTTAGGATTAATGTTTGAGTGTTTGTTGCTAAATGCGGGGACTACGCACGCGTTAGGTGACGAGGGCCGTGCGTAGCTACTACTATGATAAATGTCCGGGTAGCTTAGGGCCTACAACATGGCTATTAAATATATCTCTTATGTTAAATCGTTGTTATGAACACCTAGCGTGTACTAGAGACTTAAAAGGGGGATAGGAGCATACCTGTATAGTTAATTAAGTTTGATTTGGTATTCTTGACCATTTATGTGCCATGTGTGTGAACTTGATATTTCATCCTTATTTGTGGATCGGGCCGATCGCCTCGGTATGAATAGATGCATCTATAGGCGCGCCGTCGACCCTCGGCAAGTGCACAATTTATTTCTGTTGGATCGGGCCGTCGCCTCGGTATTATGTGCGCATGTTAATTGTGGAAAAACCTATACATGCCTTATTTTGCCATTATCTCATATGATAAATTATAAACTTGATGCTGTAAAGTTCTTGACTTATACCGCTTGCCATAAACTGTTGATACTTGTAAATTCCATGATTTGAATACATCATACTTATATACATATATATTAAATGACCTCAGTAAGTATCGAGTCGACCTCTCGTCTCTACTTCTTCGAGATTAGACGGGATACTTACTGGGTACATATTGTTTATGTACTCATGCTACGCTTCTATACTTAAATGTACAGGATTTGAGGCAGGTGGATCCGGACATCACTCTGGTGCATATCAGTGAGCGCATCTGGGACTTCTACGGTGAGCTGCACTCCCTTCTTGCCGATCCGCAGCCGAAGAAGTCTTCCTTGTATTTTTTTTGTGTTGTTGTTTCTGTCTATCCTGATTCAGACAGTAGGATAGGGCATTATTCATTTTGTGTATATTCTACTAATTGCCCGTAGCTTGTGACACCAGGTTCTGGCACACACAGTAGTAGACGTTATTTTGTGTTGTATAACTGTCTTTACATTTTATTGATCCTTACTGGTTTATGACTTTAATTGGGGGAAAAATCTATTATAATGGTTTTTGGTAAGGGTAACATGAGAATTTAATTATACTTCCGCGTTGGCTGGCCGGACAAATGGTGTCGGGCGCCATCATGACCTTTTACGAAAAATGGGTCGTGACAACATGGTATCGGAGCACTAGGTTCACGTAGGTCTCACAAGTTACGGGCAAGCCTAATAGAGTCTTGTAGATCGGTACGGAGACGTTTGTATTTATCTTCGAGGGGCTATAGGGTGTTAGGAAAGACTACTCTTTATTCATTTTCTATCGTGCAGTGGTCAGTATACTAAGTTTCCTCTTCTATTCTCTCACAGATGGTGAGGACTCGTGCCGCCGATGTTCCGGACCCGGGAGGAGCTGCTCCCCCCGTTGCCAGAGGCCGAGGTAGAGGCCGGGGGAGGGCACCGGCTCGCGGTAGGGGACGAGGGCGTCCCAGAGCTATTCCAGATGCACCACCAGCAGACCCTGCGAGGGATCCCACTACTGAGGAGCAGGGGGGGGCGCCCGCAGCTGTGCCTACTCCGGCGGATTTCATGACTGCGCCGGGATTTTAGGAGGTCATGGGCCGTATGCTCCGGTTCATGGACACCATGACTCAGGCTGGTTTATTTCCAGCAGACCCAGCTGCTTCGCAGGCAGGAGGGGGAGCACAGACCCCTACTGCTCAGGCTCCAGGTCATGCAACCGCGGTATATCAGACTCCGGGTGCACTACCCGCAGAGGGGGTTCAGCCAGTTGCTGCAGAGGTACCCCAGCCTAGGCCAGTTGTGGAGTTCGATCCGCAGAAGTTACTAGACAGATGGACCATACTTCACCCTCCAGTCTTCGGAGGTGAGCGTCATGAGGACGCTCAGGATTTCATCGACAGGTGCAGGGACAGACTGCACGCTATGAGGATATTGGAGTCGCATGGAGTCGACTTCACTACTTTTCAGCTTGAGGGCAGGGCCCGTAGAAGGTGGCAGTCCTATGTTCTTGGTAGGCCTGCCAGTTTTCCTCCCATCACTTGGGGTCAGTTCGTACAGTTGTTCCTGGACAGGTATATTCCACCCTCTGAAAGGGAAGAGCTGCGGTATCAGTTCGAGCACCTTGATCAGGGTCAGATGTCTGTGACCGACTACGAGGCGAGGTTTTCTGAGTTATCTCGCCATGCACTTATGATACTTCCTACAGATGCAGAGAGAGTGCGGAGGTTTGTCGCCGGATTGCAGCCCAGTATTCAATCGGGTATGGCCCGAGAGGTGGAGATGGGTACAGAGTACCAGCTTGTGGTCGAGATTGCTCGCCGGATTGAGGGATATCGTCAGAGGGGTAGGGAGCAGATACAGCAGGACAAGAGAGCCAGATTCTTTGGAGAGTTCAGAGGCGCCCCAGCTAGGGGCAGAGGTCAGTATGGGAGGGGCCAGCCCAGTAGGCCCCCATCTTCAGCACCACCACCTCCCGCCCGGGGTGCTCCAGCACGCCCCTATTTCAGTGCCATGCCAGAGAGTTCCTACCGCCCGCCAGCTATTCAGGGTTCTTCTAGTGGGTATTCAAGTCCTCAAGGTTCTTCTGGTCCCTACTTCAGTGCTATGCCGGAGACTTCATATCGCCCATCGGCTATGCAAGCTCCTCCCGCGGGGTATACGAGTCATCAGGGCAGTAGGTTGCTGCGCCACATTGTTTTGAGTGCGGTGACCCAGGCCACATGAGGAGATACTGCCCCAGGCTTAGGGGAAAGGCAGTACAGCAGGGGCAACAACCCATAACTCCAGCACCAGCGGCCCAGCCACCTAGAGGTGGAGGGCAGAGTGGTAGAGGACGATCCAGAGGTGGAGGCCAGACAGGGAGAGGTCAGCCAGCTACTCCACAGTCAGGTGGAGGCCAGACAGCCGGTGCTCTAGCTAGATTCTATGCCCTTCCAGCCAGGCCGGATGCATTGGCCTCAAATGCCGTCATCACAGGTATTATCTCCGTCAGCGATAGAGATGCATCGGTATTATACCGATCCAGGGTCCACTTATTCTTATGTATCATCTCTGTTTGCTCGTTTCCTGGCTATTTCTCCTGAGCCTTTGGGTGCTCCTATTCATGTGTCCACTCCTGTGGGTGATTTTGTGGTTGTGAACCGGGTCTACCGGTCTTGTGTGGTTACTTTCTGTAGTCTTGAGACTAGAGCAGATCTCCTGCTGCTCGATATGATCGATTTTGAGGTTATTCTGGGCATGGATTGGTTATCTCCATATCACGCCGTTCTAGATTGCCATGCCAAGACTGTTTCTCTAGCGATGCCAGGGTTGCCGAGATTGGAGTGGAAGGGTTCCACAGTTGATACGCCTAGCAGGGTCATTTCTTTTCTGAAGGCTCAGCGCATGGTGGAGAAGGGATGTTTGGCTTATCTAGCTTATGCGCGAGACACCACCGCAGAGTCTCCGACGATTGATTCAGTGCCAGTAGTTTGAGAGTTCGTCGATGTTTTTCCTTCTGATCTTCCTGGCATGCCTCCGGACCGTGATATTGATTTCTGTATTGATTTGGCTCCAGGCACTCAGCCTATATCTACCCGCCGTACCGTATGGCTCCTAAGGAGCTGAAAGAGCTGAAGGAGCAGTTGGAGGAGTTGTTAGCTAAAGGGTTTGTTAGGTCCAGTGTATCGCCTTGGGGTGCACCAGTGCTATTTGTGAAGAAGAAGGATGGGACTATGCGGATGTGCATTGATTACTGCCAGTTGAACAAAGTCACTATAAAAAACAAGTATCCATTACCCCGTATTGATGATTTGTTTGACCAGCTGCAGGGTGCTAGGGTGTTCTCTAAGATCGACCTGAGGTCAGGGTATCATCAGTTGAAGATTCGGGATTCAGATGTTCCGAAGATCGCATTCAGGACTAGATATGGCCACTATGAGTTTCTGGTGATGTCCTTTCGCTTGACTAATGCTCCAGCGACATTTATGGATCTGATGAACAGGGTGTTCAGGCCTTATATTGATTCTTTTGTCATCGTCTTCATTGACGACATCCTGATCTACTCACGTAGCCTGGGGAAGCACGAGCAACATTTGAGAGTAGTGCTTCAGACCTTGCGAGAGCAGCTGCTTTATGCTAAGTTCTCCAAGTGTGAGTTTTGGCTGGAGTCAGTAGCATTCTTGGGGCATGTAGTGTCAGGGGAGGGTATTAAGGTGGATCCCAAGAAGATCGAGGCAGTTCAGAGTTGGCCACGTCCTACTTCAGTGACCGAGATCAGGAGCTTCTTGGGGTTAGCAGGCTATTACCGTCGATTTGTGCAGGGCTTTTCATCTATTGCATCACCTCTGACCAGATTGACCCAAAAGGGGCCCCCATTCTGTTGGTCCGATGATTGTGAGGAGAGCTTCCAGAAGCTCAAGACGGCCTTGACTACGGCACCGGTTCTTGTATTGCCTTCCGGCTCAGGGCCTTGACTACGGCACCAGTTCTTGGTGTAACGACCCGGCCGGTCGTTTTTGAAATTTATGCCCCGATCCCCCATTAACTGCTTCCCCTAAGTTAATTTCTGCTATTTTGGTTTGCCGGGACGTTCGGTGTTGGGATTCGGAGTGTTTTTGGACACTAAGTCCCTAAATGAGAGCTTAAGAATTGAAAAATGGTCCGTAATTGGAACAGTGTGAAGAAGACCTCGGAATAGAAATCCGATGGTTCCGTTAGCTCCGTTAGGTGATTTCGGGGTTGGGAGCGTGTTCGGAATGTAATTTAGAGGCTCGTAGCTCATTTAGGCTTGAAATGCCGAAGTTTGAATTTTTGAAGTTTCTGGTCCGATAGTGAGTTTTTGATCCGAGGGTCGGATTGGAATTCCGGAAGTTGCAGTAGCTACGTCATGTCATTTGGGATGTGTGTGCAAAATTTCAGGTCATTCGGGCGAGGGTTGGTTTGGTTTTTGATCGAAAGTGTGTTTTGTTGGAATTTGATGTTCTTAGGCTGAATCTTTGATTTAATCAGACTTCCGGTGTTGTTTTAGGTGTTTTAAGGATTGGTACAAGTTTGAATAAGGTATTAGGTGGTATTGGTGCTTTTGGTTGAGGTCCCGGGGGCCTTGGGATGATTTCGGGTGGTTAACGGGGAGATTTTTTTGAAGTGTTGCAGCAGCTGGTTCTTTTCATCTTCTGGTATTTTCGCTTCTGCGGCTTGGGAACCACAGAAGCGGAGCCGCATAAGCGGATGGATCATCGCAGAAGCGGTTTGGGGCAGAGTTTCCAGGTGTCGCAGATGCGGAGGAAATTCCGCAGGAGTGGCCTCGCATCTGCGAGAAAATAGCCGCAGATGCGGCCGTTTGGCTTTTAGTTGGAACCGCAGAAGCGGTGGATAATCCGCATAAGCGGTTGACTGGACCGCAGAAGCGGATGTGGTCGTTTAGTGAGAGTCGCAGAAGTGGCTCACTTACCGCATAAGCGGGACCGCAGAAGCGGTCCCTTGTCCGCAGAAGCGGAAATCCCTGGCAGAAATAGAAATTTCGAGGGTTTGAGTTCATAAGTTACAAAAATCAATTGAGAGCTCGGTTTAAGGCGATTCTGAGTGGGAGTTGAAGTGAAGATCACTGGGTAACATTTCTTTGGTCCCTTCTTGTTATATTTCATCATTATATAGTTAAATCCACCATTAGAATTCAAATTTAAGGTCAAAATTTGGGGAAAAACTGGAAAAAACTTCATAGACCTAATTATTGAGTTTTGAGTGGGCAATTGACCTCCGATTTGGGAGATTTTTATATGGTTAGACTCGTGAGAGTACGAGGGTTCTGAAAATGTGAAAATTATTCGATTCCGAGACGTTGGTCTGAGGGGCGTTTTGGTCATTTTACCTATTTTCGCGTCCTAGCTTTAAATTTAATAGTTTAATCAGTTGTTTGCAATATTACTTACGATATGTAATTGAATTGAATAGATTTGGGCCATTTGGAGTCGGATACTCGTGGCAAAAGTGTGATTTCGAGTTGAGTTTGGTGCCGATTCGAGGTAAGTGGCTTGTCTAACCTTGTGTGGCGGACCTTTCCCCTTAGGATTTGTCATTTGTTGATTTGAGTGCCTTGTACGCGAGGTGACGGGCGTGTACTTGAGCCAATTGTTGGAAATCCGGTTTTTCTTAAGATATTGAGATTGAGTTCCTTTCATATTTGCTTTATTCTACTTGCAATTATAACTTCTGCTACATTAGGAAAGCATGTTTAGTTGATTTAACTTGCCTAATTGCTTAAGTTGCCTTAACTGTACCACGTGAAGCATGCTAGGCCAGTACTACCTGTTGCTTGTCTTTTGTACTTCGTTTCCGTGTACCTTCTGGTTGTGATTGCACATTTACATTGGGACTACGGATGTGGGATTCCGGTAGCTCCCCCCCCCCCCCCCCTTGTTTGTTTACTTTGGGACTACGGGTTCGATTCCCGGTAGATCCCCCTGCACTTTTACTTTGGGACTGCGGGTTAGATTCCCGATAGATCACCCTGCACATTGATAGTTGGACTACGGGACGGTATCCCGGGAGATCCTTCGGATATACACATATGATGGACTACGGGACGGTATCCCGGGAGATCCACTGGACAGTTGAGAAAAGGACTACAGGACGGTATCCTGGGAGATCCTCATTGTTACCATTGGTGTTGAGCTGTACTTATTCTGTGGTTGTTCCGTTCTTGTGTATTTGCTATTGCCTTGCTTAATCTGTCTTATATCACTGCTGTATTTATTATTTCTGTCAGATTATCATACTGTTAATTATTGTTATTACTATATTTTGTCTCAGTATGGCCCTGACCTTCCTCGTCACTACCCAACCGAGGTTAGGCTTGGCACTTACTGAGTACCGCTGTGGTGTACTCATGCCCTTCCTGCGCATGTTTTTCATGTGCAGATCATCCAGGTACCTCTACTCAGGCGCACTATCAGTGAGGCAGGAGGACTACGGAGACTTCGAGGTAGATCTGCTGCGTCCGCAGACCGACGAGTCTCCCTCTTATTCTATCTTTAGTACTTAGTTTTCCTTCTTTCGGTTGTTAGAAGTTCTGGAGTTTGGAACCTTTACTATACACTTCTGTAGCCTGTGTTGCCCGTGAGTTTCCGGGTTTTGGGAATTGTTTTAGACTTGTGATATTGAGTTGTACTTGCCAAGCGGCATTCAGTACAGTTTCTTTTAGATATTTGATTTGATTTTCTCTATTTTTCCGCAATTAATATATTTCCGCAAATGTTAGGCTTACCTGGTCATGGTGACCAGGTGCTGTGAGCACGTGATTTTTGCCCTATCTGAATCATTCCCATAGTTTCGAAACAAAATAATTTCTTTCTAGTATCTGCAATTTTATGGATTTTCGTGGCATCTTTTGTTAATTAGTGGAAAAATACAAATATATNCACTTTTAGTTCAAATACATAAACATTAGGTAGATTTAACACTAAAATTTGGTAAGAATCAAGAGATTAGAGTTAGACCTAGGGTTTAGTCAGAACTAAGATTTAATCCTATAATTTACCATGAAATGAACTAGAAACCACATATTTGTGATCCTTAGGTGATAGAGAACAACTTCCTTCGAAAAATATTGGAATCCGGGTATGTGGGCCCGGGGTCGGAAATTAGGAAAACTTGTATTTATGGTTAGGAAATTGCTTAAACAATTAGAATTTAACCTTGTAAGCTCTTATTGACTAGTTCTTGCTTATTTTAATTAGTTGGTGCTCGTTTGGCTACGAATTGAGGGTTTGGGCCTATTCTTGATATCCGAAGTGCACTACGGAGCGAGGTGAGTCTCCTTTCTAACCTCGTAAGAGGGAATTGTCCCCTTAGGATTAATGTTTGAGTGTTTGTTGCTAAATGCGGGGACTACGCACGCGTTAGGTGACGAGGGCCGTGCGTAGCTACTACTATGATAAATGTCCGGGTAGCTTAGGGCCTACAACATGGCTATTAAATATATCTCTTATGTTAAATCGTTGTTATGAACACCTAGCGTGTACTAGAGACTTAAAAGGGGATAGGAGCATACCTATATAGTTAATTAAGTTTGATTTGGTATTCTTGACCATTTATGTGCCATGTGTGTGAACTTGATATTTCATCCTTATTTGTAGATCGGGCCGATCGCCTCGGTATGAATAGATGCATCTACAGGCGCGCCGTCGACCCTCGGCAAGTGCACAGTTTATTTCTGTTGGAGCGGGCCGTCGCCTCGGTATTATGTGCGCATGTTAATTGTGGAAAAACCTATACATGCCTTATTTTGCCATTATCTCATATGATAAATTATAAACTTGATGCTGTAAAGTTCTTGACTTATACCGCTTGCCATAAACTGTTGATACTTGTAAATTCCATGATTTGAATACATCATACTTATATACATATATATTAAATGACCTCAGTAAGTATCGAGTCGACCTCTCGTCTCTACTTCTTCGAGATTAGACGGGATACTTACTGGGTACATATTGTTTATGTACTCATGCTACGCTTCTGTACTTAAATGTACAGGATTTGAGGCAGGTGGATCTGGACATCACTCTGGTGCATATCAGTGAGCGCATCTGGGACTTCTACGGTGAGCTGCACTCCCTTCTTGCCGATCCGCAGCCGAAGAAGTCTTCCTTGTATTTTTTTTGTGTTGTTGTTTCTGTCTATCCTGATTCAGACAGTAGGATAGGGCACTATTCATTTTGTGTATATTCTACTAGTTGCCCGTAGCTTGTGACACCAGGTTCTGGCACACACAGTAGTAGACGTTATTTTGGATTGTATAACTGTCTTTACATTTTATTGATCCTTACTGGTTTATGACTTTAATTGGGGGAAAAATCTATTATAATGGTTTTTGGTAAGGGTAACATGAGAATTTAATTATACTTCCGTGTTGGCTGGCCCGACAAATGATGTCGGGCGCCATCATGACCAATAGCATGTTTATGATTTTAAAAGCTTTTTATTAACATTAAAAATATAAGTTAAACTATTTTTAAATTAAGAAAGCTATCATTGTAGTAGGACCAGACTAAAAAAAATTGCCACCACATAAACTCAAATGAAAGTATTATTTAGGACATTTTAGTAAGTTTACTCTGTCTCGTTTGTTAAGTCACTATCTTCTTTTATCTTTCGAAAGAATAATCACACTATCTATATCTATATCTATATCTATATCTATCTATTTATATCTATCTATATATTATTATAAAAGTACGAATATAATGTTGGTTGACAAAAATATTCTTAAAATATTATATGCTAGAACACACAAGAAAAGGATACAACTGGAATTTAGACATTAGAATGTAGCTTTGTAGTAGAATAGGGACCAAAAGCGTTAGGCAACATTAGGATAAAGTAATCCTAATACTCTTTGGCATTCTTCTTCTTCAGCCATATGACATACGTCTTTTTGGATCATATGCCTATAATCCTATTTCTGCTTGCCTATAATATACACATGCATTTTCCAAACATCTTATTTGCTTTAAACTGTTCTTGGTACAGAAAGGTAAGAAATAAGCAGGTAAATACCATGTAGAGTTACATTGAAAGAGAAGAAAACAGAATTACCGATAGGTCCACAAGCAAACCATTTCATCACCAATTTCTTCAAGGTAGTAACTACGTCTCCTTTTGTTTGACCAAAAAGTATTAAATTTTTTGTTAAACTAATTAATGAGAAAATAGAGGGTGAATCCTAGTTAAACGTAATAAATTCTAGATATGAAATTGGGGAATATCAGTGGTATGGGACCGTGTTCAAGAATGACAAATATCAAGTATAAGTTTATAAATAAAAAAAGTATATGTTCAATGATTGTCAATGAATGTAGTGATAGAAGCATGCAATAAATGTAGATAATGGAAATAAATATAATAAGGAGGAATTTATCACCCAAATGTTAGGTAACTTGGATGATTCTCCTTCCTGACAATAACGTGAGGTGGTAGAAAGTGAAGATAGACAAGGAATCTTTGGATCTTGTGAATGAACAATGTATATTGAACAATGTAATAAGTGAACAAGACAAGGTTTTGTATTTCCTTTATAGTCAACCCTTTACAATATGCTCTTATAAAAAAAAAGATCTTTTTGTTCTCTATCTCCTCCTATTTATAGGGGATATTCCTAAGAAACCCTAAAAAAGTACAACTGAAGGAATATTCAATGGAATATTCCTTCTTTCTATTCTAACTTATCCTACCGTTATTTTCATACACCCTTTGCTCGGCCTCGGCCCTAATCTTTCTTATGGCAACTTCTCGCTTTTATGCCGTGGTCGGCTTAACCTCTGACCACGTCCATTTGCAGCTATTAAGTCTAATCCAAATTTTGACCAATACAGTTAGTCCCTCCGCTTGTTAAGGTCGTAATCTTGGACGTCCTCGATGAGCGGATCATGTCTGTAGCTGTTTAGAAGAAATTTGGTCGTGACAATTGAATCGAATCGGCCGAGGTCGAATCGGCGGCGGAGCTGCTGTTGGTGTGGCTATCGTAGGATGACGTCATGCCACGCGCGGCAACATTACGCGTCTTCCCAATGCAATGTTTGTGCTTCTGTCGCTTCGGTTTTGGTGCCGTTGATGGCTCTTTGCCTCGATTTCGGTGTTACCCAACCCTATAAGTAGAGGAGAGGGGTTTCATTTTCGAAACTTTCAGCATTCCCCTCGTTGCATGCATATCGTTTTTATTTAATCTTCCTCTTGGATCTCCACTTCCGATTTCTTGAAATTTCTTCAATTTCAGTCCCTGATTTCTTTCACGGCTGATATCTTCTTTCTCCAATTTTGCTGTACGTACTTTACCACAGAAACATGTCAACTTCCCCTCATATTTACAATGGAGTCACTGATGCCACTCCTTTAACGGTGGCCATTCCTCCCGGTGGTGAGGAATCCATGGCTGAGGAGGAAGAAAGTTTCCCCACCGTAGAGGTGGTGGTTACCAAGAATCCTTTGGTCAGAAATGACTTCCAAAAGGAACCTGCTCCCGCTCAAAAGCTTTCTGAGACGGGGCTACGTCAAATAGCCTACCTCCGATCCAAATACCGCATTCCTTCTCACGTCGAGATTATTCCGGTGGGAGACGACATAGTTCAGGTTCACCGACCTGGATATTGTGCCTTCTACGTTTACCCGTTCTTGGTTGGTTATTCTCTTCCTCTTTCCCCATTAGCGGAAGAGTTTTGCCGCTTTTACAATGTCTGCCCGGCGCAGCTCTCCCCTTATTTATATAAAGTTTTTCTGATGCTGGCGAAGTATGCGGAGTTGGTCGGCTAATAGGTCAATATTTACCATCTGCTACATCTATTCTCGCCCAGCTTTTATAGAGACACGTTGATACATCTGCGACATCGTGGATCAACGGGTTAGTGGCCGAGATGGATGATAAGGCGAACCGGCGGTTCTGGCATAAGTACTTCTTCATCAAAACCAAGCACCTGGTGGCGAACCCCATCAGGTTTCCCGAGCAATGGAACTTAATCGTAAGTACATTGCCGTATGTTCGTTCGTTTCTTTCTTCCTCTTCTTTCATTTTTGACTCTCATGGCTTCCTTATTTCCTGGTGAGAGGCGTGAACCTTCTCTCGTCTTCGATATTGAAGATTGGGTGGCTCGCGTGTTACCCCACACCGTGGGAATTCGTAACTGGGCGTCCTTTCACAAGTGCTTTGGTCCCAAGACCGCGTCCGGTAAGTGTTGTTTCCACCTTAACTTATTGCCGTTCACTATTCCTTTTTGATGCGACCTTACTTTGGTGCCAGGTCGGAGAGTTTCCAAAAAGGCGAAGGCTCCAGTGCCTGCATTTTGCCAGGCTGTCTCATCGGCCGGAATGCAGTTTTCTTTAGCTGAGTCCGCTCGAGGAGGTCAGACCCAAGTTGCGCCAATGAGGGACTCTGCCCCTAAACTGTTGCCGTGCCGGATGAGATCTCTTTTCGACCTATCTATCATCTTATGGATGAGTCATCTCATGGCGAGGAGGTATCGCCAGGGAAAAGACGAAGAGTGGAGATTGGGAAGGCCATTGTCGCTAATGTTGAGTCGGAAAGATTTATTGCCTTGGGAGCGGAATTGGTGCTTACACCATATGACGAGGTTGTTTTTGCGGCGGGTGCTGTCATACAGAGGAGGTCCTCTAAGGTTGAAGGGGTTCGCGGTGGCGGAGAGCTTATGCAGGCTACTGAAGGTGGCTCGTCATTGCCGGCTGGGAGAGGTAGAGTTGTCCCTACGGGGGACGATGACTTTGGTTCGGACATAGACCTTGAGGAGATACGGGCCTTCGTAGAGAGGACTACATGTGTGGAGATAAGGCGGAGGGTCCTAATCGACATATAGTCATTCCCGTGGACTACGACCTCTTGGCCAACTCAGAACAGGCGGTGCCGGCCTTTGCTCCCCTATGCGCGACTTTCGAGAATATGACGCTACAGCCGTTGAAAGATGCGGATCTGTCGTTGGGTATATCCGGCATGGCCCTGCGAGTGAGTTTGCTTTTCCATGTTAGGTTAAGTTTGCTTCATACGTGTAATTTGTTTACACTGACCTCTTCTTTTTTTTTGCATGTCAGACTCTTATTATGGGGATCGAGCGCGATCGGCGGGAGGAGCGAAGGAAGACCATTTTTAAGAAGATGAATTCCAAGCACAAAGAGTACCGTACCAAGCACTGAACGCTGGCCAACTTTCTCAGCTAGGATGGCTAGTTTCAGTCGCTCCTAGACGGGCTCAAACAAAAGGACGATGAGTTGACGAAGAAGAATGAAGAGTTGAAGGAGAGGGAAGAGGAACTTATGAGGGCCATCAGTAGGTGCAGCGTGCTTGAGGCTGCGCTAAAGGCCAAGGAGGACGAGCTCGAGGTGAGCAAGGGGGTGATGGCCGAGAATGCCGACCTTCAGGCACAGGTGGCGTCTTTAGCGGTTGAACTCAAGCAGGGGGAGGCAAGGGCCGTCGATTTGATGGATGAGCTGAGTGCAAAGATCGAAGAGTTGGGTAGGGCAAAGAAAGTCAAAAACGGCCGCCGTGGCTAAGGTGGCAGCCCTAGATGACGCTCTCCGTGTTTGCGGGTCCGAGCGGACTAATGAGGTAGAGACGTCGGCGCTCAAGGTGGCAAGGTTGGAGGAGTGGATCATGGGTTTGGAGGCAGAGTTATCGGAGTTAAATGAGCAAATCGTTGCCCTAAAGGCCGAGAAGACACAACAGCAGGCACAATCGTCTACATCTCGCACTTTCGCCAATCACGGTGTATCGCGGGAGTTGTACGAAATGTGGGTCTATGCCGAGGCTCAGCTTGACGTGTACAAGTCTTTGCAGGTTGCTGGGAAGGTTTTCGAGGTGGAGCTTGAGGGCGTCCGTGTCAAGCCGCTCGTGAAGCTTGTGGTTACGATCCTGGTACACCCGGCGGGGATGGTGATGACGATGCCGTGGATGGGCTTGCCTCTGATCCTTGGTATGATGACGAGTATGATGATGGGGACGATATGGCGTGAATCTTTTGTACTTAGTTTTTTTTGGCTTTGCTAATTTTGTGAGGGCGTTCTCGAGCCCTTTGTAAAAAGCATTGTAATCTGACAATTGAAATGGAACAATTGCCCTTTTGCTAGGTATTTTCGAATTCCCGTTCTCTTCTTTTTTTTGTTTGCTATGCGGAAAAGTCCCTGATTTTTTGGCCGTTTGCGTATAATGTTGATTTAGGCGTAGTCGAACATAAACCGACTTGAGGCCGAGATAATTAGCTCGAACGAAGTCGAGGTTTGATGAGTGATAAGTGGGTATTTTAACCTATTATTTGCTTTCTTTTACTTGCGTTTTGGGCTTAAAATGCGTAATGGTAATCCCGAAAACTGATGTAATATGTTTGCTTGCAAGGATTGTTCATTATGAGCCAAAGTAGCCATTATCAGCTCATAAAAGAGTCAAAACTTGAACAAAGACCAAGACAGGGCCAAGGGCTGTGGAACGCGGACCGCGACACAAAGCGCTACCGCGAAAGTGTGAACACGAACGCGGTCTGCAAAATGGAGAATCAGAGAGGTTGTTTTTGGCCACAAATATGAACGCGGACCACATCAGAAAGAGGCGGTTGCGAAAGTACCACTGCGGCCGCGATTGGAATTCTGCGGACCGCGGTTTCGAAGATTCAGAGAGTTCACAAGTTATGCAAAAGTGAGAAGGGAGGTCCGCGTTTAAATTACACGGCCATGGAAGTCTCTCACGCGGACGCGTTGGAAAGTACGCGGTCCACGAAACAAGCTTCAACCCAGACCCAGATGTTAGGAAATGCGGACCGCAATCAGAATTACGCGGCCGTGAAAGCAAGAGTGCGGCTGCGGTTAGAATTACGCGGTCGCGAAACCTCCGCAGGGTTTTTTTTCCAGAAATTTCAGCTTAGTATAAATAAATCTTTTTCATAGTTTTAGGTTAAGTTTTGATTTTGCTGAGTACGTGAGACGGCTGGATATTCTATTTTGGGTAATTTTGTATTAGATTGATCTTTTAACATTAGCTTTTCATATTTTAATCTAGTATTATGGATTTTATCTTTGTTTCATCTTTGATTTCTGCTATTTCCATGAGTAGCTAAACCCATAGCTAGGGTTGTGACCCAACCCTAGTGTGGGTATTTGATGGGTCTTGAATTTTAGGGCTTGAATGTGTATGGGTTAGTAGTATTTACCCTAGTTCTTGCTTGAACTATGGAATTAGTGGTTGCAAACACTGATTCATGCCTTTATGACTTAGTCTCTTATAGGTTTTCAATATCTTTGCCTTGTGTTTTGATGATCTAACAAACTTAATGTGAAGAACCAGATAGGAAAGCTGACTCACGTGGATTACACTGCATGTAATAAATTCCAACCAAATGTGAACTGCTACAACTTCAGGAGCTAGGAAACTACACAAGGAGCTGCTACCCTTGTGGTTCCCTCATAGCAGTACAAAGTCAGTTGGACACAGCTGGAAACGAAGTGACTGCCTGCACTGTTTCTACCGCACTACACTGTCTCCAGCGCCCACTCATTCTCTAACCAAATAAGTACTCACATCATTTCAAGTGATGTGATTAAGGTGTACCTATGATGAGCTTATACAAAACATCACTTGAAGGTTTCTCATTCAAGCCTCTAGCAAAAACTGAGAAATCAATCTTCACGAGCTTGAAGAACAAAGTTGAACGCAACTACGGACCTGTTCGCAAAAGTTAGCATGTTGTTGTCCTAGTTGAGTTGTAACTTTGTGATTGTACTTATTATATCTCCTAAATTGCTTAGCTAGAAGCATTGATTAGGAATCCCTTTGTAAATTCGTAAACTCCCTGAGTTTATGTTGTGGCTAGGTTTAGTCATAAGCAAAATCCTTTGTAACCGTAGTGTGACAAAGTGGCTTGTGGTGGAAACATCACAAGTTAGTCAAAGCCTTTGTAACTAGGATAGTTATAGAGTGGCTTGTGATGAGAGCATCACAAGTTAGTTGAAGTCTTTGCAATAGGGTTATTGTAAAGTGGCTTGTAATAGGGAGATTGCAAGTTAGTGAAGTTAAAAGCCTACAAGTGTAGGTCGTGGTTTTTTGATCCCCTTGTGTGGGATTTTTCCACGTAAAAATCCTGTGCCTTATTTACATACAGCTTTACTAGCATTCATAGCAGAACCCATTAAGGACCAGGTACTATACTATTTGGTGGACTCACATAAATTAACAATTGGTACCAGAGCGGGTTCCTCTTATCGGGCTAACACCTAGGAAGGATCCTCATGGCTGCTCCACCAACTTTTGAAAGAAGAGACCAAAGAAGGAAAAGTACCTGGTACTCAAGGCTGATAACAATGATTCAAGTGAGGAAGATATTGACATGGCTTACTTAACCAAAAGGTTTCAGAAGATGGTCAGAAGAAATGGAGAAGTGCTAAAAAGGGACAGCGCTAACAGATCAAAGAACTATGATCTTTGTTATAAGTGTGGAAAGGCCGGACACTTCATGAAAAATTGTCCTCTCTTGAAGCAAGAATTCTCCAAGAACTTCAAGAGAAAAAGATCAGCTGACAACATGATGAGACAGGCTCTTGCAGAATGGGGGAATTCTTCCAGTGAGAAAGATGATGAACCTGGTACTAGTGATAGTTCTATGATGGTAGTTGAATGCGAGGAGATTGAATGTGACTCAACTTTTGCTTTAATGGCTCAATCAGATGATGATGACAACAAAGAGGTAAATTTCAGGGATGTTCAGAGAAATCTGAAATCCTATTCTCCAAGAAAACTCATGTCTTTAGCTAATGTATTAATCAATGCCTTTCATAGTCTTGTGGAGGATAGGGAGTCTTTGACCTTAGAATTTGTAGAATTTGAACAAACTAGAGACGACTTAGTGGCTGTAGTTACTGACCATAAGAAAACAATTGAAATTTTCAGGAAAGAAAAGAATGATCTTTTGGCAGAAATTACAGACCTAAGGGAAACAATAGTGAAACCTTGGACTAAGCTAAAACCTGAAAACTCTGGAAAAGGAATGGAGATAGCTAGTGAGGAACACATTAGGCTTGAAAAATGAGATGACCGCTATGAGAACTAGGATGTATGCTGAAATTGAGAAAAACGAGCAACTCCAAACTGATTTGGAAAGATTAAAGAATGATCTTGAAAAGTCCCTAAAGTGGACCTGGTCCTCAAAGCTACCACTGCCATGCATATTAGTGATTGTGAAAATAGGCAGGGAATAGGATCCCCAAGGAAGAAAACCTCTCACAACCCTTACATCAAGTCTGTCATTGTCTCTAATAACTGGCCTTGTACCCAATGTGGGAACAATGTGGACTTCAAGGAAGATTTCTAGGCCAGGAATCAATCTGTTAAAAGAGGAAACAAGGTGTTTGCCAAAAAGGTGATTACAAAAGAGGGACCAGGTTCCTCTCACAGAAAACACACATTACCTGCATGGACTAAGAGAACTCTTATTCATCCTCTTGCCTACTACAAGGGACCCAAACTTGCTTGGGTTCCTAAAACTAACTCTTAATCTCCTTGTGCAGGGAACAGTGAGAGGAAGTGGTCAACAATGGTTCATGGACATTGGGTATTCATAGCACATGACTGGGAACATCAGGGACTTCCTTTCACTAAAAACCCTGCAAGGAGGGAGTGTATCCTTTGGTAATGGGAAAAAGGGGTACATTCTTGGAGTTGGAAAAGTCGGGAAGTCACTCACTCATTCTATTGAAAATGTGTACTATGTCAATAGCAAGTACAGTCTCTTGAGTGTCTCTCAAATCTGTGATAAAGGAAACAAGGTGGAATTCTTGTCCAAAATATGTACAGTCACTGATCTGGTAACTGGTGATGTAGTACTTGTGGCCAAAAGATACAAGAACATCTATGTTACTGATTTCGTGTCCTTACAGAGTGGTGATCTGAGTTGTCTGAAAGCTGTTGATGATGATGCTGAACTATGGCACAGAAGATTGGGCCACGCAAGTTTTTCTCTTCTGAACAAACTAATTCACAAGGACCTGGTCCATGGTCTGCCTTTGACAAAATTCAAGATGCAAAAAGTCTGTGATGCCTGTGCTAGAGGAAAACATGTGAAGTCCTCCTTTAAGTCTAAAAGAGATGTAAGCACCTCAAGGCCACTAGAACTTCTGCATATGGATCTATGTAGCCCTATGAGAGTGCAAAGCAGAGGAGGAAAAACATACATTTTTGTAATAGTGGATGACTACTCCAGATTCGCAAGGACTCTGTTTCTCAGAACTAAAGATGAAACCGTTGAGGTGTTTGTGGCATTTGTAAAGAAAATCCAAGTGAAGATGGAGTCTAGAGTCGCATGCATTAGATCAGATCATGGGACAGAATTTGACAATATCAAATTTGATGAGTTCTGCAATGAAAATGGCATCACTCACAACTTCTCGGCTCCAAGAACTCCCAGCAAAATGGAGTAGTAGAAAGGAAGAACAGAACTCTAGAAGAGATGGCAAGAACAATGCTAATCGACAGTGGAATTGCAAAGAACTTCTGGGCTGAAGCTGTCAACACTGCCTGCTACTTGGTGAACAGGTGCATGATCAGATCACTTCTGAACAAAACCCCGTATGAATTGTTGAATGGAAGGAAACCCAAGCTGACTCACCTAAGAACATTTGGGTGTAAGTGCTATATTCTCAACAATGGAAAGGATCAGCTTGGTAAATTCGATGCCAAGAGTGACGAAGGAATATTTCTAGGCTACTCTTCTCAAAGCAAGGCTTATAAGATATACAATAAACAGACTCAATGTGTTGAAGAAAGTGTCCATGTTATTTTTGATGAGTCTTATCCATCCTGTAAGAAGAGTGCTGAGGAAGATCAAGATGGAGAACCCTTACTAGTTCCTGGTGAAGTCATTAACATGACAAATGCAAAGGCAGATATGATGAGTCAAGAAAAGGAGCCAAATGTAAATAATGCTGCCTCATCTTCAATATAACCAAGCACTTCAATTACAACATCTGAAGCTGAAGAAAGAGTGGTTGATGCTGTTCAGGGAAGTCCACTAGTACCTGAGAGAAGAACAGAGGAAAATCAGCCAAACATACCCTCCCCCTCTCAGAATAAACCTCAAGCGTCTAACTGGAGACACCAAAGCTCTCATCCAATGGAAAACATTATTACCCCTCTAGATTCCGGAGTACAAACCAGGTCAAGAGCCAGAAATTCACTTGCCTTTTCAGCCTTTCTCTCCCATATTGAGCCCAAAAATATCAAGGAAGCCTTGAAAGATGCAGATTGGATCACAGCCATGCAAGACGAGCTACATCAGTTTGAGAGAAACAATGTGTGGCACCTGGTACCTAGACCCCCAGATCGAACCATTATAGGAACCAGGTGGGTATTCAGAAACAAGCTTGATGAACATGGAATCACCACAAGGAACAAGGCCAGGCTAGTGGTCCAAGGTTACAATCAGGAGGAAGGGATTGACTATGATGAAACGTTTGCTCCAGTGGCTCGCATGGAAGCTATTGGAATTCTGATCGCTTTTGCATCTCACATGGAATTCACCTTGTTCCAAATGGATGTCAAGAGTGCATTTTTAAATGGACTCCTTAAGGAAGAAGTCTATGTAAAGCAACCCCCAGGGTTTGAAAGTCATGAACACCCTGAATATGTGTTCAAACTGGACAAAGCTTTGTACGGGCTAAAGTAGGCTCCTCGAGCTTGGTATGAAAGGTTGTCAAAGTTCCTCTTGGAAAATGGTTTTAAACGAGGGAAAATTGACAACACTCTTTTCTTAAAGAAACGAGGAAGGAACCTGCTCATTATTCAGGTCTATGTTGATGATATCATTTTTGGAGCAACAACTGATTCTCTGTGTGAAGAATTTGCAAAACTTATGGGAAGAGAATTTGAAATGATCATGATGGGGGAGCTGAACTTCTTCTTGGGACTTCAAGTAAAATAGTCCCCAAGGGGTATATCCATTTGTCAGCAAAAATATATTAGGGAGCTCTTGAAGAGGTTTGACATGGAAGCATCAAAGGTGATAGACACTCCCCTTGCTACTGCCACTCGGCTAGACATGGATGAAACTGGATCTCCTGTGAATCAAACCATGTATAGAGGCATTATTGGGTCTCTTCTCTATCTCACTGCCAGCAGACCTGATATTGTTATTAGTGTGGGGTTATGTGCAAGGTTTCAATCAAATCCCAAGGAATATCACTTGAAGGCTGCCAAAAGAATACTGAGATACCTCAAAGGAACACAAGACCTGGTTCTATATTATCCCTCAGGTGACAATTTTAATCTCATTTGTTATGCTGATGCAGACTATGTAGGTTATCTTGTGGACAGGAAAAACACTTCTGGAATGGCTCACTTCTTAGGCTCATGTCTTATCTCTTGGGGCACAAGGAAGCAAAATCAGTGGCTCTTTCAACAGCTGAAGCAGAATATGTAGCCGCAGCATCCTCCTGTGCTAAACTTTTATGGATCAAGCAGCAACTGGAGGACTTTGGGGTACTCACTGAGAGTGTGCCCCTTCTATGTGACAACACCAGTGCAGCCAACATGGCCAAAAATCCAGTTCAACACAAAAGGACAAAGCACATTGATGTAAGGCATCACTTTCTAAGGGACAATGTGGAGAAATGGCTGATATGTATGAAGTTCTGCAGCACAAAAGACCAAATTGCAGACATTTTCACCAAGGCTTTAAGTAGAGAACAGTTTGAAAGAAACAGAATGAAGTTGGGGCTTTTAAAGCCCAATTGAGAACCTGATTCCTCTTTATTTGGCTATGAAAATCACATTCAAGAAATAACTGACTAAAAGTGTTTTCTGGCCGTGTCTAACTCACTTTAATACCGTTGCAGGTAAACACACATGATGAGTATAGAAGCTGCAGATGCAGTTCATGAATGATAAAAGAGGATTGAGTCTTTCAAATAAAAAGTCAAGAACCAGGTTCTTGTACCAAAGGTTAGTAGTTCTGTGCATCCTTTAATACACGTCTTAAAAAGGGTACAAACCCAACTGCCATGTCATTCAACTTTTCAGATCCGCTGTCACGTCTCTTCACTTCAAATTGTTCCATCTCTCTCTGAAACATTGCATTTCTCCACGCCCAACCGCCATTTCAGAACCGGTGCTTATTCCTCTCTCCTCAAAATTATCCTCTCCTAATAAAAACCCTCCTCTGTTCTCTCTAACCATAATTTCTCCAGTAGAATTTCCCAAAAGCATCGTCACACCTCTTTTCTTTCTCTCTTTCTCTTCAGTAGCTGAGACAAACTCCAACCTCCCTGCCTCCGTCGTACCCTCTCTTACTCCTCCTGCTGAAGTCACTCCTTACCCAATTTTCCCGTCTCTCCCTATTTCAGAAACCCCCAAAATTGTCGTTCCATCCCCTCCATCTTCTGAGGCTCCCACCAGTCAAAGACCCAGTGGAGAACAAGGTCAAAACCCTGGTCATAAAGAGTTCTGCCATCGTTGCTACCGACTCCATGGTGGTCGTAGTACCATTTGAGGAAGTGAAAAATGTTGTAACGATTTTTGTGGTGTCTGCTGATGGGGTACTGCTTGAGATCATCTCTTAGAAAAATGAGGTACAAAGTGTGGAGGACGAAGGGGCCATTGTAACTGTTGAAGGGGATGCACTAGCATATACTACTGGACCATCACATGAGGAACCTGATCCCTCTCCGGAGGACCCAGGTCACGACTCTCATTCCCAGGACAGTTCTGTTCATGCATTCACTGTTGTGCCCTTAGAAATACAAGTACCTAAATGAGATCCAGTGATGAGAAGGACCTAGACAATGTGGCTCTTGATGCATTCATAGTTAAGCGGAGAGTTGTATCCACTCCTGAGTCTGCAACCAAGCGACCTACTACCAGGCTTCAAGCTAAGGTGGCCTACGATTCTGCTCTTCAAAAGAGCAAGAAAAGTAGTTAGCAGAAAAGGAGAAAGTTGGTAAAAGACGGTGTACCTGTAAGTGATGAGGCAATCCCTGTAGTAGAGGTGGATGAGGAAACCCCAGATGAACTTGGTTCACTGGTTAAACGGTCCTTGAAAAAGAAGAAGATTGATTCAACAGAGAAGGGGTCAACCTCTAGGTCCAAGATTGAGGAGGTGGTGAGTGAGTTCTCGATGTCTGATGAGGATGTGTTAGTCAAATCCAAGGAAAAAGGAAAAGTAAGCGGTGTGAAGTCCGAGAAACGCAAGTCTGAAATTTTTGACGAACCTGGTTCTGTGAAGAGAATGAGAAGTGAAGTCAGCCTTGGCTCTGAACGTCTGCGCCATCAAAAAGTTCTGTTGGGTCGTACAGTTGACCCAACAATCTCTGAGATGGCTGGTATGAGCCAAATTCTGGAAATGGTAGAGTTTCAATGCTGGGCGCACTTATTCCAAGTGGATGCACCTAAGGTATATGAGGATGAGGTGCAAAGCTTCTTTGCTAGCCTCTTTCCCGTTGAAACTGACCACATTTGTGCCTTGGTTAATGGAGTGGACATTGTCTTCGATGTTAAGTTGCTTGGAGAGATTCTTAAAGTTCCTACTGCTGGTGTGAAAAGTGTAAGGGATGTATGTCAGTTTAACTTCAGAAATGCCGTGGTCAAAGCCAATGCAAACCAGAAGGGGGATCGGATCCATAAGAAAGCGCTTTTTCCTGTGTATCGACTGTTGTTCGAATTGGTTAACAAAGTTCTATTGCCTCGAGCTGAGAGGAGGTCAGCGACTTCTAAGTCTGACCTGTTCTTGATGGAACAACTGGACAGCTTTTCCCCTGTGAGTTTGCCTGCTATCATGATTGAACATATGCAAAAAGTTGCCTCCTTCAAGGCTGGTAATCATCCCCACGGGTTCCTGCTCACTCGAGTGTTTAAATTCTTTGAAGTACCTCTGGGGCCAGGCAAGGTGGGGACTAAGAAGCAGACTTTCTCACAGACCACTTTGGAAGAATGTGAGTGCATAGAAAAGAATGGGGGGTAGGAAGTACATCAATCGTCTCACAGCTTATTAATGCTCAGAACAGCGCAGCTGAGGAAATTCGTCGGTTGAGAGCCAGGAATGCTATCCTGGAAGGTCAGCAAGCCCAAGGGGTTCCAGTGTCACATGATGAGGTAGCTCGTATGACCAAGGAGAATGCTGATCTCAGGGCGCAAGTAGAGAACCTGAAAGCATAACTGCTCAATGAGCAAAAGTCGGAAAATGCCCGAATAGATCTTGTTCTCCAAACACTTGCTGCAGCGTCCAAGCCTTTTACTCCTAGTGCCCCCTAAGTACCCCTTCAGTGACCAGTTTCTGGAACTGTTCTTACGATTTCTTTCCTTTTTTGGCAGTTATTTTTGTTTTCTTTTTATGTTGTTGGGATGGACCACTACTGCTCCCGTTTTAAGAAGTCCAAAGTTGCCTTTTGCTTTTTAAGCAAAGGCATATTAAAGTTTTCTTAATATCATCTCTATCCTCTTTTATTATATCAGTGCTTTACCTCTGTGTTTCTATTCTCTATCATGTTTGTGTGCACATATGTGGCATGAGNGTGCAAACTATTCATTTGTTTGCGAAGTTCCACATTTTCTTCTTGAAGTAAGTCATTTTCAACCTGATATTCTTCAAGAATATCCCACTCTTCCTTTTCCTTTTTCAAGTTGTTATATTCTTCAAGTTGGGTCTCCAGGTTTTTCTTCTCCCGTTTAGTCTTCATGAGCTCATCAAGAATTTTTCTCATATCTTCTAAAGCCTGTTCTACGATACTTTGAAGTTCATATTTATCACAATCATGAAATCTTACCTCACTTGTTTCACTTGGGGCCATGATGCAGTTGCTTGTAGATTCCTCATGATCGTTTTCTCATATATCTTCATCACTCACGATACCAAAAGATTTTCTTTTCTCGCTTGTCTCACTTCGTGCCATGAAACAAAGGTTGGCAACTCCATTATGATTTTTATCTGGCATATATTCATCACTCTATACGCTGGAAGATTTTCTCTTTCGATTGCCATTGGATAGTTTCCTTTTTAGTTCTGGACAGCTGTCTTGGATGTGACCATAATTTCCGCATTTGTAGCACTTTCTATCATTGTTTTTCTACTCACTTATTTCATTACCTTTTCTAGAACTTGAATTGACTCTTCCATTTTTCTTTCTTCTTCGCGTCGTGTTAGAGACAACTCTAGAAAATAATGCAATATCATCTTCATGTTTGTCTCCTTCTTCTTCGGCTTCACTTTCAGACTCAGCAATAGTTGATTTAGAAACAACACTCTTTTTCTTCTCTTTATGTCCATGCTTTTTGAGATGGGTTATCTCAAAGGCTATAAGGTCTCCACGAAGTTCATCATATGATAGTTTGTCGAGATCTCCGTATTCAAGAGCAACAACTTTTGGTTGCCATAAGGTGGGTAAACTTCTTAGAATCTTTCGGACTTGTTCACCACTTGAATATGGTCTTCCAAAGGATTTTAGATCTCCAACTATTTTGCTAAATCGGCCAAACATGTCTTCAATGGATTCATCTTCCTTCATTTGAAACAACTCATAATCACGAATCAGACGGTTTATCCTTGTTTCTTTTACTTTACCGGTACCTTCATAGGTAACTTCAAGTTTATCCCACATTTCTTTGGCTGTGTCACAACTTGATATTTTCTCAAATTCTTCTCCGCTTATAGAATTGTATAATAGATTTTTCGCCTTTAAATTTATCTACACAATCGCCATATGCTCATCAGTATAATCATCAATATCAAGGGTTTCAGTAGATACCTGTCCTCCTGGTTTCTCTTTCTCTTCTGGTTTGGACTGCAGGAGAGGAAAGTCACCCTTCTTGATGACTCGCCATACTTTGACATCATAAGATTTGATGAAAGCTTCCATTCAAATTTTTCAATGAGTGTAATACTGTCCGTTAAAGTTTGGTGGTCTTAATGCAGAAGTCCCCTCTTGGAGTAAGGCTCCAATAACTGTGTGTGCTGACATGATCTTTTCTCACTTGCTGTTAAGCAAAAGTAAAAATGTGAGACCTGCTCTGATACCAATTGAAAATACAAGGGGGGGTGAATTGTAGCCTTTCAAAATTTCTGTCGACTGCTCTTCAGACCTAGTCGACTTATGCGGAGACAGCCTGCACAGAACTGTTAGTTCTTTCGATTTAAATAGGTATTAATCACACTAAATAGTAAAGGAATAGAATATAATACGAGAGCGATAAAGTAAATGACACCAGGAATTTTATACTGGTTCGGAACCAATGTGGTATCCTAATCCAGTCCTGTTAGGTTGAAAGAGTGTTATCTTTTGGAGCTCTTTGTAAATTGAATTGAGTACAGCCTTTGTGATTTTCAGCGATCACCACCAACGCTGACAGGGTTGGTTTTCACTCGCTCACTGTCACGACCCTAAACCCAGACCCGGTCGTGATAGCGCCTCTCGTGAAGACAAGGCCAGCCGACACATTTCCAATTCGAAGATAAATAGCTAAACAACAATACAACAGGCTAAAACATGATTTAATAATGCTAAACAACGGATAATATCATAACAGGCGGAAGTACAACCCAAACACAGCACAAACCGAGGTGTCACTAGTCATGAGCATCTACTAAATCTAAATACAATTGACAATGTCTGGAATGTACTAAGTACAGACTAATAAAATAAGGAGGGAGAAAAGTAGTGCTGCGAACGCCGGCAGCTACCTTGCTAAACTCCGATAACTCTGCCTCCGATCAGCCAAAACCCGCTACCGGGTGTAGAATACCTGAATCTGCACACATGGTGCAGGGAGTAAAGTGAGTACTCCAACTCAGTGAGTAATAATCATAAATAAAGACTAAGTGATAAGANATTGATGAAACTTGAAATAATAAATAATTGAGAATTTGAGATTTGAGAATTTAAGAACTATAATATCAAGAGAGACTTGAGACTTGAGAGAGAACTAGAGTAGTAAGAGAGTGAATTGTGAGAAAAAATGAAGAAGAAGGGGGGCTATTTATAGGTTTTAAAAGGTTAAAAATATAATTTTTCAATTATTAGGGGTGGGAGGGCTATATTTTTAATTGGGGAGGCCGAGATGGCCATTTCTGCAAAATCTGGTCGTTCCCCAACGGTCATTTCTCAATTTGACCGTTGGCAATGGTCCAATTAATTAAAAAAAAACTCAGCAACGGTAACCGGGCTCATAACGGGCTGCAGCCCGTTAACAACCCGTTAACGGGTCACGGGCTTAGCGGGTTCGGTGCACCGTTAACCAGAACATGTTCGTCCAAAACCCGGCCCCCAACCAACCTGTCACAGCCCGCACAATAAGGAACAGTATAGCCACCTCGTGGCGTACAATCTCAGGCCCTCGGCCTCATAATTAGCATCAGTGTATCAGCGCTGCGCCGTGCAGCCCGACCCAAATGATATGTATCACCGCTGCGGTGTGCAACCCGATCCAAAAGATATCCTCACAATACAGGCCCTCGGCCTTACTCAGTCAAAAATCACATAAGCCTCTCGGGCAACAGTAAAACAATATTTCTTAGCCCAAAACATCATTTAAATATCATTTGAGTATTAAAACTGAGTGAACATGGCTGAGTTTTGAAAACAGTGGAAAATAACATGACTGAGTTCAAGTATAAAGTCAAAACAGTGAGGAAACATCAACAACAATCCCCGAAGGGTTCAAATAATTGGCACGGAGCCCAAATATGGCATTCAGCGCAAATAATGATGATAGCAAATAGATTTCAATCAAATATGCGGTAAAATCATCAATCGGGACGGACCAAGTCACAATCCCCAATAGGGCACTACCCCACGCTCGCCATTAAGCGTATGCCTCACCTCAATATAGCACTACGATGTGCAATCCGGGGTTTCAAACCCTCAGAACATCATTTACAATCACTACTCACTTTGAACCGGCTACATCTCTAGCTCGCGACGCCTTTGCCCCTCGAATCGGCCTTCACGCGCGTCGAATCTATCCAAAATCAGAGCGAGGACGTCAAAATATGCCAACGGAACAAAGCCCAAGCGAAAACAATCAATAACGGGCACTAATCCCGAAATTAGCAAAACCCGAGCCTCGGGCCCACTTCTCGAAACTCAGAAATTTTTACATCAACAGATTCCTCGTCTCCCCATGAGTTCGTACATATCAAATTTACCAAAATCCGACCTCATATGGTCACTCAATCTCTAAAAACTCACTCTCCAATTCAAGCCCTAATTTCCAAACTCTTCCTCTAATTTCCCACAAATTTTCATGATTAAACAATGAAATAATCACCGTAAACACAAGGTGTAAAGCCCAAGTAGCTTTCCTCTGTGGATACACATGATCCCCTCTTGAAATCACAGCTTGGAGCCCAAAATCGCACCAAAATGGTGAACAAATGACTGAAAATCGCGGAGGGGCATTTTTATACATTCTGCCTAGCATTTCCGCACCTGCGATCCCATAAGCGCATCTGCGCCCCCGCTTCTGCGGAAAAACATCCGCTTCTGTGGATTTCATTAATGACACCAGGCCCCACATATCCAGAGCCTCAACCGCATCAGTGGTACCGCATTTTCGGTTCGACGTCCGCTTCTGCGGAATCACTTGAGTTCCCAAAATCGCATCTGCGATAAATAATCCGCACATGCGGCTCCGCAGGTGCGGGCCCTCAACCGCATCTGCGGTTCCAGACAATTCTCCAAAACACCGCTTCTGCGACAAAATATCCGCTTATGCGGCGCTGCATCTGCGGTACCCAATCCGCAGATGCAAAAATACCAGAAGCAGTAATATCAGTTGCTGCAACAAGGTTCCAAACTTCTCCGAAATCATTCCGAAATAACCCCGAGGCCCCCGGGACCTCAACCAAAAGCACAAACATATTCTAATACCTTATTCAAACTTGCACCAACCTTCAAATCATTTCAAACAACATCAAATAACCCAAAACACATCGGATTCAAGCCAAACTTTCTAAAATCTTCCAAATTCCGCTTTTGATCAAAAACCCAACCAAACCACGTCCGAATGACCTGCAATTTTGCACACACATCACAAATGACATAACGGAACTACTGCAACTTCCGGAATTTCATTCCAACCTCTATATCAAAATCTCACCTATCTACCGAAAAATGCCGAAATCTTAATTTCGCCAATTCAAGCCTAAACCTTCCACGGACTTCCAAAATGCATTCCGATCATGCTCCTAAGTCCCAAATCACCTAACAGAGCTAACCAAATCATAAAATTTCCGATCCGAGATCATATGCAAATAAGTCAAATCTTGGTCAAACCTTTCAAATTTCAAGCTTCAAACTGAGAACTATTCTTCCAAATTCATTCAGATTACCCTGGAAACCAAAACCAACGGTTTACATAAGTCATAATATACTTCACGGTGCAAGTCATGCCCGAGAACTGGCGAGCAAAGTGCAAAAACTCAAAACGACCAGTCGGGTCGTTACACTCACCAACAACGACCCTTTGGTTTTCACTCACTCACCAAAGAAACGAACAATGACACAACTTCTAGGACACACTGCCTCTCCAATATTTTTCTGTCTCTCTTCACTCTTTTGGGTACACAGTAAATCTACTAAAGTGAATTACAATGCTTGTTAAGAGTAGAATAAAGAACTTGTAGTTGGATAGACAATTGTATAGAAGGCTGCATGTTTTCTTCCTTTGTAGATCTCCTTTTTATAGCCTTTCCACATCTTCTGGCTATTGCATAACCCAAGAGAATTTCTTTAATACCGTTGTATGATTGTATTGAATCTTGACATGTCTTCTTTTAGAATCCTTGATTATTGCTGACATGTCTCCTAAAAGTGAACTTGAATATTTTCCAATGTGATAATACCGTATCACTACAACTTCTGTCAAAATATGTTTTCCTTTTAAAAGGTGCCATTTAAATCTCAAACTCCAATGCCCATAAAGTCTTTTTTATTTCTTTCCTCAAATATCCTTTATGATTGATTTTTGTCTGCGGCTTTCATTCCGGATATCATAATTCTTTGTAGTCACTACCGAACAACTTTTTCTGCCAATCCATGAAATACTCAGTACAAATATTCTTGCCAATAAGATCCACTTCTTCCTTTTATATCTTTGTCGTTGCATCTTTTATGGAATGATTTAGTTTTGCATTCCATAAATAGCTTCTTCCATTCATTCATGAATTTGGAGTCTTTTTTATTTTTTGCAAATTCAAAGCAGCTTATGATATCTTTGACTCCTTTCTTGATCTTGAAAAATAATCTCTTTCCATAATATAGATCATACTATACCCATAATATATTTTCTTTCTATAAAGAATATATTCTTCCTTGGCCTTGTAGTATTTCTTCCATAAGTATCTTCCTTCCACAAACCAATAGATCTTCTCCATAATTTTAGCAACTTTCCTTTCAAGATATTGAAAAACTTTCCTTCCATAATATCGCTTCTGATATTGTAGTAAGCCATTCAATATTTGAAATTTGACTTTCAAATGTTATTCCTTCTACGGAGCTTGGAGATTAAATCTCTGATATTAATCTTCCTTCACAAATTCTTCACATGATACTCTTTTCCATATTTATTTGGATCTTTACCAGCATCTTCTTTCTTGAATAAACCTGTACAAAAATAAGATTACCACAAGTAAATGTTCTTTGATTAATAATTATGTTGGTTTGTTATCATCAAAATTAAGACGTGAAATCTTGAAGTTAACAAATGCGCCTTTCAATGCACAAGGGTCCAATGTATTTTTGCAATAGGCGAGGGTCATGGACCCCCGCAAATAAGTACCGCTTTGGGATTTTGACCATCACTTTGTCTCCTACTTGGTATTTAACAAAGCGACGATTTTGATCAGCATGCCTCTTCATCCGCTTTTGAGCTTTGACAAGATAGCTCCGCACTATCTTCAAATTTCGCTTCCACTCTTTTGAGAAGCTAGCAGCTCGAGGAGATTTAGACATGTTTGGTGCATTCACTGTGTGTGGAAGTAGCGGTTGCTGTCCAGTAACAATTTAAAAAGCGCTTTTACAGAAGCTTCACCCAATTCTTCCGCGATCCGGTTACAAAGTGGCGGAGATATTCCTCCAACATACCATTGAACCGCTTCGTCTGGCCATCAGATTGCGGATGAAAACTTGAGCTGTGACTCAATTTTGACCCAAGGCACTTAAAGATTTGGGTCGAAAAGTTGCTAGTGAAGCGTGAGTCGCGATCACTAACAATGTCTTTGGGCAGGCCCCAATATTTGACGACATGAGAGATGAAGAGTCGAGCTGTATCTTCTGCTGATATATATTGTGGGGCTGCAATAAAGGTAGCATACTTGGAATACTGATCCACCACAACCAAGATAGTTGTGAGATCTCCGACCTTGGGCAATCCGATGATGAAATCCAGGGAAACGCTTCCTAAGGTCTCTTTGGGATAGCTAGTGGTTCCAAGAGTCCCTCTTGTGTCAAGCGGTCCGACTTGTCTTTCTGGCATACTAGACAAGTCTTCACATACTGAGCGACGTCATCGGCCATTTGAGGCCAATAATATGCACAGCAAAGCAACGCCATGGTGCGTCTTCACCGGGATGGCCGGCCCACAGAGTATCATGACATTCCGCCAGAAGAATCCTTCGTAGATCTCCTCCTTTAGGAACATAAAGTCAGTTCCCTTTCACTTTCAGAAAACCATCTTCCATGTAGAACTGGCGAGTCTTGCCCTGTCCTACCAAATCAACCAAATACTGTACAGCAGGATCCTTGATGAGTAGATCCTGTATCTGGTCCTTGTATGGTAGGTGGTCGTACTTCGCGTCCCCTTACGGGTTGGCGAGTAGGCGACACCGACTGCTAG
>NC_031991.1:42282750-42283018 GCF_001879085.1 Nicotiana attenuata | reverse complement strand
CCAAGGAACGCCCTCAAGGCGTGGACATCCTTAGGCGGCGGCCAATCTGTGATGGCTTGAATCTTCTGTTGGTCCATCTTGATGCGCCCTTCCTCGATGACATGTCCGAGGAAGTCAATTTGATGAGCACTTGGATAGCTTCGCATATAGTTCATGCTCCTGCAATCGAGCTAGGACTTTCCGCAAGTGCACTAGGTGTTCTTCCAATGTTTGGCTATATACCACAATGTCATCCAAGTAGACCACCACGAATTCGTCAATGTACTCT